>NC_091253.1:10938125-11245000 GCF_042477335.2 Ovis canadensis
CTGTCTTCCCAGTGGCCTGAGGACCACACCACCTGGGAGCGGACATGAGAACCTAGGTTCCAGAGGCGCCAGGGGACGGACGCATGCCCCAGTCAGACGAGATTCTGCCCAGACTGCACGACCCCATGCTGGGGATGGAAGCAAACAGGACTGGGCAAGAGATTCTTCTCGCTGAAACTTTAATACTTCGACTGAAATGATAACCCTTTCAATAAAAATGCACACATAATTCAGCTGGATAAATTGGGTCCTCTGCTAGGCCACAAAGTTGTTAAGCTTTTCTGGGGAAAAGTTGGCCCCATTTGGTTCTTCTTCAAACCTGCACTTCTCTCTGCCAAGCTACAGGCTGAATTTTGGATATGTTTCAGAATGTCAAAGAGTGCTTAAGTTCAAAGTGGATTTAAGTCCAGGGAGGTTACAATAGGAAAAACTGAGGCCCAGAGGACGGTTTAAGATGAATGAATATTTCTTTCAAGCCTCTCTTTCAGAGAGAAAGACACCGCAGAGAAAACATTTTTCACGAGCTACTCTCACATTTAGCTACCAGTTTGGGAAACTCAGGAAGTAAATTTGCTCTTACTCTTTTTACTCATTTTGACAGAAGTGAAAAGGCCCACCTCTCTCTGCTAAAGGGAGCTCATGCCTATGAAGTTGCTGGGGCCCAAGTACCAGGTCTCATCTGGGAGATGTCCACAGGCTTATGAGGTTTAGTGCCAGAGATATCATCTGACTTTATAAGTTTGCATCAATGTTAACTAGGTAATAAGGCCCATAAGTGCTTGCTGCGTGGATGAGGGAACACACAAACTGGTCAGCGAGCAGGTGTGGGCTCCTGAGCATGGGGTGGGTAACTCAGGCTGGAAGGATATGACCTCCAGGGGCAGCCCAGGGGTGGACACAATGGAAAGTTGTCTCTCCAAGCAGGATTTATCTCTTAGTGGAAAAGGAGATCAGGGGCTTAGCAGATAACAAAGACAACTGCTGGAAATAAAAGAGAACATGGAAGAGGTGGGGTCCAAATTCAAACCTGAGTGAGGGAGTCCTTCCCACCTTCCTAAAGCAGAAAAGTGTCTCTGGAGACAGATAGCACAGTCTGGAATCCCACTCCCTCTTTCTAAGCAGAGCAGAGTTCCCAGCTGGGTTGTGTCTGGGGTTGCCACTCACCCAGGCCCTTCTGTTCTGTCTGACCCGTGATGTTGTAAATGGCAATTCTACAGTTATTAGCACTTTAACAGAACTGTGCAACCATCATCACAATCTTATTTCAGATCATTTCTATCACATTTGAGGGTCTTCACACCCATTCTCACCCCTAGTCCCCAGCAACCACTAACCTACCATCTGTCCTGTTCCCTCTTGAAGCCCTGCGCCTGGGGAAACATTAACTGCCTGCTGCAGCCATGAAATTAAGAGACGCTCACTCCCTGGAAGGAAAGTTATGAGCAACCTAGATAGCATATTCAAAAGCAGAGACATTACTTTGCCAACAAAGGTCTGTCTAGTCAAGGCTATGGTTTTTCCAGTGGTCATGTATGGATGTGAGAGTTGGACTGTAAAGAAGGCTGAGCGCTGAAGAATTAATGCTTTTGAACTGTGGTTTTGGAGAAGACTCTTGAGAGTCCCTTGGACTGCAAGGAGATCCAACCAGTCCATCCTGAAGGAAATCAGCCCTGGGATTTCTTTGGAAGGAATGATGCTGAAGCTGAAACTCCAGTACTTTGGCCACCTCATGCGAAGAGTTGACTCATTGGAAAAGACTCTGATGCTGGGAGGGATTGGGGGCAGGAGGAGAAGGGGACGACAGAGGATGAGATGGCTGGATGGCATCACTGACTCGATGGATGTGAGTCTGAGTGAAATCCAGGAGTTGGTGATGGACAGGGAGGCCTGGTGTGCTGCGATTCATGGGGTCACAAAGACTCGAACATGACTGAGCGACTGAACTGAACTGAACTGAATTGAGGAGCTCCATAGGGTTGCAGAGAATTGGACACAACTGAAGCAACATAGCATGCATGCACGCATGCAGGAACTCCACAGAAGTTTGTTCAATCAAAGTCTTCTTAACTAGCTAAAGGGGCACTAGGTTCAGGGCACTTTCTAAGGAAATCCAACTGTTTTCCGTACACCAAGTGCTTGAACATGGACTCACACTTCATTAAAACAACTTGGAAAGTGGTCAGCACAGGATTTGCTTTCTGAGGATGAAAGACGAACATAGAGGAATCAGTGCTATGGTGCCACCAGCCCTGCCGAAGGCAAAGCTGTGCCTTTGACTCCACGGCCAGTGATCACTCCATGCCAGACAAAAGAGGTGACAAAATGTTGGGATCTGGCTGCTACATAAATATATTTGGAAATTTTACTGAAAAGAAAACTTCCCACTATTTCCCGCCTTGAATGTGTTTGAAGTAGTATAACAAAAAATATTTTTACCTCAAAATAAGCTTTATAGATGCTAAATAACACAGAGACCTGAAGAAATTATGTAGGGTTTCTAAGAGCACACATTTTCGGGTCATCTGGCTGAGTTCAAGAGTGTGCAACTCTCCCTCACCACCCCCGGACTCTTTGGGTGGCTGGCTGTACAACCTCACCCTTCATTTTGGGTGAGGAGGTGTGATTTACACACTTCTACAATCATAGTGACACAGGGAAAGAATTATTAAAAGGTGTGCAAAATAAAAGAAAATTGCTTTTGGTTAAAATATACTTTTTAAACTTGATCAAAATTATCCTATTTTCCTGCATGTGTTTTACAAATGTAGAAGTCTATAGCAGAAACAAGCATGCATGTGCCAGGTCGCTTCAGTCATAAATATGATAGGTGTTCAGTGGTTTCAAACTCTTTGTGACCCCATGGACTGTAGCCCACCAGGCTCCTCTGTCCGTGGGATTCTCCAGTCAAGAATACTATAGTGGATTGCCATTCCCTTCTCCAGAGGATCTTCCCGACCCAGGGATTGAACCCGGGTCTCCTATGTTGCAGGCAAATTCTTTATTCTCTGAGCCATCAAGGAAGCCCAGAAACAAACATAACTTCCTTTAAAAGTGGTCTAGTTGGTGCACATCTGTGGAGGTTTGCTTTCTTGTCCCTCAGGGCATATTCTTGTTGGTTCAAGCAAAGGCTAACATAGTTTCTTGCCTGAAATGACCTGGGCTTCAGATGGCAGCTAAATGTGTCCTGGCCTCATAGACTATCTCCCAGGACTTTCAAGTCTTATTGCCCTGAATATCCCATCAAACAAGGGGAGGGAGAACTTCTCTGGACACCCCAACCCATAATTCCCCCTTTATAGAGCATTATTATAAATTACTACAATAAAATTTTACTTTTCTCCTTTAACATTCCAGTTTGTCTGTATAATTCATCAATATGAGTAGTTATTTTTATGAGTTGGCTTATTTTGCATGTGTTCTCATCTCCTCAGGGATGCTTACAGCCCCAGTTACAGCTACAGTCTTATCCTAATTATGCAAAATGTACAATTGAAAATGTGGAACAGAAATGAGTAATAATAAGATGAAGTCAGAGAATTTGATAGTTGAAAGTCACCAAATCTAAGGATAAGGAACTTAGGGCCAAGAGAGATTAAATAATATGTAGGAATTAAAGAGGAAAAGTGTGAAAGGGAAAGTGTTAGTTGCTTTACAACTCCAGGGACTGTATAGCCCGCCAGGCTCCTCTGTCCATGGAATTCTCCAGGCAAGAATACCATAGTGGAGAGCCATTCCCCTCTTCAAGGGATCTTCAAGACCCAGGGGTTGAATCCGAGTGTCCTGCATGGCAGGCAGATTCTTTACCATCTGAGCCACCAGGGGAGACCATAGAGAGGCAAGCAGAGGTTTTGACCAAACCTAAACAGCCTCTTGATGAAAGTGAAAGGGGAGAGTGAAAAAGTAAGCTTAAAACTCAACATTCAGAAAACTAAGATCATGGCATCTGGTCCCATCACTTCATGGCAAATAGATGGGGAAACAATGGAAACAGTAAAAGACTTTATTTTGGGGGCTCCAAAATCACTGCAGATGGTGACTACAAGCTATGAAATTAAAACTCTCTTGCTCCTTGGATCAATGATCAATGCAAAGAAATAGAGGAAAACAATAGAATGGGAAAGACTAGAGATCTCTTCAAGAAAATTAGATATACCAAGGGAACATTTCATTCAAAGATGGGCACACTAAAGGACAGAAATGGTATGGACTTAACAGAGGCAGAAGATATTAAGAAGAGGTGGCAAGAATACAACAGAAGAACTGTGCAAAAAAGATCTTCACGACCCCGATAATCACAGTGGTGTGATCACTTACCTAGAGCCAGACATCCTGGAATGTGAAGTCAAATGGGGCTTAGGAATCATCACTACAAACAAAGCTAGTGGAGGTGATGGAATTCCAGTTGGGCTATCACAAACCGTAGAATATGATGCTGTGAAGGTGCTGCACTCAATATGCCAGCAAATTTGGAAAACTCAGCAGTGGCCACAGGACTGGAAAAGGTCAGTTTTCATTTCAATCCCAAAGAAAGACAATGCCAAAGAATGCTCAAACTACCACACAACTGCACTCATCTCACATGCTAGTAAAGTAATGCTCAAAATTCTCCAAGCCAGGCTTCAACAATATGTGAACCATGAACTTCCAGATTTTCAAGCTGGTTTTAGAAAAGGCAGAGGAACCAGAGATCAAATTGCCAATATCCACTGGATCATTGGAAAAGCGAGATAGTTCCAGAGAAACATCGACTTCTTCTTTATTGACTATGCCAAAGTCTTTAACTGTGTGGATCATAACAAACTGAAAAATTCTTCAAGAGATGGGAATACCAGACCACCTTACCTGCCTCCTGAGAAATCTGTATGCAGGTCAGGAAGCAACAGTTAGAACTGGACATGAAACAAGAGACTGGTTCCAAATTGGGAAAGGAGTACGTCAAGGCTGTACATTGTCACCTGCTTATTTAATTTATGTGCAGAGCACAGCATTAGAAACACTGGGCTGGATGAAGCACAAGCTGGAATCAAGATTGCTGGGAGAAATATCAATAACCTCAGATATGCATGTAACACCACCCTTATGGCAGAAAGTGATGAAAAACTAAGGAGCCTCTTGATGAAAGTGAAAGAGGAAAGTGAAAAAGCTGGCTTAAAACTCAATTTTCAGAAAGCTAAGATCATGGCATCCAGTCCCATCACTTCATGAAAACAGATGGGGAAACAGTAGAAATAGTGACAGATTTTATTTCCTTGGGCTCCAAAATCACTGCAGATGGTGACTGCAGCCATGAAATTAAAAGTAGCTTGTTTCTTAGAAGAAAAGTTATGACCAGCCTAGACAGCATATTGAAAAGCAGAGACATTACTTTGCCAACAAAGGTCCATCTAGTCAAAGCTGTTTTTTCCAGTAGTCATGTATGGATATAAGAGTTGGACTATAAAGAAAGCTGAAGGAAGGTGAAGGAAGGTGAAGTCGCTCAGTCGTGTCCAACTCTTTGCGACCCCGTGGACTGTAGCCTACCAGGCTCCTCTGTCCAGGGGATTCTCCAGGCAGGAGTACTGGAGTGGATTGCCATTTCCTTCTCCAGGGGATCTTCCCAACCCAGGGATTGAACCTAGGTCTCCCGCAATGGAGGCAGATGCTTTAATCTCTGAGCCACCAAAGAAAGCTGAGTGCTGAATAATTGATGCTTTTGAAATATGGTGTTGGAGAAGACTCTTGAGAGTCCCTTGGACAGCAAGGAGATCCAACCAGTCCATCCTAAAGGAAATCAGTCCTATATATTCATTGGAAGGGCTGATGCTGAAGCTGAACTCCAATACTTTGGCCACCTGATGCGAAGAACTGACTTAGCAGAAAAGACCCTGATATTGGGAAAGACTGAAGGCGGGAAGAGAAGGGGATGACAGGATGAGATGGTTGGATGGCATCACCAGCTTGATGGATATGAGTTTGAGTGAGCTCTGGGATTTGGCGAAGTACAGGGAAGCCTGGCGGGTTGCAGTCCATGGGGTTGCAAAGAGTTGGACATGACTGAGCAACTGAACTAAACTGAGGAATTTGCTACAGAATTTATATTTTAATAATTAATTAGATTTATTAAATAAAAACATATTATACATATAACTGAATTATACAAATATACTTTATACATTATATTTAGTAAAATATAATAAACAGATCTGCTATGATTAGAATATCAGTTGTAAGAGCCTGAAGAAATGGTACATTTATCAGCTCAAATTTGCATGTGACTCATTTTAATACAAGCCCCCATTTTATGGTCCTTTCTTTCATTCTAAGAAAACCTGTCAGGTGGATTTAAAAAAAACATATTTATTTTAATTGGAGTCTAATTACAATATTGTATTGGTTTTGCCATACATCAACATGAATCCACCGTGGGTGTACACGTGTTCCCCATCCTGAACTACCCTCCCTCCTCCCTCCTCTTACCATCCCTCTGGGTCATCCCAGTGCACCAGCCCCAAGCATCCAGTATCATGCATCGAACCTGGACTGGTGATTTGTTTCTTATATGATATTATACATGTCTCAATGCCATTCTCCCAAATCATCCCATCCTCTCCCTCTCCCAGAGTCCAAAAGACTGTTCTATACATTGGTGTCTCTTCTGCTGTCTCGCATATAGGGTTATCATTACCATCTTTCTAATTTTTGAATTAGCTTCATGGTTGAAGTACCTAATCTTTCATTCATCCATTCATTTTATAATAAATATGTACTGAGTGCCAGTGATGAAGCAAGCACTGATCTCTACTCTGGGATGAAAACCAGAATAAGTCAGATGGGTTTCCTGGCCTTTTGGAGTTTATGTTACTGAGGAGGCAAACCGTGCACAATGAATCAATCAGTGAGATAGAATTCCTTTTAGTGGCACGCACAACGGAAACAACCTAAGCGTCCATTGACAGAAGAATAGGTAAAGACGATGTCATACATATATCCAATGGAATATTAGCCATAAAAAACAAAATAATGCCATTTGCAGCAGCATGGACCTTGAGATTATTATACTAAGTGAAGTAAGTCAGACATAGAAAGACAAATAACATGTAATATCAGTTAATAAGTGAAATTCAAAAAATAATCCCAATGATTCTGTATATGAAACAGAAACAGACTCACAGATGTAGCGAACAGATTTGTGGTTGCTGAAGGGGTGGATGGTAGGGGAGGAAAGGAGCGGGAGTTTGGGGTTAGCGGATGCAAACTGTTATTCAGAGGATGCATAAACTGTAAGGTCCTACTCTAGAGCACAAGGAGCTATAGTCAATATCCCAGGATCAACAATAATGGAAAATAATATGAAAAAGAAAGTATGTGTAACTGAATCACCTTGCCATACAGCAGAATTAACACAACATTGTGAATCAATGATACTTTAATTGAGAAAAAAAATAACCCAGGGCGATAAGATGGGAACCAGTAATGGCAGTGGGGGAGGGGACAAGTGAAAAAGAGAAACAGGCAGACTTGAAATATTTTAGAAGAACAGACAAGATTTACTGATGGACTGGATATGGAACAAGGAAACAGGAAGAATCTCAAATGCATGTTGTAAGGATAAGCAACTGAGTGGAAGATGAGGGCTACTGAGACATGGGTCACTTTCTAGTGATCTAGAGGCATCATCTTAAGGGCATGATATCAAGAGATCTCCTGTGGCTGTGCTAAATTTCAACTGACTATCAGACAAATAGGGTTTCCGTGATAGCTCAGTTGGTAAAGAATCTGCCCGCAGTGTAGGAGACCCTGGTGTGATTCCTGGGTTGGGAAGATGAACTGGAGAAGGATAGGCTATCTCCTCCAGTATTCTTGGGCTTCCCTTGTGGCTCAGCTGGTAAAGAATCCGCCTGCAGTGCTGCAGACCTGGGTTCAATCCCTGGGTTTCGAAGATCCCCTGGAGAAGGGAAAGGCTACCCACTCCAGTATTCTTGGGCTTCCCTTGTGGCTCAGTTGGTAAAGAATCCGCCTGCAATATTGGAGACCTGGGTTCAATGCCTGGGTTGGGAAGATCCCCTGAAGAAGGAAAGGGCTACCCACCCCAGTATTCTGGCCTGGAGAATTTCACGGACTGTATAGTCCATGGGGTAGCAAAGAGTCGGACACCACTGAACGACTTCAACTTTCACTTTCATCAGACAAATAAGTGGAAATGTCAAGGAGTCCTCTAATCATATGAGCCTGAAGGTGAGGTAAGAGATGCAGCAGCCACTAAAAGGTGGGCACTACCCTCCTAGCTGTGGGCTTCCCTGGTGGCTCAGAGGTTTAAGTGTCTGCCTGCAATGAGGGAGACCGGGGTTTGATTCCTGGGTCAGGAAGATCCCCTGGAGAAGGAAATGGCAATCCACTCCAGCACTCTTGCCTGGAAAATCCCATGGATGGAGGAGCCTGATAGGCTACAGTTCATGGGGTCGCAAAGAGTCAGACACGACTGAGCGACTTCACTCACTCACTCATCCTCCTAGTGAAGTGAAAGTCGCTCAGTCGTGTCCAACTCTGCGACTATACTGTCCATGGCATTCTCCAGGCCAGAATACTCCAGGCCATCCCCTCCTCCAGGGATCTTCCCAACCCAGGGATCAAACCCAGGTCTCCCACATTGCAGGCCAATTCTTTACCAGCTGAGCCACCAGCTGAGCCTCCTAGAGTTGAGATTTAATGACAAAGCATCCACAGGAAATTTGAAACTAAAGGAAACCTGATGCTGTGTCCTGGGTCAGTCCTAAGTGTCAGTCAGCTGTGTTCACTTGCTCAATCATGTCCATTTCTTTGCAACCCAGTGGATTTCAGCACACCAGGCATCCCTGTACTTTACCACCTCCTGGAGCTTGATTAAACTCACATCCATTGAGTCAGTGATGCCATCCAACCATCTCATCCTGTCATCCCCTTTCCCTCCTGCCTTCAATCTTTCCCAGCATCAGAGCCTTTTCCAGTTTGTCAGCTCTTCCTATCATGTGGCCAAAGTATCGGAGCTTCAGCTTCAGCATCAGTCCTTCAGTGAATATTCAGGACCGATTTCCTTTAGGATGGACTGGTTAGACCTCTTTGCAGTCCAAGGGACTCTCAAGAGTCTTCTCCAACACCACAGTTCAAAAGCATCAATTCTTTGGTCCTCAGCTTTCTTTATAGTCCAACTCTCACATCCATACATGACTACTGGAAAAACCATAGCTTTGACTATATAGACCTTTGTTGGCGAAGTAATGTCTCTGCTTTTCAATATGTTATCTAGGTTGGTCATAACTTTCTTCCAAGGAGTAAGCGTCTTTTAATTTCATGGCTGCAGTCACCATCTGCAGTGATTTGGGAGCCCAAGAAAATAAAGTCTGTCACTGTTTCCATTGTTTCCCCATCTGTTCTCCATGAAGAGATGGGACCAGTTGCCATGATCTTAGTTTTTTAAATGTTCAGTTTTAAGCCAGCCTTTTCACTCTTCTCTTTTATCTTCATCAAGAGGTTCTTTAGTTCCTCTTTGCTTTCTGCCATAAGGGTGGTGTCATCTGTATATCTGAGGTTATTGATATTTCTTCTGGCAATCTTGATTCCAGCTTGTGCTTCTTCCAGCCCAGCGTTTCTCATGATGTAATCTGCATAGAAGTTATATAAGCAGGGTGACAATACTCCTTTCCCAATGTGGAACCAGTCTGCTGTTCCATGTCTGGCTCTAACTGTTGTTTCTTGGCCTGCATATATGTTTCTCAGGAGACAGGTGGTCTGGTATTCCCATCTCTTGAAGAAATTTTCACAGTTTGTTGTGATCCACACACAGTCAGAGGCTAAGTGTAGTCAATGAAGCAGATATTTTCTGGAATTCTCTTGTTTTTTATATGATCCAGTAGATGTTGGCATTTTGATCTCTGGTTCCTCTGCCTTTTCTAAATCCAGCTGGAACATCTGGAAGTTCTTGGTTCACATACTGTTGAACCCTAGCTTGGAGGATCTTGAGCATGACCTTGCTTGCTAGCATGTGAAATGAGTGTAATTGTGCTGTAGTTTCAACATTCTTTGGCATTGCCCTTCTTTGGGATTGGGATGAAAACTGACCTTTTCCAGTCCTGTGGCCACTGTTGAGTTTTCCAAATTTGCTGACATTTAGTGTAACACTTTCACAGCATCATCCTTAAAATTTGAAATAGCTCAACAGGAATTCCATCACCTCCACCAGCTTTGTTCGTAGTGATGCTTTCTAAGGCCCTCTTGACTTTACACTCCAGGATGTCTGGGTCTAGGTGAGAGATCAGGTCATTGTGGTTATCTGGGCCCTTAAGATCTTTTTTGTATAGTTCTTCCATTACGGTTGCCACCTCTTAACATTGGCTACCTCTGTTAGGTCCATACCATTTCCCAAGTATAGAAGAAAGTTAGAGAAGAGGAGCCACTGAAAAGGCCGAGAAGGGTTCTTCCAGCAAGGAAGAGAAAACCAGGAGATTGTGGCACTTCAGAATGTAGCAAAGGAGGGTTTACAGAAGGTGGCTAGTCATTTGCAGGGGATCCTGCCCTGAGGCGAGTGTGAGGAAAACAGATAGATGCCAGACAACTGAACTGAGAGATGTGAGGCTTTTGAATTTGGCAAAAGTGGAGACAAAAGCTCAGTGGGAATGGATTGGAGTGAATGGAGGCTAAGGATATGGAGGCAGCAAGTGGAGATCATTCCTTTGGGGAGTTTTGCTGTGAAAAGGAAGCGAGAAGGAGGAGAAATCTGAGATCTATTTTGCTTTCTTTCTTGTTTTTAACAGGAGATCTGTTGATAAGAATGTTGCAATAGAAAGGAACCAACTAAACCTGCAAAGGAGACAACTTGATGAAGCTATCCTGAGCGTGGGAAGTAAATTTAGCAGGGCTGTGAGAACCCAGTGAGACAAACGGCCTACCACTTCCACTGACACAACAGCCTCACCATCCTCACCATCCCCATCGTCACCATCTCCCTTCTCCTCACCGTTATCTTTGTCATGCCCATCATCAGCACCACCGTCATCATCATCCTCACCACGGTCATCGTCATTATCATCCTCAGCATCACCCCCAGCATCACCCCCATCATCACTGTTGTTATCACCATCTTCACCATTGTCATCGTCATTACCAACATCATTGTCAGCACCATCAGCACCACAATTATCATCATCGTCATCTGTGTAGAGGTTCTTATCATTTACTTGGGGCCTCTGTATCTGCTCAACGTGGAGTATTCTGTCCCCAGATCTTCACCCAGAGGTTATCCAGTCTTCATTTCAAATGTTACCTCCGTGGATAATCCCAGTCACTCAAACTAAAAGAGGACTTCCTGACACTCTATTCCTAAACACCCAGCTTTATTCCTTATGGTATTTATGACCATCTGGAATTATTTTTTTATGGGAGATCTATAATACATTTATTTGTTTATTTATTGATCAATTTAATTGCCTCTTGGAAGAAAAATTTCTATGAAATCAGGCACACTGTCTAAAGATTAGAGCAAAGATTTATTTATAGTAAGTGAATTCACTCACTTATTTATAGTGAAAGTGAAAGTTGCTAAGTTGTGTCAGACTCTTTGAGACCCCATGGACTGCAGCCTGCCAGGCTCCTCTGTCTGTGGAATTCTCCAGGCCGGAATACTGGAGTGGGTATCCATTCCCATTCTCCAGAGGATCTTCCCAACCCAGGGATGGAACCTGGGTCTCCCGCATTGCAGGCAGATTCTTTACCATCTGAGCCACCAGGGAAGCTCAAGAATGCTGGACGGGGTAGCCTATCCCTTTTCCAGGGGATCTTCCTGACCCAGGAATTGAACCAGGTGGATTCTTTACCAACTGAGCTACCATCCTTTACTGTTATTTTTATTATTGGCAGGACATTTGTGACCACAATACAACCAATTTAAAGAAAGAAATAGTTTGTAACACAAACAGAATGCAATTGAATACACTGTACTTTTGAAGCATGATTTTTCTATATTTGTTTTTGAGAGAAGTCTCAATACTTTAGAGCTATGGAGTAGAAGACAAGTACTGGCCAACTCCTTAGACCTGGTGTGAAATAACCAAGTTGAATTAATTACCTGTGACCCAACACAGACAATCATTAGCATGGTCACAGGCAAGGCATGATCTCCAGAAGGATGAGTGTACGGCTGCCACTCCCCTACCCCAAGCTGGGAGCTCACCCTGTAAGTTTCATGGACCGGAACCAAAGGCATCCTCTTTGAACAGATGATAGAAACTCACCTGACTTAGGGATGAAACATTCTGGTCAGGAAAGATTAATCTCACAACTCCCTTTGACTCTCATTTACAGTTTTCATAATACCTCCCAAGATAAACCCTAATCTAATTAAAATTTTTAACTTAAATTCTTAAGATACTTAACATAGTAAATTCTGTCCAGAATTCTTTCCAATCTGAGCATCTGAAGGTGCCTTTCATTTAACATAGTCCAAAATATGTTGACTCATTAAAATTCAGATTTTTCTCCCTTCTTGCTGCTTTGTTGAGGATATTTACTCTAGAATGGCACTGCATTTGTTTTTTTCATGCTGAAATCTGTTTTAAACCAAATTACTGTTTGTGTTTCATATAATTCATAGTCAATTGACATATTCTTAGTTAAGAAAAACAATGTTATATGTAATTCATGACAATTAAAAAAAAATTACCTGGGCATTCTAAAAAGTAGTTTTCGTGTAAAATAAATTACAAAAAAACTGCAATGCTAACAAATAAACCATATAGGAAATGAATTCCAGGAAGCAACAACAATTTAAAATGCAAATTTATAAAATTTGTCTTAAATTTTATACCACATATAATTCACATTTAGTGTAAGATACAGAAGCACTTTTAGCTATTTGATATGATGCAGCTTGGGGCTTTTCAACATGATAATTGCTAGGGCGACATGGGTCTTAAGATGACAGGCAATCAAGAGGCTATATATGAAAATGAACAATAAAGGACAAACCCTAGGAATTGGTAAGGAAAGAATAGCAGCTTTCTCTTGCTCTCCTTAATGTCTGTTTTTATGTAAGCATCTATTATAATTTTAAATTTAGGCTTTTTTAAAAAAAGGCTAAGTGATGCTGCATACAATTAAGAGTCACATGTTTTTCTGCTCCTAAACCAACTGCTTTCAAGTCTGATAAAAAATAATCTAAGTAAGATACCTTTTTGCTGCTTCTTGTTTTTTCAGACATTATTTACGAACTCTTATGAGAATGAGGAGATAGCTCCCTTTCATCTCATTTCCTGGCCCCCTCATCACACATACACACACACACACACACCCGTACAACACACACATATCCTCACCACACACACACACACACACACCCTCACCATATACATACAAACACACATCCTCATCACACAAACACACATACCCTCACTACCCACACACCCTCATCAAACATACACACACTCTCACCACAAACACACATAGGCATACACACCCCCGCACACACACACACTTCCTGTGCCACAGCTCTCATTCTCTTAATAGAGAGAACTGGGACACACTTTGGTGGAATTCATGTTCAGAGTTTCTATTAGGCTCACACAGTCCTGTCCTCAGGGTGGAGCCTCCAGGATGACAGAGCTCCACGAGCTGGTTGGCGTCTGTGGGGAATTTCTCCCCCAGCTTGTCACCTCACTGGGGTCAAATCTTCCTTTCAGGCTATGGAAATTCCCCAGGGAAGGCATTTTCAGTACCTGGGATGGGGATGTAGTCCTTTTGGTCAGGGTTTTGGAGTTGGGATGTGTTAACCACGGGCTTCCCAGGTTGTGCTAGTGGTAAAGAACCCACTTGCCAATGAAGGAGATGCAGATTCAGTCCCCAGATGGGGAAGATCCCCTGGAGGAGGGCGTGACAACCACTTCAGTATTCTTGCCTGGAGAATCCTATGGACAAAGGAACCTGGTGGGCTATAGTCCATAGAGTTGCAAAGAACCAGACATGACTAAAGCAACTTAGCATGCATGCAGACGTGTTAACCATCTCCCTGCCTGTTCTCAGTACACTATCCTTCCCCCTCTCCACCAGGGTGCTGGGACCATACCACAGTCTGCATTTCTCCAGTATTCTTAGCATGGGGGAGGGTGAGCTACCTGCTATGTGGACTTGGAGGGATGGCTCTGGGGTCTAATGGCTGCTTTAACAAACTTACGAGAAGCTTTCTGTCTTAGCCTCTTCCTTTCCGCGTCCAGAGGAATGTTTTGTCCACGTCATATTATAATCCCCTCGCTCCGTGGCTCTCGCAGCTGCTTTAGGGTTTCACTTTCTGTTAAATCAGTTACCACTTGTCCATATGCTTTCCAGCCTTGTTTGTGTTCTTTTTTTTTTTTTAAATTCCTGTGTCCTAGTGTGTTAAGACCTTTTAAAAACTCTTTACATTCAATTTATTGGGATTTCAGAAAGGGATCAGAGGCGAATGCATGCATTCAATCCACCATCTTGATTCAGACATCCTGAAATCTGATTCTTCACAAAGGTGTTTTAAATTGCATTTAAGAAAAATATAGGTTTTAATATGAGATATTCTACTAGGAGAGTATTAGCACAGTATATTGACCAACATGATGCAGATTGTGGGGAACAGACTGATGGAATAAAAAAGTAAAATTTTGCTTTAATAAAAGATGATTTCTATTGTTTAAAAATGTTATTTGGAATAATCTATAGGAATCCTCTCTCTAAACACAAACTTTAGTATCCAATTAAAAGTGGGCCATGGGAACTATATTCAAAATCTTATAATGGAAAAGAATCTGAAAAAGAATATGTATATGTGTGTGTATAACTGAATCACTTTGCTGCACACCTGAAACTAATATGACATTGTAAATCAACCATACTTCAATTAAAAAATGAACCAAATGTAAATTGGTGCAGCCACTATGGAGAACAGTATGGAGGTTCCTTAAAAAATGAAAATCATAGCTACCATATGATTCAGCAATAACACTCTTGAGCACATATCCAGAGAAAACCATGATTCAAAAAGATTCATGAACCTCGTTCACAATAGCCAAGACATGGACGCAAACTAAATGTCCATTGACAGATGAATGGATAAAGAAGATGGGATACATACATACAGTGGAATATTACTCAGCCATAAAAGTGAAATTATGCCATTTGCAGCAATATGAATGGACCTAGAGCTTATCATACTAAGTGCAGTAAGAAAAAGAGAAAAACAAATATCGTATCACTCATATGTGGAATCTAAAAAAGTAATAGAAATGAACTTATTTACGAAACAGAAATAGACTCACCGACATAGAAAACAAACTTATGACTACCAAGGAGGAAAGGTGGTGGAGAAGAGGGATAAATCAGGAATTAGGGAGTAACAGATTCATACTATTATATATAAAATAGATAAACAATAAGAATCTACTATATAGCACAGGGGTCTCTACTAAATATTTTATAATAACTTAGGAAAAGAATCTGAAAATATATATAATTGAATCTGTTTGTCATATGCCTGAAACTAACACAACACTGTAAATCAACTATTTAGTTCAGTTCAGTTCAGTCACTCAGTTGTGTCTGACTCTTTGCGACCCCATGAATCGCAGCACGCCAAGCCTCCCTGTTCATCACCATCTCCCAGAGTTCACTCAGACTCACGTCCATCGAGTCCGTGACGCCATCCAGCCATCTCATCCTGGGTCATCCCCTTCTCCTCCTGCCCCCAATCCCTCCCAGCATCAGA
Source organism: Ovis canadensis (assembly GCF_042477335.2). Classification (NCBI taxonomy): domain Eukaryota; kingdom Metazoa; phylum Chordata; class Mammalia; order Artiodactyla; family Bovidae; genus Ovis; species Ovis canadensis. The sequence goes on from NC_091253.1 coordinate 10,953,859, forward strand.
GTCTATTCCAATGAGTCAACTCTTCTCATGAGGTGGCCAAAGTATTGGAGCTTCAGCTTTAGCATCAGTCCTTCCAAAGAAATCCCAGGGCTGATCTCCTTCAGAATGGACTGGTTGGATCTCCTTGCAGTCCAAGGGACCCTCAAGAGTCTTCTCCAACACCACAGTTCAAAAGCATCAATTCTTCGGCGCTCAGCCTTCTTCACAGTCCAACGCTCACATCTATACATGACCACAGGAAAAACCATAGCCTTGACTAGATGGACCTTAGTCGGCAAAGTAATGTCTCTGCTTTTGAATATACTATCTAGGTTGGTCATAACTTTCCTTCCAAGGAGGAAGCGTCTCTTAATTTCATGGCTGCAGTCATTTTGGAGCCTAAAAAAATAAAGTCTGACACTGTTTCCACTGTTTCCCCATCTATTTGCCATGAAGTGATGGGACCAGATGCCATGATCTTCGTTTTCAGAATGTTGAGCTTAAATTGAAGAAAGTAGGGAAAACTGCTAAACCATTCAGGTATGACCTAAATCAAATCCCTTATGATTATACAGTGGAAGTGAGAAATAGATTTAAGGGTCTAGATCTGATAGACAGAGTGCCTGATGAACTATGGACTGAGGTTCGTGACATTGTACAGGAGACAGGGATCAAGACCATCCCCATGGAAAAGAAATGGAAAAAAGCAAAATGGCTCTCTGGGGAGGCCTTACAAATAGCTGTGAAAAGAAGAGAAGCGAAAAGCAAAGGAGAAAAGGAAAGATATAAGCATCTGAATGCAGAGTTCCAAAGAATAGCAAGAAGAGATAAGAAAGCCTTCTTCAGCGATCAGTGCAAAGAAATAGAGGAAAACAACAGAATGGGAAAGACTAGAGATCTCTTCAAGAAAATTAGAGATACCAAGGGAAAATTTCATGCAAAGATGGGCTTGATAATGGACAGAAATGGTCTGGACCTAACAGAAGCAAAAGATATTAAGAAGAGGTGGTAAGAATGCATGGAAGAACTGTACAAAAAAGATCTTCATGACCCAGATAATCATGATGATGTGATCACTCATCTAGAGCCAGACATCTTGGAATGTGAAGTCAAGTGGGCCTAAGAAAGCATCACTCTGAACAAAGCTAGTGGAGGTGATGGCATTCCAGTTGTGCTGTTTCAAATCCTGAAAGATGATGCTGTGAAAGTGCTGCACTCAATATGCCAGCAAGTTTGGAAAACTCAGCAGTGGCCACAGGACTGGAAAAGGTCAGTTTTCATTCCAATCCCAAAGAAAGGCAATGCCAAAGAATGCTCAAACTACCGCACAATTGCACTCATCTCACATGCAAGTAAAGTAATGCTCAAAATTCTCCAAGCCAGACTTTAGCAATACATGAACCGTGAACTCCCTGATGTTCAAGCTGGTTTTCAAAAAGGCAGAGGAACCAGAGATCAAATTGCCAACATCTGCTGGATCATGGAAAAACAAGAGAGTTCCAGGAAAACATCTATTTCTGCTTTATTGACTATGCCAAAGCCTTTGACTGTGTGGATCACAATAAACTGTGGAAAATTCTGAAAGAGATGGGAATACCAGACCACCTGACCTGCCTCTTGAGAAATCTGTATGCAGGTCAGGAAGCGACAGTTAGAACTGGACATGGAACAACAGACTGGTTCCAAATAGGAAAAGGAGTACGTCAAGGCTGTATATTATCACCCTGCTTATTTAACTTCTATGCAGAGTACATCATGAGAAACGCTGGGCTGGAAGAAGCACAAGCTGGAATCAAGATTGCCGGAAGAAATATCAATAACCTCAGATATGCAGAGGACACCACCCTTATGGCAGAAAGTGAAGAGGAGCTAAAAAGCCTCTTGATGAAAGAGGAGAGTGAAACAGCTGGCTTAAAGCTCAACATTCAGAAATCAAGTATACTTAATAAAAAATAAAATTTCAAAAGTGGACCATGAAGAACATTGTTCATGATGTAGTTTGTCTATTTTTGTATAAGGATCAGGCGTAGTCCTGATAGTATGAAAAGCACATATCAATCCTGCCACAGTAAAAGTAAACCGCAGTCAATGGTCACCCGACTAGAGAGAGGAAAGACAGCAGATAAATGTGGAGGTTCATGGCTCTGTTGCGTAACCAAGTTTGACTAGACAGTGATTACAACTGTGTTCGTATGAGCATCACTTTACAAGTATCTTTTATAACGTGTTAAGATATAGGACAGCTTGAGACAGCATTTCATCAAAACAAACACACCAATGGTTTACTCATTTATTGCCTTCAGTCACTTCCACAGCTGGTATGAACATTTGTTAGGTCACAGATTAACAGAAGCAAGAGTGTGTTGCAGTAATTAACTTATGCAAGCAATCGATGGAAGCAACACATGCATGAACATTCTCACCCGGTAGTGCATATGGTTAATTACAGTTTGACATAAATTAGATCTATTTAACCTAATTTCAAGGACCATTGGCAGCTTTTTGTGAAATGCCCATATGTCCTAACTAAGGTGATTAACTGCAATTTAGTAATGACCTCTGGAAAAAAATAGCCAAATCTTCATGGTTTATTACTTGGTTAGCAGCAAACATGGCTCAAATGCTCTGTTTGCTTTCAAGGTGATTCAAAAAGTCAAGACTGGATAAAACACAAAGAAGCCAACTCAAGGGATCAGTCTCTCTGGAAATAATTGATACATTTTTATACTTAAAGAAAAATTTTTCTTTGTTAATTGTAAAATTATAAAATAGACCATAATTGCTTCTCCCAGATGCAATAGACTTGAATTGCTTTAAGTAAATTGCTTGATGTCTGTTTCTCTTTATTTACTTTCTAAATATGATTCCACAGATAAATTAATACTTGATGTGGCCAAGGTATGTCATGCTATTCTACATAAAGACCCCCATTAACTTTGTGAAATGTAGGTTCATATTTTTATTATGAATTTAATATTTTATTTTTCTTATTATGCACACTTTTCTGCAAAGATGATTTAAAACAGCATATAAAAATGGCCACAGATCTAATGAGATCAGTGCAGAATAAGAAATCAGATGTAAGAACAGGAGGGCAACACGAATTGTTACTATTCATAGCAGGTATGACTATGCCTCAGGCTTCACACTGAACTTACTAATACTCAAGACAAAATGTTTCCCCAACAAAAACAAAAAAGTAAGTTAAATGACATACATTTCATCTAAGAAAAGAATCAAATATGGCCCCTGCCCTTGCTGCTTCTTGTCGTAAGGCTGTGTCTAATGTGAACAGCTACCAAGTGTGTTCTTGATGTCCTTCCTTAATCATTTTGTCAACATTTCTGCTTCATCAAAACTATAGTTAACAAGTTGTACACACTCTGAATTATCCTAGATAAGATGAAAATTTGTGATGCTCTGGGTTTTGCATATTCTTATCCTGAGCCACTCTCCTATGCCCTATTAAACGTCTGTCTTAATCTAATGTATCCTAGTTACACCCAGCAAAACTCAGGGTTTGCAGTTTAAAGTTTCATGAAACACATGGAGTTGGTTTTGCAATTTCAAAAGGTAAAATTTTAACTAATATACTTCATATTTGAATAAATAAGAGACCATGCCAGAGACGTCCTGGCGCCCAGACAAGCGAAAGCGCCGTGCGCGGCGGTGACGTTCTGTGCCTGGGGTGGCTTGTGCAGTTCATGCTGTGCATCTGGTCTTACTCCACTGAATATTTATTTTCTCTGCCCTTTGATTAACTGACGCAAGCTTTTATCCCTCCTTCTGCATCCACATCAGTGTGGCAGTCAATCAGTCATTACCCTCAACTCCTTCCTATAAACACAGGAGGGGCCTCAGTTTGAGCACCACATTCTACCACTCAAACTTCTCAAGGCATGTGGGAGGAGAAAGGATCTCCTGTTTATGGTTCTACAACTAGACAACCTCAGTTATGAGTCAACATTTATGAAGTTATGTTTTTTAAAATATTGCTTCCATAACTGATGGATTATATGATCACAAGGGTCCTCCTAAACTCATATCCACGTGCCCCTCATGGAGCTCTGGACACAGGACTGAGGACTGGGATCATGCCTCAGGATGCTCTTGGAGTATCTGGTGGCAATGACCGAGTCTCATTTATCCTTACATCTCCAATACTAAGTCAAAGTGCCTGGCACAGCATGTTCAATAAATGTTGGTTGATTAAGAAATTAATAAATGAAAAACCAAAAGCTTATGGCACCCACAGAGTAGGAAACTTTGTTAGGAATATTACCAGTTCATCCTAATGTCTATTTTCCAAGGCAATTAGAATAACTTTTCTGCAGTGATACAGGTTTAGACAGACATCAGTTAGAGTTTACTCTCTATCTATATTATCTATCTAGGAATTTCTTTTTTTTTCTACATTAAGCTTAATTTGAAAATAAAATGAAGGCTTCTCATGCTACCATGGATCTAAAATATTCCAAGCCTTCTGTTTGTATTCTCTGATGTTAAAATTAACTTCAGTTCAGTTCAGTTCAGTTCACTCGCTCAGTCGTGTCCGACACTTTGCGACTCCATGAATCACAGCACGCCAGGCCTCCCTGTCCATCACCAACTTAGCCTACAATTCATAGGGCTGCAAAGAGTGGGATACAACTGAGTGAATAACACTTTCAAGGAAATTAAGAAAATTTCCTTTAAGGTGGTTAAAGGATAATGGAAAGTTATTTAATGGTAAGAGTCTTCCTATGGGGAAAATATATTAATACAAATATAATCCATGGAGTGATTATGAAGCACACACTGGAATCTCCAAGGTTCCTCCGGGTCTTTTTGGAATGGGTTCTTTCAACTGTATATAGTCCTCATAACATTGAATGCTTGCGCATATTTTAGATCATCCTTTCCCTAAATTCAGTGAAGCACCCAATACAATTTTTGACCAGTCAGACTGGCTAAAAGCAAAGTTGTATTTCTGATTTAGCCAGTTAACTAAGAATATCACAAGCTAAGAACTTTGCAATCTTTTGTGTATCCAAGGAATCGATTCATGTTAGAAAGATTAACGTGAAAGCTTTGGTTTCTTCTCAAGTAAACTTATCTATCTGCATTCCTTTGTTTTATTGGGATAAGATTGACATAAACCACTGTATTATTTTAAGCTGTATGACATAATGATTTCATACACATACACACACACACAAATTGTAAAATGATCCCCACAATAAGTTTAGGTAACATGCATAGTTACAAAGTTTTTCTTATGATGAGAACTTTTAAGATCTGTTTCTTAGTAACTTTCCAAGGTATATTTGAAGCAATTTCATTGCTTAAAGAGTTCTAAGCAATATATATGTTTTAACATTCCATTTTTTAGATGCTTTCTCCTTTTCATGTATTTATTTCCTGGACTAAATCTTTCAAGGTCATCCTTTTCTTCCTCTGATCCTTTGAAGTTCTCAGGTATAGGAATGGGAACAAGGTTTATTGAATAGCTGTGACCAGGAATTGCACCTGCCTAGAGGGCTGTGAGTTCCGAATCACCAGCTCAAAAACAGGTGGAAAAACATACCCGCATTGTTCACCTATGAATGACTGCAACTTAATATCAATATATTCAATTAAAGTAAGACAAATTCACTGGGTCCCAGCTCAAGATGGCAATGTAGCGAAATCCTGAGCTTCTCTCCTCTCATGGATGCACTGAGTCTACAGCTATGCATGGAATGGTTTCCTTTTTAAAAGAACTGAAGTCCGGCTGAGCGATGACTCCACACAGAGCGATGGAGAAGAAAACCACATGGAGGCTGGGCCTCCTCTTGCCATAAACCCTGCCTCTTGCCCAGTGACGGGAGCTCCTCCCTAAGGAGCCGAGGTTTCGAGCCCCAAATGGGGCACCTTGACTTTTAGGACCTGTGTCTGAGCCCCTTAAACATCTAACTTTGAGAACCAATGAGGCTTCTGTCCTGAGAGCAAACAACAAACAGCTCTTAAAGGGCTTGTGTGCTTGAGCTCAGCTGCCCCAGGGCCCAGCTTAAAGGCAGCTGATCACGCCCAGCTCAGAGTGAAGTAGGCTCAGCTGCTATAGTAAAGAAGGCCCTGAGCTGGCGTCTGGCTCCACTCAGCACACTCCTGGAGCCTGCTGGCTACTCTCCTGGGTGGAGACAGGTGGGCGCCATCCCCATGCTGTCTCCTTGCTGTTTCGGGGGGAGCACCCACGTGTCTGGTTCCCTGACGTCTGTGGTCACCACCAGGTGACACCGCTCAACTGCCTTGCTATGGAGGTCAAGAGGGCTTGCATTCCTGGTCCCATGAGACTCTGATGGTTGGTGTTTCCCCACAAGGAGTCCATACTCCTGTCTGGTCCCCTGCTATTTGCTGCTGCCTAGGGACACCCCTATGTTGCCTGACTGTGGTGGCCAGCAGGGTACTGTAGGACCACAACCAGTGGAGAAAGGTTTTTTAAACAGCTGTCTCCACCAGAGCACAGCAGGAGGCAACAGACCCAGGAAGCTGGTCTTTCAGTGAAGAAGGCTGATTTGCTAATCCTCATGGCTGTGGTCCAAGGGGTAGGCTTCTAACTATTCACACATCTGGGGCTGACTGTAATCCTTTTCAGAGACCTCGGAAGGTGGGTAATATCTTCACCCTCTCCCTCTGCTGGGCCCCAGGGTAGTGTCTCCTGGTGGGGAGCTGTATATGTGACTGGGGCCCGGGTTTTTAACCTGTGGTGCCCCAGTTTTGTGGCTGGCTCTGGTGGCTGGTCGGCGGGGGGACTTGCATTCCTGGGCCCCATAGGACTCTCCTTCAGAGAAATGTTTCTCAAGAGACTCCCACCCCCAGGGCACCCACCTCCCCAGGCCAAGTCTTTCTGGGAAGGAGGCCTCTCTGCCATCCTGGAACTTCAGGTTTGGCCCATATATCTAGTGGTGACAGAGTGGATCTCAGGAACACAGGCTCTGGATGCTGCCTTGATGCCCTCCCTCTCTCTTGCTCCAGACTGCTGGTGTTTATCAGAAAAGAGCTTATATATTCCTCTGGGGCCCCAAGTTTTTGCAACTGCCACCAGGGTCACCTCTATATTTCCTGGCTTGGGTGGCCAGTGGGACTTACACTAACGGTCCTACAGGACTGCATTTATTTTAAATACATACTTAAAAAAAAGTTGTTGCCTGCCTGAGGCTCTGTCTTCCAATCAGCCTGAATGAAGTGCTGAGATCCTTTCATTAGGGATACTATCAGGTCTTGGGTTAAGTTTAAGGGATTAAGGGTTAGTTGCTCAGTCATGCCTGACTCTTTGCGACCCCATGGACTGCAGCCCACCAGGCTTCTCTGTCCATGGGATTCTCCACTCAAGAATGCTGGAGTGGGCTGCCATTTCCTTCTCCAGGGGATCTTCCTGACCCAGGGATTGAACTTAGATTCTTTACCAACAGAGCTACAAGGGAAGCTATCACGTCTTGGCACACCCTCAACTACTATGAACCATTGACAATGTAATAGGCTCTTGGAAAATCACAAAGATGTGAGAGAAAAGAAAGAGCTGAGGCAGGATTGAGTGACAAGGTTCATCTCCTATATGAGGCCACTCCTTCAAGGCTGGAAGAGGTTGGTGTTTCAACTACTATAGAAGCCAAGACAGAGTCAAGTACAATGAAGAAACAGAGGAATATTTTCCAAATGAAAGAATAATATAAAACCTTAGGAGAATACTTTAATGAAAGTGATGTCATTTACCTAAAAAAGAGTTCAAAGTAATGGTCATAAAGATGCTTACCAACCTGGGGAGAAGAATGAATCAGGTCAGTTAGTTCAGTTGCTCAGTCGTGTCTGACTCTTTGTGACCCCATGAATCACAGCACGCCAGGCCTCCCTGTCCATCACCAACTCCTGGAGTTCACTCAGACTCACCTCCATCGAGTCAGTGATGCCATCCAGCCATCTCATCTTCTGTTGTCCCCTTCTCCTCCTGCCCCCAATCCCTCCCAGCATCAAAGTCTTTTCCAATGAGTCAACTCTTCTCATGAGGTGGCCAAAGTACTGGAGTTTCAGCTTTAGCATCATTCCTTCCAAAGAAATCCCAGGGCTGATCTCCTTTAGAATGGACTGGTTGGATCTCCTTGCAGTCCAAGGGACCCTCAAGAGTCTTCTCCAACACCACAGTTCAAAAGCATTAATTCTTTGGTGCTCAGCCTTCTTCACAGTTCAACTCTCACATCCATACATGACTACTGGAAAAACCATAGCCTTGACTAGACGGACCTTAGTTGGCAAAGTAATGTCTCTGCTTTTGAATATGCTATCTAGGTTGGTCATAACTTTTCTTCCAAGGAGAAAGCATCTTTTAATTTCATGGCTACATAACCATCTGCAGTGATTTTGGAGCCTAAAAAAAATAGTCTGACACTGTTTCCACTGTTTCCCCATCTATGTCCCATGAAGTGATGGGACTGGATGCCATGATCTTCATTTTCTGAATGTTGAGCTTTAAACCAACTTTTTCACTCTCCTCTTTTACTTTCATCAAGTGGCTTTTTAGCTCCTCTTCACTTTCTGCCATAAGGGTGTCATCTGCATATCTGAGGTTATTAATATTTCTCCCAGCAATCTTGATTTCAGAAGAATGCATGAACTTCAATAAAGAGATGGAAAACATAAGAAAGCACCAAATGGAAGCCACAGAGCTTAACAATGCACTAATTGAACTGTAAACTACACCAGAAAGACTTAAGAGCAGACTAGATGAAGGCATGAAATTAAAAGACACTTGCTCTTTGGGAGAAAAGTTATGACTAACCTAGACAGCATATTAACAAGCAGAGACATTACTTTGCCAACAAAGGTCCATCTAGTCAAAGCTATGGTTTTTACAGTAGTCATATATGGATGCGAGAGTTGGACTGTAAAGAAAGCTGAGCACCGAAGAATTGATGCTTTTGAACTGTGATGTTGGAGAAGACTCTTGAGAGTCCCTAGGACTGCAAGGAGATCCAACCAGTCCATTCTAAAGGAAATCAGTCCTGACTATTCATTGGAAGGACTGATGCTGAAGCTGAAACTCCAATACTTTGGCTACCTGAGGCAAAGAACTGACCCATTTGAAAAGACCCTGATGCTGGGAAAGATTGAAGGCAGGAGATGAAGGAGTCGACAGAGGATAAGATGGTTGGATGACATCATGGACTCAATGGACATGAGTTTGAGTAAACTCCGGGAGTTGGCAATAGACAGGGAGGCCTGGTGTGCTGCAGTCCATGATGTCGCAAAGAGTTGGACATGAGTGAGCAACTGAACTGAGCTGAACTGAAATGAGATGAAGCAGAAGAAAGCATAAATCAATAGAAGACAAGATAATGTAACTCATCTAATTGGGGCAGTACAAAGAATGAAAAAAAAAAAGTGAAAATGGCTTAAGAGACTACCGTGACAATGTCAAACAGATATTCATATCATAGGGCCCCCAGAAGAATAGATGGAGAAAGGAAAATAAATTTTATTTGAGGAAATAATGCTAAAATCCTCCTTAACTTGGGGGTAGGAAACAGACATTTAGATCCAGGAAACCTAGAGAGTTCCAAATAAGATGAACCCAAAGAGATCCATATACCAAGATACGTTATAATCCAAAAATTAAAAAGTTAAAGATGAGAAAATATTAAAATGAACAAAAGAAAAACTACTTGTTATGTATGAGGGAACCCTCATGACTATCAGCAGGTTTTCAGCAGAAACTTTGCAGCCCCATACAGAGTGGCATGACATATTCAACACATATATATGGAATTTAGAAAGATGGTAATGATAACCCTGTATGTGAGACAGCAAAAGAGACACAGATGTATAGAATAGTCTTTTGGACTCTGTGGGAGAGGGTGAGAGTGGGATGATTTGGGAGAATGGCATTGAAACATGTATAATATCATATGTGAAACAAATCACCAGTCCAGGTTCGATGCAGGATACAAGATGCTTGGGGCTGGTGCACTGGGATGACCCAGAGGGATTGTATGGGGAGGGAGGTGGGAGGGGGGTTCAGGATGGGGAACACGTGTACACACGTGGTGGATTCATGTTGATATATGGCAAAACCAATACAATATTATTAAGTAATTAGACTCTAATTAAAATAAATTTATATTAAAAAATAAAATAAATAAATAAAATAAAATTTTTTTAAAAAGTGCTGAGAGAAAATAAAACCTTCCAACCAAGAATACTCTATCCAGCAAAGTTATCATCCAGAATTGGATGAGAGAGAGTTTTGTAGACAAGCAAAAGCTAAAGGAATTCATTACCACCAAATTAGCCTTACAAGAAATAATAAAGGGACTTCTTTTAGCCGAAAGACAAGGGTGCTATTTAGTAATAAGAAAACACTGGAAAAGTAAATGTATAGTAATAAAACACTGGAGTAATCACTTATAAAGCTAGTATGAATGTTCATAGACAAATTAATAAAAATAACTAGGAGTAAAGTAATTAGTTAAGGAATGCTGCTGCTGCTGCTGCTGCTAAGTTGCTTCAGTCATGTTGACTCTGTGTGACCCCATAGATGGCAGCCCACCAGGCTCCCCAGTCTCTGGGATTCTCCAGGCAAGAACACTGGAGTGGGTTGCCATTTCCTTCTCCAATGCATGAAAGGAAAAGTGAAAGGGAAGTTGCTCAGTCATGTCCGACTCTTAGCGACCCCATGGACTGCAGCCCACCAGGCTCCTCTGTCCATGGGGTTTTCCAGGCAAGAGTACTGGAGTGGATTGCCATTGCCTTCTCCAAGTTAAGGAATACATGAGACAAAAAGGTGTGAATAAAATGTTGATCTGTAGAGTAATAAATTCATAAATGTAGTACAATCCTAGATAAAAATTTAATTAATGAGAACAATAAAGTATGCAATGTTAATGAAAGGTACAGGCTATGGTTAAGTTGGCATTCACACTATTCGCATCATGATTTCTAAATATTTTCTTCTCTCTTTTTTTTTTTTTCGCCATACCACAAGGCATGTGGAAAGCGTAGTTCCCTGACCAGGGATCAAACTCACAGCCTCTGCAGTGAAGCCCTGAATCTTAACCATTGGATCACCAGGGAAGTCCCATTTTATTTTCTAATAGGGACAAATTAGCCAGATTTTCATCCCTTCCTCCCAACTTATCATCCATTTTATCTAGATGAAATGATTATATATTTTGAGACACTGGATTTATTTGCAATGCCTACTGTCTTAGTCCCATTGTCACCTATTTGGCTTAAAATTCTTTGTAGAAATCTCTAAGCTCTCCAGAGTCAGATGAGGCCACATGAAACAAACAAACCATAAAATAAGAGATCACTTGCTTCTTTGATTTGTAGTATACACAAAAGTTTTTCAAAGTGAGATATAAACAAGTTGTATTTCCTAAAAAAAATTTAAACTTGTTATAGTTGACATATCTGAGGATCTCGGTGGAACTTAGTCCAGGGACATTTGCCACATATTAAAACTACAGAATTCTGAGTTATAAACATTTTAGCATTTCCACATGGCTAATAAAGAACCACAAAGTACTACTGAAACTGCTATAAAATTTCCTGCTGTGAGACCAAAGTTTGTAGAACTTTGTAGCTAGTTTGTAGAACTCAATTCCTTGTGTCAATGTTTTCTGAGGCTCAGGTTTTTTTTTTTTTTTTAATTAATGAAATCTCTGAGTCCTGACTGTCTTAACACTTACCAAGTGGCTATGGTCTTGGAAACTTGTTGCATCACATCATTTGACCCTAAATATTTTCAATTAAAACATTTCAATAAAATATTTTCCTTAAAATGCTATACAGAAGAGATTTTGAACTTTCACAGTTAGAAATATACTCCCCCCCCCACAAAGAATTAAAAGCATGATTCTAAGGAACATTAGGGCTGTTGGCACCTCTTATATATTTCTCATTGTCTTTTAACATAGTTTGGGGCTTAGGAAACCAGAAGTAATAATTTTAGTTGAAAATATGTGATTTCCAGAAACCAGAATACAGTGTAAAAAGAGAAAGAAGAGAAAGGAAGAAGTGCCTCAGAAGACACTGTGGACAGATGCTTCTCATAAACAATGTGAGCAGATTGGTTTTTAATAGACAGTGTAGCTTTTCATGAGCTGGTAATTTCTTGCAGCAGTAATATTAATTAATCTTTTTCTATGCAGTGCTGGGTCCCAAACCAACACAACTCTGTGGGCAGAGCAGTTTATCATCTTCCCCAGCAGTTAGAGAAATGAATGAAGGTGGATCCCTGAAGGCAAAAGAGAGAGCCCGCCGACACGCCATCTCTGCTCTTACCAGTCTCTTTTCTGAAGGGGACACTGTAGGACTGCGCCGGCTCAGCCACGTGGCTGAGACGCAGCTTCTTTTCGCTTTCTGCCATTTCTCTTGCCTTTCCATGTTTGTTTCTGCCAGGAGAGATGGAGTAATCTTTACCCACCATCCACAGAATCACACATCTAAGCATGGAAGTGTCAAATCTTTTGTGGACTTCTGACTACAGTTCAGGGCTTCCCTAGTTCCAGTAGTCATGTATGGATGTGAGAGTTGGACTGTAAAGAAGGCTGAGCGCCAAAGAATTGATGCTTTTGAACTGTGGTGTTGGAAAAGACTCTTGAGAGTCTCTTGGACTACAAGGAGATCCAAACAGTCCATTCTGAAGGAGATTAACCCTGGGATTTCTTTGGAAGGAATGATGCTAAAGCTGAAACTCCAGTACTTGGACCCCACATGCAAAGAGTTGACTCATTGGAAAAGAGTCTGATGCTGGGAAGGATTGGGGGCAGGAGGAGAAGGGGACGACAGAGGATGAGATGGCTGGATGGCATCACTGACTCAATGGATGCGAGTCTGAGTGAACTCTGGGATTTGGTGATGGACAGACAGGGAGGCCTGGCGTGCTGTGATTCATGGGGTCGCAAAGAGTCAGACATGACTGAGCGACTGAACTGAAGTGAACTAGTAGCTCAGATGGTAAAGCATCTGCCTGCAGTGCAGGAGACCTGGGTTCGATCCCTGGGTCAGGAAGATCCCTTGGAGAAGGAAATGGTAACCCACTACAGTCTTCTTGCCTGGGGAATTCCATTGAAGAGGAGCCTGGCGGGCTGTAGTCCATGGGGTCACAAGAGTCGGACAAGACTGAGAGACTAACACACACACACACACACACACACACACACACAGAGTACATTTCATATGAAATACAAAGCCTCCGTCTCAGCTCACAAGGCTCTGTGCTATAGACGGCTGTTCCCTGCAGCACTACCTTGTCTCAGTCTGCAAGGCTCCAGCTGAAACCTTTCCCCTGGGTTCCCTGAACTACTGAGCAAGCTCCTCCCTCCCACAAGCTATTCTCTACCCCAAATCCTCCTCCCTCCCCGCCTGGATGATACCACCTTCAAATTTCAATAAAGCCACCTGGCTTTTTCTTCCTTCTGTGGTTCCGTTTCCTTTAAAGCTTATATCATGAGTTCTAATTGCATGTGTACATTTGGGTATTTGTTTTTCGTTTGTTTCTTTTATAATCCTAGTGTCATATAAACTCCATGAGGCCACGCACCTAGGCTGTTTTGGCTGGAACATGCCAGAAGAGCCACTGGCACACAGTAGGCACTCCGTTAAAGAATGGTTGGATGCATAAGGACATGGTTATTTGTAGATCTAGTCTCTTTTAAAAAATTAATTAATTTATTTGACTGCTTTGGGTCTTCGTCATGGCATGTGGGATCTGTTTTCCTGGCCAGGGATTGAACCTGGGCCCCCTGCATTGGTAGCATGGAGTCTTAGGCACTGGGCTACCAGGGAATTCCCTTGTAGATCTATTCTGATGATGTTGGTCTCTTAGGAATATATTTGGCTGGCCAGGAAGATCGTTTGGTTGGGAGAATGGCATTGAAACATGTATACTATCATGTAAGAAACGAATAGCCAGTCTATGTTTGATGCAGGATACAGGATGCTTGGGGCTGGTGCATGGGGATGATCCAGAGAGATGATATGGGGTAGGAGGTGGGAGGGGGGTTCATGTTTGGGAACTCATGTACACCTGTGGTGGATTCATGTCAATGTATGGCAAAACCAATACAGTATTGTAAAGTAAGATAAAGTAAAAATGAAAAGTAAAAAATAATAAAAGACACATTTCATTTTCACCAAGAATTATTTTGAGACAACATATTCACCATTTTGTTCCAATACCTTCTGCCATTTTTCAGGTGACTTCATAATTACATTTTCCCTCAAATTTTTTATCTTTTTTGAGCAAAGAGCTATTCCAGGTATCCTTTATAGTCTTCCAGGGAATACATTTTTTTTGTCCATTAAGAGAATTTTGTGAAGATCAAAATAAATGGAAATCCATAGGTATAATGTTTGGAGAATACAGTGGATGAATCCAAACTTCCCAGCTAAGCTGTAACAGTTTTTTTGCTGGTCATCAAAGAAACATGTGGTCTTGAGTTATCCTGATGGAAGATTATATATTTTCTGTTGACTAATTGTGTACACTTTTCATTGAGTCTGCTTTCAGTTGGTCTAACTGGGAGCAGTACCTGTTGGAATTAATTCTTTGGCTTTCCAGAAGGAGCTCATAATAGAGTACTCCCTTCCAATTCTACCATATACACAACATCGCTTTCTTTGGATGAAGACCAGGCTTCGATGTGGTTGGTGATGGTTCACTTCGCTTGTCTCATGATCTCTTCTGTTCCACATTACTGTACAGTATCCACTTTTCATTGTTCATCACAATTTGCTTTAAAAATAGAATGTTTTCATTGTGTTTAAGTGAGAAATTGCATGCGGAAATACGGTCAAGGAGGTTTTTTCACTTAACTTATGTGGAACCCAAACATCAAAGTAATTAACATAACCAAATTGGTGCAAATGATTTTCAGCACTTGATTTGGATATTCTGAGTATGTTGGCTACCTCCCTTGTGGTATAATGTTGTTTCTTCTCAATATCTTGATTTGATCTCTATCAACTTCAACTGGCCTATCAGACTGGAGTATCATCCAGAGAGAAATTTCCAGCATGAAGCTTCCAAAACCACTTGTGACACATTCAGTCAGTCACAGCACCTTCTCCATACACCGCACAAAGCTTTTTGTGTTTCAGTTGCATTTTTACCTTTCTTGAAATAATAAAGCATAATGTGACAAAAATGTTGCTTTTTTCTTCCACCTTCAGTTCTCAAATGGCTACACAATAATTCACCAATTTTGATAAGGGTTTTTTTTTTTTTAATGCACACTGAAATGACAGCTGTCACAATACAATCTAGTGGCTCAGATGGTAAAGAATCGGCCTGCAGTGCAAGAGACCTGGGATCAATCCCTGGGTTTGGAAGTTCACCTGGAGAAAGGAATAGCCACCCACTCTAGTATTCACACATGGAGAATTCCATGGACAGAGAAGCCTGGTGGGCTATAGTCCATGGGGTCGCAAAGAGTTAGACATGACTGAGTGATTAAAACACACACACACACACACACACACACACACACACACAGGCTGCTAGAATCACAGAAAGAGATGAAAGAAATCCAGCCCCCGCCCCCTCCGCCAATGTACTACAAGGACTGTATACCCCTTAGCCTGTCATTCATTTTTATGCATGATCATCCACTCTTCATCAAACCCAGCAGAACAGCACACAGGTCTGTTTTTCTCTCTTTTTTTTTTTTTTTGAGTCTTCATTTCCATATGAAGGGTCTCAGGTCCTGAGAAATTTATATTAAAGCAATTTATGTGCTTCCCCCCCCCCCGTTAATCTTTGTTAGTTTATTTTTCAGACCTAGTCAGGGACTCTAGGAAGGTGGTGAAAACTTTTCCCTCCCCTCCAGGACGCCCCCTCCCCACCGGTAGTCACTTTATCTCATTTTGAAGAGCTTACTAAGCAGTTTTGACCTTTATATAATTACTGACTCCATAGTAACACGACATTAATTTCAGCTCAGAAACAATTGCTAATTACGCTTTATGGTTTCAAAAAACCTGTCATGAATTCATATCTCAGGTACATGGGAAGTTGTTTAAAAAGAAAAGAAAAGAAAATGCTAGTAAGTCTCAGATAAGCAAGTTATAATTAGAAGATGAACTACAAGAAAAAGACAAAGATGAACTTCAGTATAAATAGTCAGTATAAACAGTATAAATATTTCCCCAATGAGTGTTTTTGATATTACCTATGAAGTATTAAAAACTGTTCTAATTTAGTAAACTGTGATTGAATTATATTAGTACATTTTTCCAAACTCATCCTGACCTGAAAAGGAAACCTCTGTGTTCAAAATCGAACCCACAGACAAAAACTGTGTTTCTAGGTCTCTTTTATTTGAAGATCATGTAAGGAAGTAGAGTAGCATATACTAGGTAACTAAAGCACAAGTAGGGAGTGTGCTCTAGTCTACTAAGTAACCCACCAGAAATGATGGCCTTCACTGTATGCTTAGAGTCCTTAGGAGGCTTATACATACAATAAGACCACCAGTATGGAGTCAGTCATAATACAGAACTGGGGCTGGGTCCTCTGATACTGTCTGAGTGAACTATTAAACCATTGCCATTGTCTAGTAAGCTGTCAATGGAGGGATTTTTCTGGCATTTTTTTTCCCTGCAAACTGCCCCCAACCCCAGACCCTTTCGGAGGGACATACTTTGAAAGTATCAACAGTTTCCAGCTGAAGGATCCATGTGTCTTAAAATTTTCTTTACATCCTTAACTGACAAAGTTACTACCCATATTATGGTCACAAAACCAATTTAGGTTCAGTGATTCAGTGAGTTTTGAATTCTTGATTCCCAGTTTTGATTTGCTCCACTTGGAGACTGACTGTCAGGATGTTCAATTCAAGGTTCCCTAGGATGAAAGATTAGCTAACAGATTTTGAGTATTTAGTAATAAGTACTTACTAAGATTCCCTGGTGGCTCAGATGGTAAAGTGTCTGCCTGCAATGCAGGAGACCCAGGTTCGATCCCTGGGTTGGGAAGATCCCCTGGAGAAGGCAAAGGCAATGCACTCCAGTACCCTTGCCTGGAAAATCCCATGCACAGGGGAGCCTGGTAGGCTACAGTTCATGGGGTCGCAACAGACATGACTGAGCAACGTCACTCACCTCACTTCACTTACTAAGCATTATATTTATTAAGAATTTAATGTGGTTTATTTAGCTCATGCAGTTCTTGGTACAGCCTAGAGTAAGAGAGTCTCTTATGTTTCTGTCTCTGCAGATGCACAAATGGAAGCACACAGAGATTCTCACGTTCCAGCAAGATCCTAAGTTCAGTAACAAGCAGAGCTGAGACTTCACCCACAGTTCCCGGCCCCACCGTCCTGCTCTTTGCCAGTCACTGACCACCTGGGGCTCCAGAAATGCCCCGGACTTCTGTTTCTTGCTGGTCTCCCACTTGTCCCCAAACATAATGTGCTGTCCACCCCAACCCCATGGGCTTTCTAAACGTGCCATGCATGAATCTTTGTTCTCACATTTGACCACTGGTTACAGGAAATGGTTGACCCAAATATTCACGTGTAGCCAAACCACTATGCTTTAAAAAAAGAAAACATACTACACATAAATATAAAAAGTACTGGCTAAGATTTAGTAAGAAAAATATTTCTAAAAGACAGACTGGAATCGGGTGAAGAATTGGGACCATTAACAGTGTTCTGAGCAAAAATGTAGAAGGTAGAAAAGGCAAAGGACATCGGGCTTTTTCTTCACTGAAATGAGCTTCAGGGAATTAAAGCTTATGATTTCTGGATTCTGAAGTAACATCCGAGGTGCAGGGAAGTCTTTAAGAAGTAGCTTTCTCTGCCCCATTAGCAGCAGAACGAATTGGGAAGTGTAAATGACCCACACAGGTCACAGCTGGTCTGACGGGTGGAGTCCCGCTCCTGTCACACTTGAGGGGTCAGATTTCCATTAAAAAATATATATATATATATATATATATATACATATATTTATTTATTTATTTTTAGTTGAAGGATAATTGCTTTACAGTACTGTAGTGGTTTCAGCCATATATTCACACGAAACAGCCATATATTCCCTCCCTCTTGAAATTCCCTCCTACCTCCCACCTCCTCCCAGCTATCTGTGTTATCCAGAGCCCAGGTTTGAGTTCCCTGAGTCATACAGCACATTCTCACTGGCTATCTGTTTTACACATGGTGGAGTATACGTGGTGGTCCATGCTGCTCTCTCAATTTGTCCCTCCCTCCCCTCCCCCCGTGTGCACAAGTCTGTTCTCTGTGTCTGGGTCTCCATTGCTGCCCTGCAAATAGGTTCATCAGTACCATCTTTCTAGATTCCAAGCATGCTTCAGTTGTATCTGACTGTTTGTGCCCCCACGGGTATAGCCTTCCAGGCTCCTCTGTCCATGGGATTCTCCAGGCAAGAATATTGGAGCAGGTTGCTGTGCCCTCCTGCAGGGGATCTTTCTGAACCAGGGATCGAACTCTCATCTCTTATATCTACCCGCATTGGCAGGAGAGTTGTTTAGCACTAGGGCCACCTGGGAAGGCCCTATATTCCATATATCTGTGTTACTATATGATATTTGTTTTTCTCTTTCTGACTTACTTCACTCTCCATAATAGGCTCTAGGTTCATCCATCTCATTAGCACTGACTCAAATTGTTCCTTTTTATGGCTGAGTAATACTCCCTTGTGTATATGTACCACAGCTTCCTTATCCAGTCATCTGTTGATGGACATCTAGGTTACTTCCATGTCCAGCTATTGAGAATTGTGCTGCAATGAACACTGGGATACATGTGTCTTTTTCAATTATGGTTTTCTCAAGGTATATGCCCAGTAGTGGGTCTGTTGGGTCATATGGTAGTTTTACTTTTAGTTTTTAAAGGAATCTCCACACTGTCTTCCATAGTGGCTGTATCAATTTACATTCCTACTGACAGTGCAAGAGGGTTCCCATTTCTCCACATCCTCTTCAGCATTTATTGTTTGTAGATTTTTGGATGATGGCCATTCTGACTGGTGTGAGGTCATCGGTCTGACCACCTCCTATATTAATGGAAATAAAAATCAAAAATAAACAAATGGGGCCTAATAAAACTTAAAAGCTTTTGCACAGCAAATGAAACTATAAACAAGGTGAAAAAAGCAATCCTCAGAATGGGAGAAAACAATAGCAAATGAAACTTTTTCTAAAATATACAAGTGGCTCATTCAACTCAATACCAGAAAAACAAACAGCCCAAGCTGTGGTACATATACACAATGGAGTATTACTCAGCCGTTAAAAAGAATTCATTTGAATCAGTTCTGATGAGATGGATGAAACTGGAGCCGATTATACAGAGTGAAGTAAGCCAGAAAGAAAAACACCAATACAGTATACTAACACACATATATGGAATTTAGAAAGATGGCAATGACGACCCTGTATGCAAGACAGGGAAAGAGACACAGATGTGTATAACGGACTTTTGGACTCAGAGGGAGAGGGAGAGGGTGGGATGATTTGGGAGAATGGCATTCTAACATGTATACTATCATGTAAGAATCGAATCGCCAGTCTATGTCTGACACAGGATACAGCATGCTTGGGGCTGGTGCATGGGGATGACCTAGAGAGATGTTATGGGGAGGGAGGTGAGAGGGGGGTTCATGTTTGGGAACGCATGTAAGAATTAAAGATTTTAAAATTAAAAAAAAAAAAGTGGGCAAAAGACCCACACAGACATTTCTCCAAGGACACACAGATGGTTAACAAACATGTGAAAAGATGCTCAACATTGTTTATTGCTGCTGCTGCTGCTAAGTCGCTTCAGTTGTGTCCGACTCTGTGCGACCCCACAGACGGCAGCCCACCAGACTCCCCCGTCCCTGGGACTCTCCAGGCAAGAACACTGGAGTGGGTTGCCATTTCCTTCTCCACTGAATGAAAGTGAAAAGTGAAAGTGAAGTCTCTCAGTCGTGTCTGACTCCTAGCCACCCCATGGACTGCAGCCTACTAGGCTCCCCCGTCCCTGGGACTCTCCAGGTAAGAACACTGGAGTGGGTTGCCATTTCCTTCTCCAAGTGCAAATCAAAATTACAAGGAGATAGCACCTCACACGTTCCTTTGATTAATTAGTGGATGAGGGGGACCCTGGTGCTGACACAGGCACACAAGAGGGTGAGGAGGTGGACATCGAGGGCCTCAGGGAGCAGTTAGGATAGGATTCTGGGGACCTGTGCCTCCCCCTGGCCACACACTGACAGCTGGAAATGGCCAGTGAACTCACATGGAGCATGCCCGTGCTGGACAACAAAGCTCAGGCACAGACCACACAATGGGTCTGCCACTACCAGCAGGCCTTTTTGATACCAGTCCTTTCTCTGAAAAACAAACCCACCTAGGACAGTTTGTCAAAATCTGGGCATCTAACTGAAGTAATTAATAAGCTTTCACTTTCTGACTTTTTTTTTTTCCCCCCCAGAGAAGATGCTCAACAGAGTAACTAAAAGATGGAGCCAGACACCTGGGTGGGATTCTTGATTCTGTCATTTGTTAGCTGCTCAGTTTGGGGGACTTCTCTGGCTCCTTGTTCCCTCACCTGTAAAATGGATGAAATAATGATGTCTACCTCACAGGCTTGCCATGAAAATTAAATGAGTAAATGACTGAAAAGCATTTGGAAAAGCACCTGACATACATGAGTTATGAGCACAACTACTCAACATATGCTCGTTGTTGTTATGATGACAATTTATGTCAGTATTGTTGGAAACTAGGCATAGCAGTGGGTAGAAATAGCTACGTTGTGGGGTTCCTGTCTCACCAATAACCTTGGCCCTTACAGCCTGCAGAAGGGGCAGGTCCCAGAGACCATATAAATATTCTGTGCCTGCCTTTTTCCCCTTGGTTGCAGAATCACTAGCCCAGAGGCAAACACCTGATCCAGGGCCAACTAGTCCTTCAGTTGACCATGGATACTCAAGTCATTTGGGGAAATGTTTTATAGAATCAGGGCCAACATCAGGCCAATGCCATGTGATTTTCAGTACTCTGTGTTAACTTGAACTTGTTGACACGGGTTTTATTTTTCCTGTAACCTATTTTACAAAGTCACAAATAATATACCCGCCTGCGTGTGTGCTAAGTCGTGTCTGACTCTTTATCATGTAAAACTCTTAGTGACCCCATGGACTATAGTTTGCCAAGCTCCTCTGTCCATGGACGTCTCCAGGCAGTAATGCTGGAGTGGGTTACCATGCCCTTCTCCAGGGGATCTTCCTGACCCAGGGATTGAACCTAAGTCTCCTGTATTGGCAAGCAGGTTCTTTGCTACTAGCACCACCTGGGAAGCCCAAGTAATGCACCTAGGGACCCACTGAATAGATAGGACCCCCGAATTTTCCCTGGAGGCTATTTGTCCCAGGTATCATCATGTACTTATCCCCGCCCCCCGCACTGTCTTCATTGGTTTGGTTGGGTGCTCTAGGGGAAGGAGCTGTAAGCGCCCAGTTTCTCTGGCAACTCTGATTGGGAACTTGGCAGATGGCATTTTTCTCCATTGCTCTGACTCCCTCCCCCTCACCCTGTTCTCAAAGATTTGGAAGGAACAGAACTCACCTCTCCCCATAAAAGAACTCTCTCTCATGACTCTGAAACATATTCACAAAAATGGTTAATTTCTTGTTCAGAGATTTTTTTTTTTATTCCAGAGATCATTAAAATAATAACCACCTCAACGAGGTTCTGCCAGTTAAAGACCATCCAAAGCATCTTTCAAGGATACACAGCTTTACAAAATACCTACAGATGCTGGTGGAAAACAGTAGTACCATCCTTAACTAGATTCGGCTTGGGTTTAAACAGAGTCAAGCAGGACTGAGAGATTTTAGGCTGCTACTGTGCTCTAGGAATCCTTAAGAAACAGAGAACCCAATGTGGAAAGCTGAACCTAGATCCATGGTTCTCAGTCAAAGACAATTTTGTCTGTCTACCTCCTCCACCCTCCCTGGGACATCTGACAGTGTCTGGGGACAGTTTTGATTGTCACAACTTGGGGAGTGGAGGGGTCACTACCGAATTGGTGGACAAAGTCTGCTCAACATCCTACAAAGCACAGGGCAGGCACCTACAACAAACAATGGCTGCCCCAAATGTCAGTAGTGCTGAGAAAGAGAAATCCTGGTCTAGATTAGAGTAACTTGACCTGTCAATATCAGCAGTGACTTGAGGAGGTTGTTCTGGGCTTCCCTGGTGGCTCAGATGGTAAAGAATCCACCTGCAATGTGGAAGACCTGGGTTTGATCCATGGGTCAGGAAGATCCCCTGGAGAAGGAAATGGCAACCCGCTCCAGTACTCTTGCTTGGAAAATCCTATGGGTGGAGCATCCCGGTAGGCTACAGTCCATGGGGTCGCAAAGAGTCAGACACGACTGAACGACTTCACTTGGGGCAGTAGGGTGGGAGGTAGAGGTGGGAGCAGGCTCCCTTCCACAGCTTTCTTTCCCAGGGCACAATACCTTGTGAAAAGCTCTAAAATCTTCTAGAAACTGTGCCATAATAAATTTCCTGAACGTCTCCAATGTCTCTAGTGCAAGGGGATGCTTTTTTTCCCCCAAATCTCTCAGTCCTATTATAGTTATTCTTTCAAAACTGAGCCCCCTCAGGACACTCCCCTGTCACCTCCTCTGGACCATGTCTCCCTGAAACCCTGGCATGTCATGGAGTGGTGGCCCTCTGAGATGCCTGGAAAAGGCATCTTCACCAGGGCCAGTATAACCACTGCTCATCCCTCCCTCTGCAGAGAGGCAGTTGGCTTTCTCTGGCTAACCACTGGGGCCAGTCAGCTGTATACAGAAAAGTGATGTTCCCAAGGATCAGGCGGCTCTTGAGAGATATTAAGCATTTGACATTTCCCCCATTTTCTTCCAGCTTAAATGAAATAAAGCAGGACCATACTTACAATCTGCTCCTTAATATGTGTTATGGTCAATTTTTTTTTTTGGTAAATAAAAGCAAACTGATTCAATCAAATCTTGCAGAAAACTGTAGTTGTGTAGGAAAACTCTTCTGATTTACGGAAGGGTGAGGTACTAGAAATACCAGATTGTATGGCACTGAGGTAAAGAACCCGCCTGCTGATGCAGGAGATAGAAGAGATTTGGGTTCAATCCCTGGGCCAGGAAGACTGCCTGGAGGAGGAAATGACAATGCACGCAAGTATTTCTGCTTGGAGAATCCCGTGGACAGAGGAGCCTGGTGGGCTACAGTCCATGGGGTCTCAAAGAATCAGATATGACAGAAGCTACTTAGCTCATGCACACAAGGTACTAAAGGGAAGCATCCATGTACATCACGGTGGAAATGACCACAGGAAAACGTTTTTCCTTTCAGACTGGGGAAGGCTGACAGCTAAGACCAAAGGCAGGAGAACTCAAGCGGGATGCAGGCTCGTTCATATCCCTGGGTTCTTAGGAGGTAGCGGGTCCACAGAGCTCTCCCAAGGAGGGCGAATGGTCCCTATACCATGGCCCTTGTGCATCTCCTACTTCCCTGTATCATCACGCAGGCCCTGTTGTGTGGTCGGTCCCTTCTGCCTCACTGACACCTCCCCTGAAAGTTCTAAGAGAGCATGTGCTAGCTAGCATCAGTTTCACCTTAAATATTTCCAGGCAAGCATGATATCTGGAAGTTACTGGGTTATGGCTGCATAATGCTCAGGGAAAAGCTTGAATTGTGTTTTCTTTGTATTAGGAATTAATACCCATCACTAATCCTGGATAAACAATAAAGTGGCTGGAAAGAAAACATAAAATGAGAAATCGCTGCCATAGAAACTGCCGACGATTGCGTTGTCACTGTTTTTTGGAGTTCTGTGAAAGAGCTCAGTTTTAATTATCTAACATTAAAAAAAATGAGTTTTCTTTTAAAAAAACTGACTCCATAGCTAAGTCTCAGTTCCCCAAGATTAGCTATCAGGGATAAAACCAAAGCCACTGAGTAACCAAAGTCTAGCGTGTGTGTGTGTGTTAGTCACTCAGTCGTGTCTGACTCTGCAACCCCATGGACTGTGGCCCGCCAGGCTTCTCTGTCCATGGGATTCTCCAGGCAAGAATACTGGCATGGATTGCCAATCCCTTCTCCAGGGATCTTCCCAACCCAGGGGTGGAACCCTGGTCTCCTGCATTGCAGGCAGGTTCTTTACCGTTTGGGCTAGTCTGGGGAGGAGGTCAATTAACGAATTTGTGTGTGGGCTTTGTTTGCACTTGAATTTCTGTGCAAATCCTGCCTTACCTCAGGACCTTGATCCTGCCTGTGATCTTTAGAAGTGTCTGCATGTCACAGACCTTACATTTCAAGTCAGATTCCTTTCTATGTGCTAATATTCCAGCAGGATCTTTTTATATAATTATACATGCTTAGATGGGAAAGCAGAAGTACAGTGAATGAATTTGTCACTTTTCTAATGATTAGAAGTTTTTTGACAGCAATTAAAATTTAGTCTGTGTTTCTGTGGTTATACGTGTGTACAGTTGAAGTACATCATCACACAGAAAAAAGGTCTGCTTTTCATCTTCTTTACCCTTTAATCTTCAAGCTCTTAGCAGAGACACATACATTTCTTATTTTAAAGAAATAATGTTTCATAAAATATGAACACTTAAGATTGTATCTGCTATTTTCAGGGAGATTCAAGGAATAGTTATTTTAGGGGAATTCAAGAAAATTGCTCAATATATATGGAAGCCACTTGATCAATTTTTCTGATTTTTTGCGGTCTTTTTTTAGACACGCAAAAAAAAATGTGGATTTTCTTATTTGGGAGCAAAGAACCAACGGTTATTTAATCTTTTTAATATAAATTTATTTATTTTAATTGGAGGTTAATTACTTTACAATATTGTATTGGTTGCTTGGGGCTGGTGCACTGAGATGACCCAGAGGGATGGTACGGGGAGGGAGGAGGGAGGAGGGTTCAGGATGGGGAACACGTGTATACCTGTGGCAGAATCTTTCTAAATTAAGAGGTAAAGCATCTTTGAAGCCAGACTGTATTATCATCAGCCAAACTCTACACCCCTCTTAATTAAAACAGACACCCCTGTAGCCTCACAGTTCTTCCTCCAGTCTAACCTAAATACATGTTACTGACACCTCTGGCTACTTCCTATTATGCCTCAGTAGTTAAATTAAAAAAAAAAGAAGAATAGATTTGCATTTTTGCTGCACTTTTTTTTTTATACTAAAATCAAAGTATTAAGTCATTCCTTTGGTATCTTGACTACATAACCCCAGCTCCTCAACCTCTTCTAAATTAACAGGTTCTATTTTCTGATTCTTGCATTATTCTAGTATCTTTCCTCTCCCAGCTTCTTGTGAAAAGGTAGAGCAGCAGAAAAGGCAATGTTCTCAACCAGCGAGTGGGGTGAACAAGCCAGGGACAGCTGGCCAGGCGGGATGATCCGGTCTGGATTCTGTGTGTTTCCTTTGACTAGGAGACCTGCTGAGTTGCAGTTTCCAGAGGCTCCACCCCGCTCTCTGCAGGTACTTAAATCCAGAGCTGCCCAGTCCCAGCTGGAGCCTGAGGGCAGGGGGTCAACTCAGGCTCTCCTGAGGCCACTGCTGCCCCTCCCCGCCAACCTGGCCTCATAAAACACTCTCCTCCACCAAGAAACTAAGATTCCTCAGCTCTTTTGTGCCTTCTTTTATCATTGCATTGGGAGTTCTCCTTTTTAAAACCCGCTTTCATTGTGCTTTATATTTGTTTTTGTATTTTCACATTTTTCAAATGGGGAAAAGAACCCCGTGGCCTGGCAAATGTGGCTGTGGGAATCTGGCCCTTCACACATGAGACCAAATCTCTATATGTACTTCCCCCCATCCGCACCAACAGGTGAGTTCACACAGGTGACCTGGTCCTGGAAGACAGCACCTCTGTGAGCCCTGACAGCCCCACCCCTGAAGTGTGTGTGTGCATGTGCGTGTTTGTGTGTGTCAGTTGCTCAGTCACGTCCAACTCTTTTTGATCCTAGACACTGTAGCCTGCTAGGCTCCTCTGTCCATGGGATTCTCCAGGCAAGAACACCAGAGTAAGTACCCATTCCCTTCTCCAGGGAATGTTCCCAACCCAGGGATCGAACTGGGGTCTCCTTCATTGCTGGCGGACCCTTTACAGTCTAGGCTACCAAGGAAGCCCCCCGAAGGGCCTACTTCAGGTAGTAAAACACATTTGCAGGGCAAAAATTATCCTGTTTCCCTTTCCCCATCAATGAAACAAGCTTATATATCCTTCCTAGTTTTTCTCTAGCACGTTTACTTTATTTTTTGCAGTTTTTATTTTATATTCCCTGATGGCCCAGTGGTAAAGAATCCTCCTGTCAGTGCAAGAGACTCAGGCTTTATTGCTGGTCTTGGAAGACCCCCTGGAGAGGGAAATGGCAATCCACTTCAGTACTCTTGCTTGGAGAATCCCATGGACAGAGGAGCCTAGTAGGCTATGGTCTACAGTGTCGCAAAGAGCTGGTAATAACTTAGCCACTGAACAACAACAAAGAGCTCATTAACAGGGCTGTGTTAGTTTCATGTGTACAGCAAGGAGATTCAGTTCTACATATATATTTATTGAACAGCATTCCCTCTTTGATACAGTCGATCCTTGTTGGTTATCTATTTTAAATACAGTGGTGTTCTAGTATGTTTATTATTCTATTTTATAAAGTTCATCCTTGGCCTAGCTTGGACTGAGTAAATAACCTCTCCAGATGCCGCCCGGACAGGTCAGTCTCTCTGCTCTAAACTGCTATATTCTAAGTCCTTGACCTTCAAGCACAAGTAAAAATTGAAAGTGTCGGTCGCTCAGTCATGTCCGACTCTTTGCACCCCCATGGACTGTAGACCACCAGGCTCCTCTGTCCATGGAATTCTTCAGGCAAGAACACTGGAGTGGGGATCCATTCCCTTCTCCAGGGGAGCTTCTTGATCCCCAGGTTTCCTGCATTGCAGGCAAATTCTTTACCATCAGAGCCATCAGGAAAGCCCCTTAAAGCACGAGGCCCCCTTCAAGTCCCTTCAAGTTTGAAGGCTCTATAGGAAAGTAGTTGTATTTTATGCAGCTGTGAGTTAAGAAAGCACAACACAAAATTACCCAAACTCTCTAGGGCTTCTGAATGAGATTTTCTAATCACAACAGCATCTGGGTATCCTTGGAAAATATCTGCAGACATTGATGAGATAACTAATGTTGGTTTTCCAGTAGCGTTGTTTAACAGTGGATGCACACAACCCTTGCACACACAACAGGGACCCCTGCTCCAGGGAATAATCAAGTTGAAACGTACTGTTCAACTCTCATGTTGATCCAATGCCGTTGATTCAAGTTCAGGTCCGAATTTCTGTAATTTTACTGCAGGGAATGCATTGAGAATTTTCCAAACTTGTCAGGCATCAATACCACCACTGATTAAGATCTAACTGGCATCTACTGGTAGGGAGAAAAAAGAAAGTGGAAAAACACACCTGGAATTTCCGAGTGCTGCTAATATCCCAAATATTTCCATTAGCGTTTTATCTAAATTAAATTAAGCTTGAAGTTTAGATCATGAATGAAGAATGAAGAACCATGCATCGTGTTCAGAAAAGTTAGACAACTGGTACACAGTTGCCCAACTGAAGGTTCCATGACTTGAATTTATATCTGAATTAGTGTAACCATCAAGCCTGAGCATTTTGCACCACATGAGGCTACAAACTTCTCTGATAAATTTAGCATAAAGAAAACACTTGTGGCCATTTCTGGGAAATCACAAACAGTTCTGAAACTAAGCAAGAGGGATCCTGGATTAACGAGGAGGAGGCAAGCTGTATTTTCAAGTGAAGTATCTATAAACTTAGTAAATAGATCTAATCCATTCATGGTCATTAGGAAAAAGTTATGCATTAATATACTCATCAATTCTTCTATGTGCATAGCTCTGTGTTGCCAACAACATGTAATTCCCTCCAGTCACTATTTTCAGTGATGATGAGTATTTTGGCTCCTATCCAAGCTTAATCTGTCAACATTTTAGGATGAGAATGCCATCGGTTGATAAAGATGCTCTGCAGCCACTCACCAGGTGCGCACCTGCTTACTCTCATGTTTGCGCTCCAGCCTCTTCCTCTCCTAGATGTCAATTATTAGAAATCTTACGTGTTTGGACCTTGCTGTGAATAAAGAAAGGAAAATGTGCCCTGGCAAACGGGGAAGAGTAAAATGCATGGGCAAGCCTTCCAAAGCACAGAAGCCATCAGCAAAACTGCCAGCTCAGAAGTAACACAACTTCAGTGGTTAGAGTGCAGCATCTCCAAGGAAAGCAAACTGCCAAAAGGATAATGCTTTTCTGTCTAACAAAATACAAGACCTCCTTTGCCCTGGATTCAGCCTGCAGCATGGATGTTCTTAGGTTCGCAGACTCGTATTGGAGACTTCATTCTAGGGCAGACTCTATGATGAGCCACATGCTGGCCCAGTGAACCCTTTCCTTACTTGGATTTCTGCAGCAGCAGGACTGGTCTCTCCACCACAATACACTCAGGACTCATCCATCCAACCCCTCTTATTGATTGGGCACTATGTTAGGCACTCGTCCGACTCACCACTCGCATGATGGACCCGTCCTTTCCCATCCTTCACATGAAAGCCAGAATGATTTTTCTCAGACCAAAATCGAGTCATGCCATTTTGCTGCTGTGAACTCATCTTGGGCTTCCCCTTGTCCTTGGGGTAAAGTTCAAAGCTTCTCAGTCAGTGTAGCTGGCAATGCTGTTCACACCTAAACTCGGCAGAGCTAGAGTCACAGGTGCAGGCCTTCCCTCCCCAGGCCAGTCCCACCCAGTCCTGCAAAGATCCGAGACAAGGTGTGTCTTCCATTTAGAGCTTCTTGTGAGGAGCAGTTGATGAGAAGTTGATTAGTCTCTACCTGCGTCAGTTCTGCTCATGCTGTAGGTACTAAGTCACATTTGCATTCAGCACTTGACATGTATTTTACTCATATTGATCAGTTTATCATGTAGGAAGCTGCCTGGGGACTCAGAACTTTCAAATTTAGAGTTCAATGGTATGTGAGTAAGAGGATAGGAGGTCTAGAGACAAGGTGAAGAAGCAGGCTTAGAATAGTACATAGGGAATAATGAGTTACCAGACTCAAACAGATAAAAAAAATCCTTTCCATTCTATAAGAATGATTATAAACAAAAAATTTAAATATTAAAATGTCTGCACAGTGTTCTTGCCTGAGAAATCCCAACAGAAGAGCCTGGAGGGCTAAAGTCCATGGGATTGCAAACAGTCAGACAGGACTTAGTAACTAAACAATAACAACAACATATTAATCAACTATTGAGGTGAAGAGTAATAGGTAGGAGAAAGCTTCACAGGTGATAGTAATAAAGTTTATTATTCCATATATAAACATTGATAGAACCAGAGATCAAATTGCCAGCTTCTGTTGGATTATAGAAAAAGCAAGAGAATTCCAGAAAAACATCTATTTCTGCTTTATTGATTACACCAAAGCATTTGACTGTGTGGATAACAACACACTGTGAAAAATTCTTCAAGAGATGGGAATACCAGATCACCTTACCTGCCTCCTGAGAAATCTGTATGTAGGTCAAGGAGCAACAGTTAGATCTGTACATGGAACAACAGACTGGTTCCAAATCGGGAAAGGAGTACATTAAGACTCTATATTGTCACCCTGCTTATATAATTTATATGCAGAGTACATCATGTGAAATGCTGGGCTGGATGAAGCACAAGCTGGAATCAAGATTTCCAGGAGAAATATCAATAGCCTTAGATACGCAGACAGCACCACCCTTATGGTAGCATGAGAAGTGGAATTAAAGAGTCTCTTAATGAAAGAGAGTGAAACAGGTGGCTTAAAACTCAGCATTCAGAAAACTAAGATCATGGCATCTGGTCCCATCACTTCGTGGCAAATAGATGGGGAAACAATGGAAACAGTGACAGACTTTATTTGTTGGGGCTCCAAAATTACTGCAGATGGTGACTGCAGCCATGGAATTAAAAGACGCTTGTTCCTTGGAAGAAAAGCTATGACCAGCTTAGACAGCATACTAAAAAGCAGAGACATTACTTTGATGACAAAGGTCCATGTTGTCACAGCTTTGGTTTTTCCAGTAGTCGTGTATGGATGTCAGAGTTGGAATAGAAAGAAAGCTGAGCACCAAAGAATTGATGCTTTGGAACTGTGGTGTTGGAGAAGACTCTTGAGAGTCCCTTGGACTGCAGGGAGATCAAACCATTCAATCCTAAAGGAGATCAGTCCTGAATGTTCATTGGAAGGACTGATGCTGAAGCTGAAACTTTAATACTTTGGCCACCTGATGTGAAGAACTGACTTCTTTGAAAAGACCGTGATGCTGGGAAAGATTGGAGGCAGGAAGAGAAGGGGCCGACAGAGGATGAGATGGCTGGATGGCATCATCGACTTGATGGACGTGAGTTTGGGTGAGCTCCGGGAGTTGGTGATGGACAGGGAGGCCTGGCGTGCTGCAGTCCATGGGGTCGCAGAGAGCTGGACATGACTGAGCGACTGGGGACTGACTGACATAATCTGTGTGTGTACTGGCAGATGGTTTCCTTTTCTATCTCTGTCATTGCTGAACAATAAGCGTAGACTTAACTTTAAAGGTTTTACTTCCCGAGTTGTAAGATGAGAAGGTAAAAGAGATGAACTTTAATCTCACATCCAACTCTGGATTCAACACTTTTATTGGCATTTTATTCGAAATGTGTAAGGAATAAAAACAATGATATCTAGTGCTTAGTGTCATAAGCGATCAGCAGATTAGCTTATGGTAAATACTATTCCTGCAATTCAGGTTTATTACCATTATGTAGCAGTGATGAGCCATATCATGCAATTCAAGTAAAAAAGTGATTTCTATCTGGTAAAGGGATTTACATATTTTCTTACAATTTATTATTAAAGATATGACTCTGCATCAAGAAAATTCAGCAGGGTTTAACACTAAAAGAATAATCTGGAATTGTGCTCACTGACGATCACCTTTTACTATAGCCACTGAATATAAGCTTGCCATCTGGAGTTCTGATGGGATGTCCTAGACCTCTGATCTTACCAAATGGAAACTGTCTGTGATGGTCAGTTCGGAACTGTTTACTTTCTGTATTAGCCACAGCAGGTCTATTTAGAAGAGCCCAGACATCCTTTTAGATATCTTTGCTTTACATAGTTTGTCTTCAATATTGAGGAAACTAAGAAATATCCAAGTAGGTGCACGGTGTCTTTCACACAGGAGTATTGTTGTCACCGCAGTCCTAAGGACCCTGCTCTGGACTAGTCACAATGCAGGCTGGTTGTCTATGCATCTAAGGTGACTTAGCCTCCATTCATGAAAACAGTCTGCTGTTGGCCAAATATCATCATTCTCACTTTGGAAAAATTTACATGTAGTGCTTTAATGTTCCATCAGATTGATCAAGGAAAAGCTTGGAAACTCTTACATACTATCCTCTGATTTGATCTTTTCTTTAATTTTGCTCTTTCTCTTCTGTTTTAGTTCTAAAACCTCATTCAGTATCACACCTCATTTCTCCTCTGTCTGCCCCAAAGACATTTTCTCTAGAGAACACAATCAGTTTTTGCTTGATATTTCTCACAATCATTAAATCTTATTATCTGTAACTTTCTTCCTTACATGTACATTTTTCTTTTGAGAGATTTAAAATCTGGCTATGCCTCAATAACTTAACCCTTTTTTGGAAACCTCCCCAGGAAATATTACAGCATTAATTTTAACACATGCAAGATTTAAAACATCATCAGGATGTGTAGGATTTTTCTACTTTATGTACCAATTTCATAAGAATATTAAATTATGTGTATATATATATTTTAATTGCAGGCAATGAGGAATATGTGTGAAATTAGATGTGTTTTTCTCAACTTACATAAAGAATGTTGAACAGGAGGGTAAAGTACAGGTGGTATATTCAAATTAGCCAATCTCTTTAACTTTAAAAAGGAAGATAGAAAGGTTTGTAAGAATTTCTTCACTCCCTGATTCTTGTCCAGGCTCTGAAATTAAGTAACCTTTAATATCATCGTATATCAACTTAACAGAGTCTTGGTTCTGCAACATGAATTTTTTCCTCCACTCCTTTGATCTCCTGTTGTTGAATAATTCACTACAGCTTGTTGCATTCAGTGCTACTCAAAACCCTCTTCAAGTTCCAAAAAGCTTTTCTTAATTTGAGAAAGTCCATATGCTTAGCTTCTGTTGATAAATGCTTTCTGGAGACATAGTCGAATGGAAATGGGTATGGAAAATCTGCTGTGGATAAATTATATTCTTTCACATATTTTTAAATGGCTAGGGGAAAATAAAGAATCCAAATTCTGGGTGATAGAAATGTTAAACAAATGCACATACTAGGTAAAGCACTTGTGGAAGAAAATGTCTTTGTCATCACATTTCTATTAAACATTACTGGCTCAGACAGGGCTATGTGGTCCTTTCATTTTCCAGTACAAGAAAATGCACGTATCTCTCCTGAATGAGGATGAGGAAGTACTATGACTCTGCCTCTAGGGGCCAAGGGATCCATAACATGGGAAGGTATGAAGGCTGTAAGGCACCACGATTAATGGCATTCAGGAGCTGCGGAATCAAGCTTAGCTTTGCCACTGGTGGCTTCATCTGCCTGATCCAGTCCCTGCTGGGGATTCTTCATCCTTACCCTCCTGCAGTAAGATGTCAGCCTGGCTCTCAGGCAGCTTTAGAACCAATCTGAGGGCGAACAATGCTCAGGATATGTGTTATTGAAAAGATTGCGTAGAAAGCAATTTAGGAGACTTGTCTAAAAATAATACTGTGACAATGTTCCCATATATTAAAATTTCAAAGGTCACGATAATTACTTGTCATGGTTCACTGTATGCACTAATCACTTAGGAAAAGAAAAGCCTCCTTCTCCACTGGTGTCACAATGTGGAGGTGCTTAGAAGTAACTACAGGGGAAAGACACCACTAAGCCTTTATTCTCTAACAACATGGGTTTCACGGACTATGTCTTCTAAGTGACCTCCTTCTAAAACTCACCTTTTATAAAAAATTTTTACTTGATTGCTTAGAACTCTGAACTATCTATTTTGTGCAAAAAGGTTTTAGTTCAGAACCTCTATTTCAAGTGAAATATAATAAACTGACTTGTCATAAACTGTTCTGAAAGTTCACATTTTTATCAAAATATAAAGTAGAAGAGGGTCTGCAGTGTCATTAGGGTATATAAACATGTCACAGAAGTAAAAGAGATAGTTGGGAATGAAACATACACAAAGGTCATTTTACTTACAATGAAGGAAATGTCACAGTTAGTGGGGAAGGGAAAGATTAATAAATTACAGGACGGTGGCTGTTTATGAGGCAAAAATAATGTTAAATCTCTGACTCACATAGTTCACCAACAAAAAGAAATTCAACAGATATTGGGGCTAGTTATAAATAACCCAAAACATTCTAAAAAATATAAATTGTTAATATAGAAAATCAATAGGAGGGTGCATGTGCAAAATAACACAGTAGAGTGCCATCATCAAAAAGTCTACAAATAATAAATGCTGGAGAGGGTGTGGAGAAAAAGAAACCCTTCTACACTGTTAGTGAGAATGCAAATTGGTACTGCCATTATGGAGAATGGTATGGAGATTCTTCAAATAACTAAAAATAGAGTTACCATGTGATTCTACAATCCCACTCCTGGTCACATATCTGGAAAAATTCCTAACTCAAAATGTACATACATCCCAATGTTCATAGTAGCATTATTTACAATAACCAAGACATGGAAACAACTTATCCATCCATCAATATATGAAAGTATAAACAAGATGCTTTATACACAATCACACACACAGTGGAATACTACTCAGTCATAAAAATGGAATCATGCCCTTTGCAGCAACATGGATGGACCTAGAGATTCACATACCAAGTGAAATAAGTCAGATAGAGAAAGAGAAATATCATATGATATCACTTATATATGCTATCTAAAAATAGGGTACAAATGACAAGATAGAAATAGAATTACAGATATAGAAAATGAGCTCATGGTTACTGGGGGGAAAGGGTAAAGTTAAGAGATTGGGATTGACATATACACACTAATATATATAAAATAGCTAATAAGGACCTGCTGCTGCTGCTGCTGCTAAGTTGCTTCAGTCATGTTCGACTTGGGGTGTTTTATGTGTTCTATGGGGTTCTCTGCAGCCCCATAGACAGCAGCCCACCAGGCTCCCCTGTCCCTGGGATTCTCCAGGCAAGAACACTGGAGTGGGTTGCCATTTCCTTTTCCAATGCATGAAAGTGAAAAGTGAAAGTGAAGTCGCTCAGTCATGTCTGACTCTTAGTGACCCCATGGACTGCAGCCCACCAGGCTCCTCTGTCCATGGAATTTTCCAGGCAAGAGTACTGGAGTGGGTTGCCATTGCCTTCTCCAATAAGGACCTGCTGCTGCTGCTGCTGCTGCTGCTGCTGCTGCTAAGCCGCTTCAGTCGTGTCCAGCTCTGTGCGACCCCATAGACAGCAGCCCACTAGGCTCTGCTGTCCCTGGGATTCTCCAGGCAAGAACACTGGAATGGGTTGCCATTGCCTTCTCCAATGCATGAAAGTGAAAAGTGAAAGTGAATTCGCTCAGTCATGTCCAACTCTTAGCGACCCCATGGACTGCAGCCCACCAGGCTCCTCTGTCTATGGGATTTTTCAGGCAAGAGTACTGGAGTGGGGTGCCATTGCCTTCTCTGTAAATAAGGACCTACTGTACAGTAAAGGAAGTCTGTAATGGCTTATATGGGAAAAGAATCTAAAAAAAGAGTATATATATATTTATATATAACTGGTTTACTTCACTGTACACTTGAAACTAATATAGCTCCAGTAAAATTTAAAAAGATAATAATGCAAATGAATCTATATAAAAATTAGAAATAGACTCACAAACCTAGGAAACAAATTTATGGTTTCCAAAGGGGAAAGGGCGGGGAAGGGACAAATTAGCATTATACAATAAACCAATACAAACCACTCTACATAAAATACATAAAGCAACAAGGATTCACTACACAGCATAGGGAATTATACCCAAGATCTTATAATAGCCTCGAATGGAATATAATCTGCAAAAAGCAAAATCACTATGCTGTACACTTGAAACTAACACGATATTGTAAATCAAATACACTTCAATAAAAGAAGTTATATTGCTGTGAGACCCAAAAGAATATACTGAAATCAAAAAGGTAGATCTCAATCTGGTTTGAAAATATATAGTGCTGTTAACAATTTGTCACAGGTACAGTCTACAAACTCCTTCAAATGTTTAAGACAAACACTGTGGTCCCAATTAGTCAACAGGCTATTAGACAATAGCAGCCTTACAAAGGAGGAAAAAAGACAGGTGAATAGGTTTGACTTGCCTAGTAATCAAAGTGACGTAAATGAAGAAAAATAATGTATTTTGTTATCAAAATAAGAAAACATGATAATCAATTATATACACTACTGCTGAATATATGTAAAGAGTACAAGTCTGTTTTCAAAGTAATTTGGAAATACATATCATGTGCCTCAAAAATACTCATGCTGTTTCATGTAAGAGTTAACTATTATGAATGTATCTTGATAAATAATTTGAATAAGGAAAGCCTTATGCATAGCGATATTCATTTCAATATTATATGTAAGAGAAAAATAATCTTAAGTGTCTCAAGGAAGAATGATGGTTGTTGAGAAATTTCAGTACAGGTTAACTTGAACAGTATATAGTTATTAAACATAACTTTTGAGAAAGACATGAAATATCAGGAGAAATTGTTGCTGGAATGTAAGAGAAAAATCAGGACACAAAATTATTTGCTCAATAATAGATGCATAAGAAAACAGACATTCCCCCTCATTGCCATTATTCATTAATAAACAAAAACATACTTTGCACACACTTTAAATTAAATAGCAAATTGTTACTACTTTATCATTTATCATTGAAGAAGAACAAAATATTCCAGGAAACTATTACTACCTTACACTATACTGGTAGTATGGTCAGGAGAGACAAGGTTTTTGATGTGTAGACGGGACAGAGAGAGCCTCTTTTAAATAAAGCCTTATTATCAGGTAAGAGTACTCCCTGTGTGCTGTGTTGTGCTTAGTTGTCAGTTGTGTCTGACCCTTTGAGACCCCATAGACTGTGGCCCGACAGGCTCCTCTGTCCATGACATTCTCCAGGCAAGAATACTGCAGTGGGTTGGCATGCCCTCCTCCAGGGGATCTTCCCAACCCAGGGATCAAAACCAGGTCTCCTGCATTGCAGGTAGATTCTTTACCATCTGAGCTAACAGGGAAGCCCCCTAAGGAATTTCATTTAATCTTTAAGTTAATCTTAGAAAAATTTCCACTCATCCTCTGCCTCCCTGCCAAGAGTCATGAACTTTGGCCGTGACCCTGGGTCTCCTCACATTTCAGGGTCTCTCCTGGTGCAGCCTCTTTGTCTCTTATGAGACAAGGCTGCACAAAATGTTTATACATTTTGTGCTTTCTTTCTTCTTTTCTTTCCTGTTCTTTTTTTTTTCCTTTTTTAATCTCTTCCCTTGGTTCTATTTTTGTTAACTCCCATAACTCTCTAAAGGGTCCCCAGCCTTTGTTGTTTGGGGTTAAGGTTTGTGTAATCTCTTAGTTGACCAAGAAAGAAGAAACCAACATCAGTTTCAGCTCTGACAGGCCTTCATCTTCTTACAAAAATCTTCAATAACTCCCATGACAGGTACAGTGAAATTCTGATTCTTTTTTTAAAATTGTTTAATTTATTTATTTTAATTAATATATTTTAATTGGAGGCTACTTACTTTACAATATTGTAGTGGGTTTGCCATACATTGACATGAATTAGCCATGTGTGTACATGTGTTCCCCATCAAAAGAACATTTGAACACTGAGTAAATTCCACAAAACAACTTCTGAATGCCGGCAGAGGACATCAGGCACCCAGAAAAGCAGCCCATTGTCTTCGAAAGGCGGTAGGAAAAAATATAAAAGTCAGGAAATTCTGGTTCTTTTCTCCCACATCTTGGGCACCAACGTGAACGGATCTGACACGCTCACCGTCTTTCACACCTGGAATACTATGCATTTCTCACTAGCTTCTGCTCGCTGCATTGAGTGTCTTATTCTTCTTTCCATTTTTCTTGGAACGACCTCCTAAGCTGCCTGTCATTCCAGAACATGGGTTTAAGAACTCACAGGGAAAAAAAAGAAAAGATGCAGCATTCCTCAGTGACAGAATTCTAAAGGAGATTTCCTTGACAGTGACTTCTACAGTACTTCTAAAATATTACAACACTTCCTGTACATTTCTGAGAGGATGCTTGGTGACCAGGACATAGCTGAGGGTGCCAGTGACTACTGGGGGAGGGTGTGCCTAAGAATTCTAGCAGCATCATTTTTATCTCTTGGGAGAGTTTAGGGAATTTCAGGCACTCTAAACTTTAG
Organism: Ovis canadensis; assembly: GCF_042477335.2. Lineage (NCBI taxonomy): Eukaryota > Metazoa > Chordata > Mammalia > Artiodactyla > Bovidae > Ovis > Ovis canadensis. Next base: position 10,991,388 of record NC_091253.1, read on the forward strand.
CTGACTGCAATTTAGCATTCAAACTATCACACTAAGAATAAAAGTGAGTGTTTTTAAAATTTATACCAGTAAAACAAGTGAGAAACAAAACAGTCTTAGACAAATTGTTATTGCTTCTTACTGTGTATCTGTTAAAAATACAGGCTTCTGGATTTCTGAGTTTCTGAGTATGAGTCCCAGAGCCTGCACTTAAAAAAAGACTCGTTAGTTTCTTATCAATTGATATTTGAAAACTCCTACTTGAAAAGGGTTGTTTTTTTTTCTTTCTAACACCTAGGTATTTCTTGGTGATTCTCTATAGAATATTCCTCTAATATATAATGGAGATCAGCATCAACATATTTTTTAAAGTATTCTAAACAGGGTGCTTTTTGGGTACAAAATGCATACAGACTTGAAACTTGCTTTCTGGCTGACATTTTCAGCAAAGCTTTTATACCCACAATAGGTATTCAATTTAAAACCTTGATTTAAATACTGTAATTTAGAAGCATTGTTTTTTACTACTTTTCAGGGCAATTATATAACATTTCAATTACAATATAATCATCTTTACCAATTCTTATTGGATACATTATTGTAACTTACAAATAACATTGTTTCAATTTAATAGACTCACTAAAAAATAACATTGTTTCAATTTAATAGACTCCCTAATAAATGAACTATCAGAACTCAAAGCACCTCTACATTGAGGAGACCATATGTTTTGTAACTCAAGCACATTGTTTTAAAATAAATGAAAAATTTCTGCAGTGTCTGACCCTTTAGAGTTTGGAATTTGTCCAACTCACCTAGTAAAGATCTTACTGAATTTTCTAATAAGTAAGTAGTTTTCTGAAGTAGATACAAAAACTTTGAGTTGTTAAGCTTTATAAATCCCTTGAGAATTAACAGACTGTTTTGGATGTAAGATAAAAGCCTCAAAAGTCCTTTATCCATTCTTGAAAAAGACTAACAATTTCAATATATGAATACATAGTTATATATTAAATAAATGCATCAGACCTATTACAAGTAGATTATAAATAAAATTTGTGTTCCTTTAGAGAACCTTCATAACTGCATGCTGTCCTTTTATTCTTCTAAAGATCCTGCTCTCTCTCTCTGCCCACCACTTAAAAAAACAATAAAGCTCTCAATAGCATATATGTGAATTGCTCATGAGATGCACGGGCAGAATTCCTGTCGTTTGTAGCCCAGCTCAAGTTTAACTAGCATATTCTGTGTTGGTTCTTGACCCAGGACAAGCATCCACATCATCATGGAATTTTTTAAAAATATGAACTCTGGAGAGGGGCTGGAGAAAAGGGAAGCTTCCCGCCATCGTCAGTGGGAATGTGAATTGGTGCAGCCACTATGGAGGACAGTGTGGAGGAGTGTTTTGTTGTGTATGTGCTTTCAGTTGCTAAGTCATGTCTGACTCTTTGTGACCCCATGGATTGCACACGTCAGGCTTCTTCGTCCTGCACTGTCTCCAGGAATTTGCTCAAATTCATGTCTGTTTAGTCAGCGATGCTATCTAACTGTCACACCCTCTGCCACCCCCTTCTCCTTTTGCCTTCAATCTTTTCCACCTCCAGAGTCTTTTCCAAGCAGTCGGCTCTTTGCATCAGGTGGTCAAAGAATTGGAGCTTCAGCTTTAGTCCTTCCAATGAAGGACTGGTTTCCTTTAGAAGTGACTGGTTTAGTCTCCATGCAGTACAAGGGACTCTCAAGAGTCTTCCTCAGCACCACAACAAACTAAAAATAGAGCTACCATATGATCCAGCAATCCCACTCATGGTCATATATCCAGAGGAAACTCTAATTTAAAAAGACACATGCACCCCAATGTTAAGAGCAGCACTGTTCACCCCGGCCAAGACATGGGCTCATCAACAGAGGAATGGGTAAAGGAGACGGGGCACACATTCACAATGAAACGTTACGTGGCCACAAAAATAGTGAAATTATGCCATTGGCAGCAACATGGATGGACCCAGAAACGATCATACTAAGTGAAGGAAGTCAGACAGAGAAAGAAAAATATCATATGATATTGCTTATCAATGGAATCTTAAAAAAGTATACAATAACTTATCTACAAAACAGAAATAGTCCCACAGACACAGAAAACAAACTTATGGTTACCAAAGGGGGAAGGATAAATCAGGAGTTTGAAATTAAAACATATATACTACTATATAAAAAAATAGACAAGCAACAAGGACCTACTTGGTCCTTGCACAGCACAGGGAAATATACTCAATATATTGTCATAACTTATAGTGGAAAGAAATCTAAAACCTGTATATGTGTGTATAACAGAACCACTTTGCTGTATACTTAAAACTAACACAACACTGTGAATCAACCATACTTCAGTAGAAAAACAAAAAATAAACTCTGAACCCCACCCTCAACCTCCCGAGTCTACACGCGTGTTCTCATGGGAATTGCAGGTGACAAGCAGTGCCTGCCCTTCTTCATTAAGGAGGAAACCGCTGATGGCAGTTGGCATGGCTTAGCTGACAGTATCTGATTGCTTTAGAGTTTAGGTTTAAGTTTCCGGGGGAAGATCCAACTCAAATCCCTGTCTGAACACAAGTGGGTTGTGTAACCATGGTACTTACTTTCTGAGTTTAATTGGTACTCTGAGGGTATCATACCAAATTCAAAATGTTAAGTTTTTGGTACTCAATATAAGACAATCAACCTAAAATACCCGAATTTCCTTCAGCGTAAAACAAACTTTCTTCTTTAGCCTCTAAAAGGAATGATTTTATGTGAGTAAAATTCTTCACACAATATCCTTATGCTAGTTTTCACTTCATCTGACAGTCTCCATGAAAAATAAAAGCAATCAACCTTATCCCACAAGAACTGTCAACCAAGACAAAGAGGGAAATTCATTTCATCTCAGGATTTTCTTTATAAAGAAATTTGCTTTTGGTCCTTTCTCACCTTCAGAATAAAAACTTCAGTCAACCTTTTGGAAACAATTTGCATATGGTTTCTAACAAAGACGTTAGGACAACCTCTCAAAGCTCAGTGCCACTCAGGCTGCTGAGCAGGACACAGATCCCCAGAGGTAAGGTTGATAGCTGTTGAGTTGAATGCTAGCCAAGAAGCAGGAAAACATCAAGGCACTGGGTAACTGATGTCCTCATCAGTTTTCTAACTCTCTTCCTCTTAAAATGTGATAATGTTAATCCCATGGGAGGGAGAGCCGTGTGTACAATACGTGATTCCTAGGATGCATCAAGGGCAAAATGTTCAAGTGTCAGAATAATTGCTTTGACTCATTGAAGTCAAGAGAAGACAGAGGTTCAAGGGACCCTGCTTCTTCCCGGAACACTCTTCCTTCTGATATTTATGCAGCTTATTTTCTCACTGCCTTTCATGTCTTAGTCGAGATGACTAAGTCCTTTTTAGCAAGACTGTTCACTGTGATCACCTACTTAATCCCTGTTTGCTCAGGGACTTTCCAACTCTCTACCCTTTTGAAATGTTTCCACAGCACTTAGCACTTTCTAAAGTCCTTAAGTTACTTGTGTATTCTGTTCACTATTTCCTCCTACACACACGCAGAATACACATGGACTGCGGGCTCCAAGCAGGCAGGGATTTTTCTTCTTTTGCTCACTGCCATATTTCTGATGCCTACAAAAGGGTGTCTGGCTTTAGTTGGTTGCTAAATATCGAATGAGGGGGATAGATGGGTAAATGAAGAAGCCTTTAAGAATGCAAGCTGACAGGAAAGCAGGGCACACCTTAAATGGCCAAACGAGGAATATCACCAAGGCTAGGGCGACCAGGAGATGGTTACCATCTGGGAGAACTGAGGCTCACACTACGTGGACTAACAGTGGCATCAGGGTTGTGTCACTATGTCAGCGTTCCCCTGATCCCAAGACCAGATGCACTTATGGGTCATCACAGCCCCATTCTGGGCCGCCACGCTGAGGCCACCAGAAGAACTCAAACCGAAATCTGGTCACGACACTCATCTGCTTAACATCCTTCACTGGTCTCAGTCCTTTTAGGGTAAAGTCTAACAAAGTGCGTGAAACTCCTACTTGTGGTCCTCCACTTTCTCCTCAACACTGCCTGCCTTCTGAGCACTGAGTTGTACCCAGGTATTCATTGGAAAAGACTCTGATGCTGGGAGGGATTGGGGGCAGAAGGAGAAGGGGACGACAGAGGATGAGATGGCTGGATGGCATCACTGACTCGGTGGACGTGAGTCTGAGTGGACTCCGGGGGTTGGTAATGGACAGGGAGGCTTGGAGTGCTGTGATTCATGGGGTCACAAAGACACGGACATGACTGAGCAACTGAACTGAACTGAACTGAACCGAACTGACTTGCGGTTTTTCAAAAAATGCTGTGTTGGGGCAGTTGCTTTCTGTTATCTGTTTTACCCTGTTTATCTGGCCAGCGCCTGGGATCCCTCAATCCCAGCACTAGAATCAGCTTCCTTCCATAATGCCTTCTGGGAGTTGCTGAGGATGCCTGGCTACACTTGACTTTTAGCATGCTGGATTTGTCCATTTCTTTTTGCAGTTCTGCCAGTTTTCAAAGTTTTGTTTTGTGCATCAACCCTCTTTCTCTCTCACAATGTTTTTTCTTTCAAAGTTACTTTTGTCTGCCTTTAATATACTTATACCAACTTCCTTTTGGTCAGTTTTCTCGGTATATATTTTCTCATAATAATTTTCTTTTCAGTATTACTGTGCTATATTTTTATAGGGAGTTTTAAAAAATCTGTCTATATTTGTCTTTTAAGTAGAATATTTGGTCTATTTTATTAGGTTAGCAACCTAGCTGCTATGTGTTTTCCAGTGTTTCAGTCATTGTTACTTTCTAATGTTACTTTTAGTCTTGTAGATTAGTTTTTCTGTCTACTAGCTTTTGAATCATACTCTTGAATTCTATTATTTCAGTGCTTACTCTAACTTTTAATTTGCATATTTAACTTAGAGTTTAAATTGAGTCAGTATATTTACCCTCCTTTGGAATAATACCAGGGCCTTTGAGCACTTCACCTCTGATCACCACCCCCAGTAAGAACAACTGATGTATCTGTTACCCAGGTTTTAAATTATTTTATTTAATGTCCAAATTAATGCTACTTTTAATTATTTGCAGCCAAAGATTGCTTAGATTTACCTTATGCTTTGCTCACCATTCTTTTTTACATCTCAAATCTTCCCTTGAAGAAAACTGTCCTTCTTTTTTGAAACAACTTTATTCTGATAATTCCCTCAAAATGTATTTACTATTGTTTTTTTGGTAGTTTTAATACTACGAAGTTAGCTTCCCCCCGCCCTCTGCTGCATTGCTTATCTCTACCTAATTATGCTTACCATTCTTCCTTTTTATTTTTAGGCAAGATATGTCTTCTGGGATAATTTGCCTTTTTATTTAAGTATATCTTTCCAAAAATACATATGTGAGAGTGTCTTGGTAAGAAATTCTTTTGTTTTAGCTTTTTACATTTTTTTGGAATGAATAATAATGAAATTGTTTTGCCTTTCTTCTTGAAATACATATTAGTCCAATTATACTTGTCAGTAATTTGTCCCTCAGAATTTTAAAATCATTATTCCATTGTCTTCTCTGTTGCATTATTGTTGTTGAGAAGTTTGTTATAGTCTAAATGTCATTCCTTCTTAGGTTATTTACTGTGCTCTTGATTTGGGCTTCTTATAAGAATCTTTTATCTTGTATAGTTTGTCTATAATGTGTATGGATTTCTCTGTTTTATTCATTTTGGGATAATGTGGCTACTTAAATCAGAAAGTTGGCATCTTTCTCCAATTACAGAAATTTCTTAACAATAATGTTCTGGAATATTTCCTGTTTGCTACATTCCTTATTCTTTCTGGAATTCTGATGAAATGCACCTCAACCCTTCTTTCTAAACTGTTCATACTTTTCCCCTTAGTACTACATTTCTTCGTACTTGTATTCTACTTCACTAATTCATAGGCTGTGTCTAAAATCCTGTCTCATGGTTATTACACACACAACATACACACTCACATGAAGACATTCCATACACATCCTGAAGTTCTGTTCATTCTTCATTCAAATAAAATGCCTGGTTATGTTTAATCTTCCTTAGTCATACTTGTGGAATCCTCTTATTTCTTTAAACAGATTTACATGCCTATTTTATATTTTGAAACACCAAAGATACAATACCTGGAACGTCTGAGGGTCTGATTCTGGCATTTGTTTTTTCTGTTTACTCTCATGTCCACTCACACTCACTCAGGATATAATGCGAAAATTCCTGGAGTCCTGGAGGGTTTGCTTTTTCTTTTGTCAGGTAAGAACTTAAATTTTGGAAGAACACACTCACACACACACGCTTCCTGTAAAAGCTGGCTTGTCATTCTGAGTAGAGACTTTTTTATTCCTCGAGTGAGAGCCATTGCTATAACTAATTTCTTTAGTCTTGGACTTTGCAGAGTGCCTGTCCCTCCCCATTTTACTATTTCTTCATGGCAGCTGTCCTTACAGAGTTCTTTCTTTGCCTGGGACACTCCCACCAGCTCCCTAGGACTTGCTTCCTTTCCCTGTGTAATTCAGGCTCTTGGCCACTAAGCATTGCAGAAGCATATGGCTGATGCCAACTACCTTCTCTATGGACTTATGATTTCACCTTACTTTTGGTCTTTGATGAGCTCCTTGACTTTATTACCAGTTCAGTTATAGACTTCTAAGTGACATTTTAGGAAGGATTTTCAGGGTACCTGTTCTATCATTATTGTTAGAAAGTAAGTCCCTCTTTCAGTACTCTGAATTATTCATTGGATAGCATTTTTTTTCTTTTGTAAATGGCAATGAACTTTTTTATCTATCCAAGTTGATCATGCTCATCCTGGCCGCAGGAACTGTTTCGTACCATGTACTAATTTATTCAGTCAGGAAATATTATTCAGTTTCTATTATTAACTCTTCACTGATGTGTTATTAATTGTATATACAAAGGTGATCTAAATTGAAGTTGTCTAACAACATAAAATAAAAAATGCTAATGTTTGTTGAATCATTTCTAGTTCAACAAATGGCCTATTGTTCTGATAAGTGCTTTAGTTTATTATATGATATTAATCTTCACAGTTACGCAATGAGTTTGCCATTATTGCTATTTCCTTCCAAAGACAATAGCACTGAAGCTGAGAAGAGACTCGTATGTGTTGAGAGAAGACAGTGCCAATTTATGATAAGCTGGTCATGATGCAGTTTTAAAATTTTTAAATAATCTCTTACTGTTGAATTCTTTCAGTGATTGCCTGCTGCTGGAGACTCACCATTATACACAGGTTTCAGAGATTCACTTGAACATAATTGAAGGAAAGTGGGGAGGTATCCTTGAGGATGGACCCAGCCACAAGTGCTAGATTATGTCCTGTATCAAAGAGTAAGTAACCCCAGGCAGGAACATCATTCCAACCACAGTATAAAACATTTTGCTAAATGAATTCAAACTTCTGTTCTTTTACATGTATCAGAATTTTTAACTGAGTCATATCTTCAAATACCTACTTCATGTGGCAGAGATTTATCTCATCATATAACTTTTGGGAAAATGAAGAAGATATATTGGATGTGCCCTTAATGGTATGGGCTCTTCATTCACATCACACAATGGCACTAAATCTCCGTGCAATATGTGGCTGCATGTGATTTTTAGCAGGCTTGTAGTTTGTCTAGTCTCACTTGTGACTTACACGTAAAGACCCCACTCCGATGACTATGTCTTTTTCTAGATTCTCATCCCTTCCACCCTTTGTTCTCTACACTTCCTTATCTTTCTCTCGTTCTCACTCACTGCCTGCTGTGTGATGAGCTGCACCATAAGAACTTCCTGCAGGTAGCAATGGGAGCTTTCTGTTCCACCTTCCTGCATCCCTGGGCTCTATGCACAAGCAATGCTCTCTTTCTGACATTATCTTGCCCTGTTGCTTGCAAATGCTGTATTCTGAGGGCATTTCCCCGCCCCCTCCCCGCCCCCCCCCAGTCAGCTCTATCCCAAGTGTATTTGTTTCATATTGGATTCTTTTTGTCTTTTTATTTTTTCACTAAACCTTTAAAAATTTTAGCTCTGAATTTTCAAAAGGAGTTTATACAACTCAACAATGGATGCTTCTGTGGTTTTTAGTAGAGCATGAGTTCAGCAGGAAAAGTAGTCTAAGCAGGATTTTTGATGTTGTAGTTTCTCACTTTGTTTTACAAGGATGGTATGCCAGAAAACAAAACAAAACAAAACAAAACACATTGTTCATTTGCAAAAGGAGCCATCAGTTGTCCTAGAAGGAAATTGTGGTACAAGTAAATAGAGAAAAAGAGTGTCAGAGAAAAAACAATCACCTTGTGGAACATTTTGACGAGTGCAGAGAGCACAGGTGCTGTTCTTTCATCAGATCTAATCAGACCTGGAGGGCAAAGGAGGAAGATTGGTGAGTCCAAAGCTCACCACTGCTTGAAATCCCATAGAAGAGTAGGTTTTGGATGAATTTTAGACTTGTGATTAATTACAGACCAAGAACTGCATGAGTCATAACTTGTTAGTCACATGAAAACTCTAAGTCAAATTGAAAATACAGATTTTTTTTCCCACATGGAAAAGTAAAAGTGGTTTCTAACATTAACGAGCATACAGCTCCTACGATGATGCATAGACTGCTGTCAAGCTTCCTTCAGTTCTTCAGAGAAACATCTCACAATCAACATAAACCCAACAGAATGCAAGAGAAATGAATTAAACCACCCCTAGAATATGTACAGTGTGTGCTGTGGAGAGAAGAAAAGAACAATAGGAATATGCCCAATATTCACGATTACTCAAACAGTCTCATAGTGAATTTTAAAAGTACTGATCTTTAGAAAAATGAATATCTGAAAGTTAAAGACAAGCCAATTAAAAGTATCCACCTTTCTGAGTGTTTAACACTATACAATATTAGTGCCTTTTGCTTTCCTTGAAGATGTTAACACTTGATGGATTCTCTCATTTCTCTCCACAACGTCTGACAGAATTTTTCTTGATTTTTATGACATCTTATGTATCCAGAATGGCAACCCACTCCAGTATTCTTGCCTGGGAAAATCCCACGGACAGAGGAGCTTGGTGGGCTACAGACCGCGGGGTCACAAAGAGTCAGACACGACTGAGCAACTAAGCACAAGCACACATGTATCCAGAAGTTTACCTAGGTCAAACCAGAGGGACAGGGTAGAGAGGGAGGTGGAAGAGGAGTCAGGATGGGGGGACACATGTATACATGTAGCTGATTCATGTTGATGTTTGGCAAAAACCATCACAGTATGGTAAAGTAATTATCCGCCAATTAAATTAATTTTAAAAAAAGAGAAAAAGAAAGATTTGCTGGGAGGTGGGAGGGGGGTTCATGTTTGGGAACACCTGTAAGAATTAAAGATTTTTAAATTAAAAAATAAAAACTAAAAAAAATAATTAAAAAAAAAGAGTATGTCTTAGTTGCTGACTGCGCCGTGTTCAGCATTACTAATAATTATGCAAATGAACCTTAGTACCACCCACATCCACTTGTAACATGAACCTCTCTCTGTACAGTAGGACAAAAATTGTCAGTAGTGCTGGACTTTTAATATTTAAATTGGGATATTTTGGCTTTTGAAGTGGCAATCATATATTTTTATAAAATTATTACTTAGGAATATGGGTATACTTCTAGTTTTCTATTCTATTCACTAAAAATATTAAGTGCATGGCCAAGCCTCCGTAGAAATTCATCTGTCTCTATCCTTCTACCTCTTTTATCAGTGGCCACATAATCAAAAAACTAAAAAGTAAAGAATGAATTGCAGAATCACCAGCTGGAAAGTGTATTAAAGTTAATCGAATTTATTCCTGGATTTTATCCCAAGTATCATTTTGCTTACAGTTTTATTTGTAACACTTCTCTTATTCTGCCTGAAATTACAGTTAATCTCATGTTCATTTATCTGTTTCATTATACTGAAATCTCATTCAGGAAATTGTGTCTTTAGGTATTTTTTGAATGGCTCCTCATGCTCAGCACATAATTGGTGCTCAAGAATTATTTGTTAAGTGAAATCTAAGGAATATGGGTTTCTATCCTGTTTTTAAAAAAATCTCCAGAGAAGATAATCAGAGATATAGCCAAGAAGGAAGAGAAAATGAGTTTAAAATGATGTATCTTGGAGATACAGTTCATTACCTCTATTCCTATTCTTCACAGAACAAAAGGAATTTGCTGATTCTAAGGGAGGATTCTGGGGAGAAAGCCTGAATTTGTATCCTGTAGCCACCAATCCCTAGCTGTATCAGCATGAGTCAGTGACTAAATTTCTGTAGAACCCATTTTCTTATTGCTAAGATGGTGCTAGTAGCAGTTACCTTCCTCACATGGTTTGCCTAATGATTGAATGTGATACAAATACAAAATATTTAGTGCAGTTACTTAGATGCAGTAATACTCACTTATAAATGCAGGCTATCATCATTACTGTGGGTTTCCCTGGTGGCTCAGATGGCAAAGAATCTGCCCTCAATGCAGGAGAGCTGGGTTTGATCCTTGGATGGGAAGATCCCCTGAGAAGAAAATGGCAACCCACTCTAGGATTCTTGCCTAAAGAATCCCACAGAGAGAGGAGCCTGGTACGCTACAGTCCATGGGGTTGCAGAGAGTCAGACATGACTGAGAGACTAACACACACACACACATCATCATCATCATCATCACCATCATTACTACCATCATCACCACCATTCAACTGGATTACCACAATCAATACTTTAAAATATATTTAGTTCATTAATTCCTTTCTGTTCCATCAAACTTGATTCAAAACTGTCTTTTTTTGCCCTTTGCCCCTTAAATGCTATCAATCCTACCATTTAACATTGTACTAGAAACACTAGCCAAAGCAATAAGGCAAGAAACTGAGTTGGAAAGTTAGAGAAAAAAAGATGACATGGCCAATATATTTGATCACCTATAAAGAAAGCAAAATTAAAAGATTCTTGTTCCTTGGAAAGACATTACTTTACTGACAAAGATCCGTATAGTCGAAATTATGGTTTTTCCAGTAGTCATATATGGATGTGAGAACTGGACCATGAAGAAAGCTGAGCACTGAAGAATTGATGCTTTTGAATTGTGGTATTGGAGAAGACTCTTGAGAGTCCCTTGGATTGCAATATCAAACCAATCAATCCTAAAGGCAATCAGTCCAGAATATTCATTGTAAGGGCTGATGTTGAGGCTGAAGCTCCAATATTTAGCCACCTGTTGCATGCAAAGAACTGACTCATTGGAAAAGACCCTGATACTGGGAAAAATTGAGGGCAGGAGGAGAAGGGGACAACAGAGAATGAGGTGTTTGGATGGCATCACCAACTCGATGGACATGAGCTTGAGTAAGCTCCAGGAGTTGGTGATGGACAGGAAAGCCTGGAATACTGCAGTCCATGGGGCTGCAAGGAATCAGATATGACTGAATGACTGAACTGAACTGAAATGAAACAAAACCAAGATAATATAAAACTGTCTACTGAAATTAGGTATGCAATTCAGCAGGGTGGCTGGCTGTAAGACTAATTTATAAAAAGAAGTAACATTTCTATATGGTGATCCACACAGTCAAAGGATTTGGCATAGTCAATAAAGCAGAAGTACATGTTTCTCTAGAACTCTCTTGCTTTTTCCATGATCCAGCGGATGTTGGCAATTTGATCTCTGGTTCCTCTGCCTTTTTGAAAACCAGCTTGAACATCTGGGAGTTCACGGTTCACGTATTGCTGCAGCCTGGCTTGGAGAGTTTTGAGCATTACTGTACTTGCATGTGAGATGAGTACAATTGTGCGGTAGTTTGAGCATTCTTTGGCATTGCCATTCTTTGGGATTGGAATGAAAACTGACCTTTTCCAGTCCTGTGGCCACTGCTCAGTTTTCCAAATTTGCTGGCATATTGAGTATAGCACTTTCACAGCATCATCTTTCAGGATTTGAAATAGCTCTACTGGAATTCCATCACCTCCACTAGCTTTGTTTGTAGTGATGCTTTCTAAGGCCCACTTGACTTCACATTCCAGGATGTCTGGCTCTAGGTGAGTGATCACACCATCGTGGATTATCTTGGTCATGAAGATCTTTTTTGTATAGTTCTTCTGTGTATTCTTGCCACCTCTTCTTAATATCTTCTGCTTCTGTTAGGTCCATACAATTTATGTCCTTTATTGAGCCCATCTTTGTATGAAATGTTCCCTTGGTATCTCTAATTTTCTTGAAGAGATCTCTAGTCTTTCCCATTCTGTTCTTTTCCTCTATTTCTTTGCATTGATCGCTGAGGAAGGCTTTCTTATCTCTTCTTGCTATTCTTTGGAATTCTGCATTCAGATGCTTGTATCTTTCCTTTTCTCCTTTGCTTTTCACTCCTTTTCTTTGCATAGCTATTTGTAAGGCCTCCCCAGACAGCCATTTTGCTTTTTTGCATTTCTTTTCCATGGGGATGGTCTTGATCCCTGGTTCCTGTACAATATCACGAACCTCCATCTTAAGAAACCTCTTGAGAAACCTATATGCAGGTCAGGAAGCAACAGTTAGAACTGGACATGGAACAACAGACTGGTTCCAAATAGGAAAAGGAGTACGTCAAGGCTGTATCTTGTCCCTCTGCTTATTTAACTTATATAAAGAGTACAGCATGAGAAACGCTGGGCTGGAAGAAGCACAAGTGGAATCAAGATTGCTGGAAGAAATATGAATAACCTCACATATGCAGATGACATCACCCTTATGGCAGAAAGTGAAGAGGAACTAAAAAGCCTCTTGATGAAAGGGAAAGTGGAGAGTGAAAAAGCTGGCTTAAAGCTCAACATTCAAAAAATGAAGATCATGGCATTTGGTCCCATTACTTCATGGCAAATAGATGGGGAAACAGTGGAAACAGTGTCAGACTTTTTTTTTTTTCGGGGCTCCAAAATCACTGCAGATGGTGACTGCACCCATGAACTTAAAAGACGCTTACTCCTTGGAAGAAAAGTTATGACCAACCTAGACAGCATATTGAAAAGCAGAGACATTACTTTGCCGACTAAGGTCCGTCTAGTCAAGGCTATGGTTTTTCCTGTGGTCATGTATGGATGCGAGAATTGGACTGTGAAGAAAGCTGAGCACCGAAGAATTGATGCTTTTGAACTGTGGTGTTGGAGAAGACTCTTGAGAGTCCCTTGGACTGCAAGGAGATCCAACCAGTCCATTGTGAAGGAGATCAGCCCCGGGATTTCTTTGGAAGGAATGATGCTAAAGCTGAAACTCCAGTACTTTGGCCACCTCATGCAAAGAGTTGACTCATCGGAAAGGTCTCTGATGCTGGGAGGGATTGGGGGCAGGAGGAGAAGGGGACGATAGAGGATGAGATGGCTGGATGGCATCACTGACTCGATGGAGGTGAGTCTGAGTGAACTTTAGGAGTTGGCGACGGACAGGCAGGCCTGGCATGCTGCGATTCATGGGGTCGCAGAGTCGGACAGGACTGAGCAACTGAACTGAACTGAATGTTTTTATATAGCAAAAAATAGCTAAATATGAAAAGAAAATAGAAAAAAACACTATGGCAACAAAACATTTCAGTTTCCAGGCACAAATATAGTAACACATGCATGGGGCTGCGATATTTATTGTTATTCACGGAAGACCAGAATGAATGGCAGTCTAGGTTAAACGCATGGATAGGAAGATACAATATTTTCAGGTAATGTTTCTTTCAAAGTTTTCTACAAATTCTGTTAATTTCTATGCAAACCATAAGTGGTTTTTTTGAAGAGGGTGTAGACTAACAGAGTGATTTAATTATCATATCAAAGAGTATTAGTCCAAGACTACTGGAAAAAAAAAAGAGAGAGGGAAGAGTTTCTCTCCCAGGTGGTTTAAATATACAGTAATCAAGAGGATTGGTGGGCGCAAGGATAGACAAAAAGTAGATCTGTTCAAAGAGTAGTGTCCAGAAGCCCACTCACATGTATGTATGCATATGGATCTTGTTGTATCTCAAGAAGGCATCACAAATCAGCAGAGAAATAGGAAAATGCACAATGAGTATTGGAATAACTGCCTTTGGAAATAAAACCAAAATGAATACAATAGATAAAAATGACTCCAAATGATTTAAAGGCTTAAATGTGGAAAAAGAACTTTAAAAAATCTTGAAAATGTGAATACCATTATTGTATCACAGTAATAAAGGATATCTTATGGAAGTGAAAGTTGCTCAGTCATATCTGACTCTTTGCAACCCCATGGACTGTCCATGGAATTCTCCAGGCCAGAGTACTGGAGTGGGTAGCCTTTCCCTTCTCCAGGGGATCTTCCCAATCCAGGGATCTAACCCAGGTCTCCTGCATTGCAAGTGAATTCTTTACCAGCTGAGCCACAAGGGAAGCCCAAGAACACTGGAGTGAGTAGACTATCCCATCTCCAGCGGATCTTTCCAATTCAGAAATTGAACTGGGGTCTCCTGTACTGTAGGTGGATTCTTTACCAACTGAGCTATCAGGAAAGCCCATGAATTACCTATATTAAAATACAAAACTTCTGTACAATAAGAGATATCACAAAGCTAAAAGTATCTGAAAATATATACTTAACATATATAACATGATAAATATTTAGAACATACAAAATCATTTAGAAAAATACATAGTAGTAATGGGTAATTGGAAAAGACCCTGATGCTGGGAGGGATTGGGGGCAGGAGGAGTAGGGGATGACAGAGGATGAGATGGATGGATGGCATCACTGACTCGATGGGCATGAGTTTGGGTGAACTCTGGGAGTTGGTGATGGACAAAGAGGCCTAGCATGCTGCGATTCATGGGGTCACAAAGAGTCAGACATGACTGAGAAACTGAACTGAACTGAACTGAACTGAATGGGGAAGGATAAGACAGGAAATTCCTTAAGCAGGAACGCCAAATGGCAAATAAAGATGCTTAACAGAAGATGCTCAATCTCACAATCAAGGCAGTGAAAAGCACAGCAATAATGCAGAGTAATTTTCTATGATCAGAAGTGGAAAAATTAAAACATCTGACAATGTGAGGTACTGGTGAGAACAAGTGGAAATTGAAAATCTTATACCCCCTGGTGGAAGTGAAAATTGTCAGCCCACTTTGAAGTGTAATTTATCAATATCTCGTACAGTTAAAAGTGAAGAGTGAATAACCTAATAGTTACATTTCTAGATATAGAACCTAGAGCAACTTTAGCACCTGGTAACAGAGACCTATTTAAGAATATTTGTTTACAGCATTGTTTCTAATAGTGAAAAAAAATTAGAAACACTAAATCTCATGGATAAATAATGATATAGTCATGTTAGGGATTATGATATATATATATATACACACAATATCTATATGATTATATATAAAAATATAATATAGATATATATGGAAAGTCATTGAAAACATACATATACAAAAATGAATGTAAAATAATGTTTTATCTAAGGAAAGAGAAGACACAGTTGAAGCTAAGATGGAGAGAGGAGCTAAGCAAATCATTTCTAATTATACAAAGTTTAGGCATGCTCATAACTTAATCATATAATTGGATATAGCTTATATGATAGATATATTCAAACTTGTGAAATCATGGTAGTATAAAAGGAAAAAGAGAGATAAGGCATTTTATATTAGGACACATTTTAAGCAGACATTATTTATAAAGGTCTGTTTCATAAGCATCTTTAAAAATTGAATTTAAAGTTAAAATGAACTTCCTGCAGTTCACATAAACTTCAAAAAATATCTCCAAGCTCTGTTAAAATGCCACCATGTCTTCCTTCAGTTCCCATAAATTGCAATCTGACATGCACCCCTGATACCCAGATTTTGGCGTCTTTGTTCCATAAAGGGAGCCAGGAATCCTTGAAGAGTAGTTGATTCCCTGTAAAGGGTAGGGAAGATGAAGTTGTATTTGAAATGCATAGCTCTTACCAGAAAGTAAGAATGCTTTCAAAGATGTCTGCAGACAGTACTGCAGGAGAATGTGCCTCCAGAGGTGTGACAATCATAGGACCAGAAGAGAAAATGAAGATTTGGTCAGAGGCCTGAGTTTATAATATTGCTCAAAATGAGCAATAGAAGAGAGGCATCTGTGGATTTCCAGTATCTACAGAAGAGAGAGATATCAGCTACAAACTGGCACTTGCCATCTACCTCTACAAGGATTAAATCATGTGCTGCTGACCTTCCACATACCCTGAAAGGAGTTTGGGGTGGAGAGCAGAAATTACACACTCTGTGCTGGGAGAAACACTGGTAGGGCAGGTCTTCAGATAATTAGATATTTTCAGAAGCTGATTTTATTAGCCCGATTCTTGTACCTCCTCATATCTAGAAAAGCACTGCAGTCCTTCATGGTGGACTGTTCCTCATGACTAGCAGAAATGATCCCTAGACTAGTAGAAATCTTCTGGAAAAATATGTGCTTGATTGCATGTATTCCCCCTTCACCAAAACCACATACATACTGACCTACCACCCTGCCTCTTTGGAGCAGTTTCTCAGAGCTATCTGAGGTGCTGTCCCCCAAGCCACAGTCTTCATTTTGTCCCAAATAAAATGCAACTTTCAAGTTGTACACTATTTTTTAAGTTGACAAATATAGCAACTGAAACTATGTAAGTGTACAGTATTTTATTTTCATCAGTCCCACTAGGAAAACTCAGAGGGTAAAACTTTAAGGAGGAAGCTTTGTTAAAAAGTTGAGTATGAGATGCTAAGGAAAAAATGGTTAAGGATGACCAGTCAGGAATGCCCATGGGACGCACTGTGAGAAACCTTTCCTCAACAATAGGACAAGTGACCCCTAGCAGGAGGACCTACCCCAACAATCACTAGCTCTGTAGCACAATATAAGAAAGCACACTTAGGTTCTTATTTGTTGGTCTCAAATTTCTGACCAGCAGTCTAAATCTATAAACACATCAAGGTCCTAATTCTACAATCTGTAAACTTAATCTCTAGTCGGCCACACATCTGAGGTGGTATGAGGGAGATGATAAGTAACAAGCCAAATTCAGCATCACTTTTATATTATATGCGAGTATAGTAATGACTTGTGATCACTTTGTTAATTGGTATTTATGCTGCTTTTTAAAGAGAAGCACATATAGGAATCTAACAGGAAGGATTTGAGATTTTCATCAAAATATTTAGGAAAACTTAACTCTGTGATCAGTATTTATATACTCAAGACAATCTGACTTCTTAGAACCATCCATTTAGATTTACTGTATGTATAAGCAGCATTTGAATGCTTAGGAAGATTTTATTTTGTTTTAATTTCCTTATGAGTATCTGAAACTCTGACTTCCTTGATATTTAAAGTGCTAGAAAGAATCAGCTTTATCATATTTGAGGTTTTGTTTAAAATGTTTAAGAGAGTTTGCTTAAACTTTCTGCAAATGTTTTTAAGAATTTAGGAAATTTTAGTGTACCAAATGCATAAATAAATTGAATATTAATTCAAATATAGGATACAGGAACAAATACAGGGTAGTATTTTCACTTATTCACAAAAATGCTACTTTAAAAAATAGATTTATAAATTTACTTTGTAATCTTATGAAAAGGTAGGCTTTACAATTAAAATTCTATTAAACAGGATATTAATTTAAAGAGAAGTAACTAACTATAGACATTCTTTTTTGTATACAAAAGTCACCTCTTATTTTTATCTATAAAATAAAAGTAAACATTTGTATTTATTTCCTAAATGTAAAAATTATATTTTAATATAATTGCTTATATTAAAAAAGCAATTGACTAAGTTAATTGAGAAAAGCAAGTTACAGAGAGTATTTAACATATGATGCAATTTTTATAAATGAAGAAAAATAGCAAAAATTTCATATATTATATATGGATTAACATACAGAGAGCAATAAAAAGTATGAGGATGTGAACTGAGAGGAGAATGCAACAGGAAAAGTTTTACTGAGGTTTATTGTCAAAAAAACTAAGATAATCATAAGCAAATGTTAATATTTGTTTATTTTTGGCATTCATATTGGTAATAATTTTACTATTCATTGTGTTTTTAAGTTTCCTCAATTAAAATATCTCTAATGTAAAGAGTCAACAGTACACTCAGTTCAGTTCAGTCACTCAGTTGTATCTGGCTTTATGCGACCCCATGGACTCCAGCAGTCAGGCTTGCCTGTTCTTCACCACCTCCTGGAGCTAGCTCAAACTCATGTCCATCGAGTGGTGATGCCATCCAGCCATCTTATCTGTCATCCCTTCTCCTGTCTTCAGTTTTTCCCAGCATCAGGGTCTTTTCCAATGAGTCAGTTCTTCCCATCAGGTGGCTAAAGTATTGGAGCTTCAGCTTCAGCATTAGTCCTTCCAATGAATATTCAGGACTGATTACCTTTAAAATTGACTGGTTGGATGTCCTTGCAGTCCAACGGACTCTCAACAGTCTTCTCCAACACCACGGTTCAAATGCATCAGTTATTTGGCACTCAGCTTCCTTCATGGTCTAACTCTCATACCCATACATGACTACCAGGGAAACTATAGCTTTGACTATAGAGACCTTTGTCGGCAAAGTTATGTCTCTGCTTTTTAATACGCTTTCTAGGTTGGTCATAGCTTTTCTTCCAAGGAGCAAGCATCTCTTAATTCCTTGGCTGCAGTCACTGTGTGCAGTGATTTTGGAGCCTAAGAAAAATAAAGTCTCTCACTGTTTCCATTGTTTCCCCATCTATTTGCCATGAAGTGATGGGACCAGAGGCCATGATCTTCATTTTTAGAATGTTGAGTTTTAAGCCAGCTTTTTCACTCTCCTTTTTCACTTTCACCAAGAGGCTTTTTAGTTTCTCTTTGCTTTCTGCCATAAGGCTGGTGTCATCTGCATATCTGAGGTTATTAATATTTCTCCCAGCAATCTTGATTCCAACTTGTGCTTCATCCAGCCTGGCATTTCCCATGATGTACTCTGCATATAAGTTAAATAAGCAAGGTGACAATATACAGCCTTTCCCAATTTGGAACCAGTCCGTTGTTTCCATGTTCTAACTGTTGCTTCTTGACCAGCATACAGATTTCTCAGGAGGCAGGTAAGGTGGTTTGGTATTCTCATCTCTTTAAGAATTTTCCAGTTTGTTGTGATCCACACAGTTGAAGGCTTTATGCAGTCAATAAAGCAGAAGTAGATGTTTTTCTGGAATTTGCTTGCTTTTTCTATTATCCAATGGATGTTGGCAACAGTACACTAAAAACCAATAAAAAAAGTAAATTGGACATAGACCTGGGCTATTTAAGTATATTAGCTATGAGGTTAATGTCTGAATAATTAAAATTATAAAAGTAAACATTTGCATTTAAAAGAAAACAACTTGTTTAATATCGTATAAGAAATGAATCGCCAGTTCAGGTTCGACGCAGGATACAGGATGCTTGGGGCTGGTGCACTGGGATGACCCAGAGGGATGGTACGGGGAGGGAGGCGGGAGGGGGGTTCAGATGGGGAGCACATATACACCCGTGGTGGATTCATGTTGATGTATGGCAAAACCAATACAATATTGTAAAGTAATTAGCCTCCAATTAAATAAATTAAAAGAAAAAAACTTAAGGCTGAAAGAAACAAAATTTAAATGGAAAAAAAAAAAAGAATGAAAAAGCTTCTACCAAGATGTCTCCCACGTTCTGAATTGTGAGTGATGAACAATCACAGTGACAACTTGAGATTTGTTGTGTTGTTTCAAGTAGAGGGGACAAAATAATATGTGTTTGAAGAAAATAAGCACTGGTGATGGAACGTGCTATTTCCAATAAAACTAGGAAATAAATCATAAGCGACTGCAGTAGAAACTCCAACATGGAGAAAATTTATCTGCCAAAATCTAAGTGAAATGATTGATGTATTTCTGTGACATTCACAACACTTTTCATGGAGAATTCATAGTATTGGGTAAAATACTCAGTTAAATTTCATTGTGATGCAGAAATCACGCATCTGAGATTTTGTGTGAGCCAAAACCAGAGGATTTTGGGCCACAGCAGCCTTCACGACAATGATACTGTCATAGTGAGTGGCTGTAACAGAGCTTTTGTGCAAATGTTTCATTATCTGCCTTAATCAAAACAAGGTTCTGAGAGCTTTCTCGCTGCTTCTAAACATGAAATCCATCGCTAATGGGCAAAGACTTTTCACTGGTGAAGACTGTCAAGGGGATGTGCAATTCCAGGGCCAGATTCCCCAGTATTTTCATGATGGTAGCATTGTTGGAATAGCTAGGCATAGTTTTATTTGAAGAAGATCAAATGTGACTACAAGTCCTGCTATTTGTTTGTTTTTGAGAAATCTGTCTTTCTGTTTTGCATAAAAAATATATTTTTTTTCTGGTAAACTTTTAAAGACAAGTATTTCTAGGGAATATAAAACTTAATGAAGCCTAAGGGCTATGGATTCAGCTAAGGGTTGAGTTAGTGTTTTTGCTTGCTAAGTGGTCTATGAGACTTATTTGTGTCTGCAGTTGGAGATGGCTGAATTATGGTGGCAACAAGGCAGGACAGTGATGTGGGATACCCATCAGTGTTTGGTTTGTGGCAGACAATGAGAGGTAGCTACTAGACTATGCTGTTAGTGTTTATTTTTACGATATTGTTTAATCAAAAGCCTATCAACTTTTTTTCTTCTCATTAAATTACTCCCATTAAACTTGAGAAATGTTATATTTTTCTGTCTTGGGTTTAGTTATTTTAGTGATTGAAATGAAAATAAATTTCCATGAAAAATCTCACTGCATGATTACTAAATAATTTGCAATTAATAGCTATGTTGATAGACCATATAGGGCCTAGAACTATATTTCCCAACATTTCTGCAACACAACCATTCTACTCAGTTGGTAAGATGATGATATTTACTTTTTCCAGGTGAATGAATGTGTTCACCTATTTTTTTTTTCTAAAAGAACTGCAGCAACCAAACCTATATTTAGCTTATCTAATTTCATTAAATTGATGATAACATTTTCTAGAAATATAAAACTATTAGGCTCTCTTATTTCCCTTCTCTAAATACAGCAAAGCTGAATTGTTTTACATTATTTTGAGAGAATTTTTTATTGAAGGATAGTTGATTTACAATGTTGTGTTAGTTGTAGGTATACAGCAAAGTGATTCAGTTATACATATACACATATGTGAGTACAAATAGACAGATACTCTTTTACAGATTATTTTCCCTTATAGATTTTTTTTTGGTCACAACATGTGGCAGGTAGGATCTTAGTTACTTGACCATGCCCCCTGAAGTAGGAGCATGGAATCTTAACCACTAGACCTCCAGGGAAGGCCCCCTTAGAGGTTTTTACAAAATATTGAGTATAGTTCCCTGTGCTATACAGTAGGTCTTTGTTGCTTATCTATTTTACATACAGTAGTGTGTATATTAGTAGTGTTCTAATCATAAATTCCTAATTTATTTCTCCCCCATTCCCCTTTGGTAGCTAGAAGTTTTATATTAAAATATTTTTCCTACCAAGTAGGAGGAGTCATTCTCATTTGAGTTAAGTAACTACGATTTTTAATGCTTAAGTGATATCATAATCAAGGCACTACATATAATATCAGCTGACTTTAGGGGTACCCTATGTAAAATGAGGAGCTTTAATCCAAAGATACATTTTCAGAGTCTATATATCACCAATGCCGGGAAAGATTGAAGGCAGGAGGAGAAAAGAATGACAGAGGATGAGGTGGTTGAATGGCATCACCAACTCGATGGATATGAGTTTGAGTAAGCTCTGGTAATTGGTGATGGACAGGGAAGCCTGGCTATGCTGCAGCCCATGGGGTCACAAAGAGTCATACCTAACTGAGTGAGTGAATTGAACTGAACTGATACATCACCGAGTGTCATGGTTTAAACTGTCTTCTGTACCATCATGCTATCAATACACTCAATGACTGTTATGAAAGCTTCATGAAGAATATATACATCCCAGGTGGCTCAGATGGTAAAGAATCCACCTGCAATGCAGAAGACCTGGCTTTGATCCCTGGGTTGGGAAGATCCTCTGGAGAAAGGAATGACAACCCACTCCAGTATTCCTGCCTGGAGAATTCCACAGACAGTGGAGCCTGGCAAGATATAGCCCATGGGGTTGCAGAGTCGCACACAACAGAGCAACTAATGTCTTATTATGTAATGTACTTAGATACTTGGGAAATTTAATTAAATCCCAAGATGGCTACTAATATGATTAAGGAGAAAGAACAGCAAGGCTTTTCTAAGCCAGTTAAAGCCATTGTGCCGGCTGCTTACTCAGTAATAAATCACATCTGATATCTGGAAGGAGAAATACCTTGTAAGCATTTCTGTTCTTTTCCTGTCCATAAAAGGAAGGAAGATTGTATTAGGATAAGATTTCTGATGGAATCAAAGGAAGTCTCATCCAGACTGTGCAGGTACCCACAGAAGTGCTTTATTTAGTGGAGTTTGAGGTTGTTTTTGCAAAAAGAGGGAGGGGGGTTCAGGATGGGGAACACGTGTATACCTGGGGTGGATTCATATTGATGTATGGCAAAGCCAATACAATATTGTAAAGTAATTAACCTCCAATTAAAATAAATAAATTTATTTAATAAAAAAAGAAAAAATGATGCTATACTTCAGGGAGGGCATATTATGTTTGTGGTGGATATAACATAGAACCATAAACTACAATCGTTTTTAAATTACCTGAGCTGAAGAGCATAACTTACAAGCTCCAATTAAGTATAAACAACAACAAAAGTCCATTAAACTTTTAAGTATCACCTCCAATTGGTACGTTTTATTTTAGGTTTAATAATATTGATGCCAGAGAGAAAAGATGAACAGAAAAATTATCTGTATATAAATGATCAATAGAGGATGAAAACTTGATCCCTTTTAGAGAAATTGAAAGCTATTATAATTCTAGGAAGATTTAGATTAAAAGGAAAGGAGATTCTACCTCTAAGCATGTAAGCATTTCAAGAAACCTGTGAGTTCTGTCATTTCTGGAGACAATGTAGAACAGTCACAGATGTCTTTCTGATTTTGTTTTAGTAGAAGAACTGGTTGTTAAGTCTACAAGGAGTACATAGGATTTTCCAAAACCTGTATGAATGAATGACTGACTCTCTATAAAAATGACTTGGTGTAAAATAAGGATGCTGATTTTAAGATTTTTTTTTTTCAATTTTGGTCACAGAATACACAATCTGAATACTCAACCGAGATGGTAGTAAAGAAGAGCATTTCATTAGGGGAGCTTTGAATGCAGACCTCCTTGTTTTT
The DNA here is from genome assembly GCF_042477335.2 of Ovis canadensis. Taxonomy (NCBI): domain Eukaryota; kingdom Metazoa; phylum Chordata; class Mammalia; order Artiodactyla; family Bovidae; genus Ovis; species Ovis canadensis. The sequence goes on from NC_091253.1 coordinate 11,014,739, forward strand.
GCACAAATCAGGAAATGAAACATGCCTCTCCTGATAAAGTGAAGGCTCTGCTGCTGGAGAGCTTGGCTCCAGGTCCTGACTGTGTGACTTTGGTCTGGTTATTCAACCACACTGGGCTGTAAAACAGGGTTAATAGTGCCTGTCTAAGTGAGGTCTGGACATGGAACAACAGACTGGTTCCAAATAGGAAAAGGAGTACGTCAAGGCTGTATCTTGTCACCCTGCTTATTTAACTTCTATGCAGAGTACATCATGAGAAACGCTGGGCTGGAAGAAACACAAGCTGGAATCAAGATTGCCAGGGGAAATATCAATAACCTCAGATATGCAGATGACACCAGCCTTATGGCAGAAACTGAAGAGGAACTACAAAGCCTCTTGATGAAAGTGAAAGAGGAGAGTGAAAAAGTGGGCTTAAAGCTCAACATTCAGAAAACAAAGATCATGGCATCCGGTCCCATCACTTCATGGGAAATAGATGGGGAAACAGTGGAAACAGTGTCAGACGTTATTTTGGGGGGCTCCAAAATCACTGCAGATGGTGATTGCAGCCATGAAATTAAAAGACGCTTACTCCTTGCAAGAAAAGTTATGATCAACCTAGATAGTATATTCAAAAGCAGAGACATTACTTTGCCGACTAAGGTCCGTCTAGTCAAGGCTATGGTTTTTCCTGTGGTCATGTATGGGTGTGAGAATTGGACTGTGAAGAAAGCTGAGCGCCAAAGAATTGTTGCTTTTGAACTGTGGTGTTGGAGAAGACTCTTGAGAGTCCCTTGGACTGCAAGGAGATCCAACCAGTCCATTCTGAAGGAGATCAGCCCTGGGATTTCTTTGGAAGGAATGATGATGAAGCTGAAACTCCAGTACTTTGGCAACCTCATGCGAAGAGTTGACTCATTGGGAAAGCGTCTGATGCTGGGAGGGATTGGGGGCAGGAGGAGAAGGGGACAACAGAGGATGAGATGGCTGGATGGCATCACTGGCTTGATGGATGTGAGTCTGAGTGAACTCCGGGAGTTGGTGATGGACAGGGAGGCCTGGCATGCTGTGATTCATGGGGTTGCAAAAAGTCAGACACAACTGAGCGACTGAACTGAACTGGACTGAAGTGAGGTTTCAAGAATAGGAAGTGAAATCCTTCATGCTGAGCTCTTGGAAAACTGGCTGGCACAGAGAACTTGATGGACAACAGTCCTGACTGCTGTTTCAGAGCAGTAACTCCCAACATTGTGTTTTCACTGAACCTCACAAGTCAGAGCATGTCCATAGATGCCACACTCCCTGCAGGTTCACTGCCATAGAAGCTTCTACAGTCTTCCTCACTCATGACAAATATCGTATCGGAAAGCAAATTAGCAAAGAGACCTCATTCAGAGATGACTCTGACTCTGTTTTAACTTAAAATAAGAAATGATTTTAAAACCTCAGCACCTGATTCCATTAACAAGCTAACATGACAATACATGTCCCGGTAGATTAAGACACAGTTCTGCTCAGAATTTCTTCTGGAAATTAAGGGAAGAGAAAGGTACTGAGGTTACAGTTCTGGATAAAGCCATTCACTGGTCATCAGTCATGATCAGTTTCTATCCCATCTGTTCATCCATCCACCTGTCTCTCCATCTGTCCGTTGATCTACCCACCCATTCTTCTATCCATCAGGTCTTTGCAGAAAATCTACTTGGGGCTGAAAATACTGAAGGAACTTCAAGAAGCTTGCATGCCTCATTGGAGTCCTAGGTTCCTTTGCTTTGCTATTGTTCTTGGTTTGTCTTGCTTTGTGTTTTACTCTTTAGGGGGAACTTCCTATTTTGGCAGAAGGAAGGAGAGTAAAATTTCTCCTAGTAGGCTCATAATGAATTATCTTTTCTTGTGGTTTATTGAATTTCTTCATAACAGCTGTTCTAAATTCTTATCAGTTAGAATACAATTTTCAAGACTCTGTCTCAGAAAATAAAAATCTGAGGCTGCAGACGAATTCCAGCTCAACCCCAGAGTCTGCTGGACAGAAAGTATTATTGAACAAATACTCAGAAGAGTGGGAGGAAAAGGAAGAGGCATGCCTCTTACAGAATCAGAGTTCATGACAGGTACCTAGGGCAGTTTCTTTGATCTTCTTCCAGCTTTGATTATTCTGTATTTAGTGAACCAGTGAGGTGGCTTTTGGTTTACATTTAGGCTAAATATTATTCTTTGTGGGTTAATACAGTAAGTGTACTTTAGAATATTTTTGTTTAAATTTGCTTGTTACTGCTACAGCAGACTTATTACACTTAAAGTAAAATCAATCTTTAACTTTAGTGGGTAGCTACTTCTTGAACAATTGATTCTACCTCAAGTTTGTTTACTTAACATATTAAATGATGAAGGAACAGGCAGTCATATTCTCACAGTATTTCCCACATGTAGATGTAAATGTACCATAAAGACTGGGATAGAACAGAAAAAGGGGAATGTTAAGAATCTATCTCTGTTTGTTTCCCAGAAGTTCCTGCTCTGCTTTTCATGGTCAGTGGAACAACACGTTACATGGTCACATAAAAATTGGAAGTCTAACCACAGAAGTGATACATAGTTAAATGACCCCTAAATTTTCTCTAAGATGCATGGCGATGATTAGGAGGACAAGGGTCAGGCACTCAGAACTCTGCCTTTGGTGCAGGACCAGCATCAATGACTGCACATGACTGGACATATAGGCAGCAGGCAGACCAACCCCGCGCCAGTGTGTGAGTTCTCAGGACGTCCACTTGGAAACTAGAAAACTTCTTCTTTTCAGAAGTATAGCTCACAGATGGTTAAAACAAAAAAGGGAAAATTAACACAAGAGAAAGTTAAAGCAGCAAGAAATAATCATCATCCTCTTCTGTTAAGTATTTGACTTTAAGAAATCTGTGCATTATTTATAGACTAAATCATCATCATTATGATGATATATGCAACATATGTGAATTACTGGATTATTTGTGCAAGGTATAATTTTTCCCCTGGGTATAAACTTTTGACCTGGTTACATAAAAGGGCATTCAAAGAAATAATACAGTATTTTCAGGACAATAAAATGATGATAAATGTCCACTGCTGGGCATACACACCGAGGAAACCAGAATTGAAAGAGACATGTGTACCCCATGTTCATCGCAGCACTGTTTATAATAGCCAGGACATGGAAGCAACCTAGATGTCCATCAGCAGATGAATGGATAAGAAAGCTGTGGTACATATACACAATGGAGTATTTATTACTCAGCCATTAAAAAGGATATATGTGAATCAGTTCTAATGAGGTGGATGAAACTGGAGCCCATTATACAGAGTGAAGTAAGCCAGAAAGAAAAACACCAGTACAGTATACTAACACATATATATGGAATTTAGAAAGATGGTAATGATAACCCTGTATGCGAGATAGCAAAAGAGACACAGAAGTATAGAATAGTGTTTTGGACTCTGTGGGAGAGGGAGAGGGTGGGATGATTTGGGAGAATGGCATTGAAACATGTATAATATCATATATGAAACGAGCCGCCAGCCCAGGTTTGATGCATGATACTGGATGCTTGAGGCTGGTGCACTGAGACGACCCAGAGGGATGGTATGGGGAGGGAGGTGGGAGTGGGGTTCAGGGAGGGGAAACCTGTATACCTGTGGTGGATACATGTTGATGTACGGCAAAACCAATACAATATTGTAAAGTAATTAACCTCCAATTAAAATAAATAAATTTATATTAAAATGATGACAAATGAGTCTAATAATGAATGATGGCTTTAAATATTTGGATGCATTTTAAGAAAGATGAGGAATGTATTATATTTTATTATATTTTGTCAGCAAGGAATAGCAGGCTTTTCCTGATGTCATGGTGGCCACAACAGAAACCAGGTTATCTGACTCAATGATGTAATAATTATACCAGGATTCCAAATTTTAACATGAAAAAAAAAGTCTAAGAAAATTATAAGCAAAATGCCAACAATTCAGAAATAGTTGTACTTTCCAGAAGAAGCACAAGCAGGTGAAAGTCTGATGTGACCAATTTGATGCTGTGGGCTTTTCAAGGCAGCAATTTTGGCAAGGGAACATTTTGATATGCCCTAAACTATTAAATTCTCAGCTTCTTAAAATGCCAGGTTCTTTGCACAGAAATGATCCCCAATCTTGCCTGAGCCTCGTCACCCCACTCCTGCATTAACTGTCTAGGCACATGGAGCTCATGTCTAGCCTTAGCTACCCCATGGAGGGTATCTTAAAGGATGCACATGTCTTATGTACTTGAAACTCCACCCCCTCCAAATTTTTGTTTTAAATCTTATATCTTAAAATGACTGAATGTCAAAAAGACTGTCAAAATCTTCTGTCTTCAGAAGTGTCATGCTGGTCAGAGATAAGTGAGGAAATCTGAGGAAGAAAAAGCCCTTCTGAATTTATCTCAAGTACGTGTAAAAATGGAAAGACGCAGTGCAGAACAGTCCACATATTACTATAAACTCAGAGGTCTTCAGGATCGGGAAATATCTGGAAAGCCTGCAGTGTAGACAGGAATCCTGCACTCAGGTTATGCACACACAGCTGGTCCCTGCTCCCCTAGGCTGCTCTCTCTCCTGCTAAGAGTCACCAACCCTCCCTCTCACAAGTCCTGGTGCACCTGAGCATGACCACTAACTGGATATTTTCCTACATCTGAGACTAAGCCCTGGCCAGAAGCTGGTTCCTGACACTCACTTGTGCTTGAATCTCTATTTTCATTATCTTCTTGGGACATGGGGGCTGTCCCCTCTCCAGTGGCACCTCAGAACACATTATCAACTAAAATTGATTTTTATATTTTACGTTTTTATTTTGTTAGTTAACTCATCCTTCAGTTCACACAGTGTCCTTGCTGCTGTTGCTGTCGTGGTGAACATATTTAGGATTTACTCTCTCAGGGACTTGCAAGTACAGCACACTGTTGCACATTAAATCCCAGAATTTCATCCTCTCACAGTTGGGAGCTTGTGCCATTGGACCAACACGGCCTTGATCCTCCAGCCCCCAGCTCCTCGCAGCCACAGTTCAGCCTTTTACAGGTCCCACATACAAGTGATAGCATGTGGTACCTGTCGTTTTCTGGCTCATTTCACTTAGCATAATATCCTTAAAGTCCATCCATACTGTTGCAGATGGCAGAATTTCCTTCCTTGCATGGCTGAGTAACATTCCATTATATTCATTTCCCAAATCTGCTCTATCCATTCACCTGCCGACAGACACTTAGGTTGTCTTTGTGTTCTGGTGATTGTGAATAACGCTGCCGTGAGTGTGGGAGTACAGATATGGCTTCAAGATCCTGCCTTCACTTACTCTGGATACATGCCCAGGAGTGGTATTGCTGGCTCTTACAGGAGTTCTATCTTCAATTTCTTGAGGGTCCTCCATACTGCTCTGCATCGTGGCTGTACCAATTTTCATTCCCATCAACAGTATATGAGGGCTCCCTTTCCTCACACCCTCCCTGGCATTGGAAGACCACCTTCTATGGGAGTCCTGCCAGCTTCAGACATTATGTTTCTGATGTTGATGTATAACTGTTCAGCTATAAACCTGGAGCTTCCTGGCTCCTGTCTCCCCCATGACCATGCTCCAGCTATGTGTTGGCCTGTGCCAGGCAGACCACCCATCACACTGCTCTCTGAAGGCAGCATGACATCTGCCAGAATCTGTTTGCTCTGGTGTAGAGAGGCCCATTTTAACAGCCACTGCCAGTGTCAGAGGGAGGGTCGGGTCCTGCCTTCCCAGACGACCTTGGGGAACACACCAAGGGCTCTGCATCTCAACTCGAACATCATTCCCAGTAAGCGCTCATCTAATTGCGGGAGTCTGAGGGGTCCAAGGACCCACACGTTTTTGAGGAAGTACCTTTTATCTTATGAACACCAATAACTAACAGAAATGGAGATGGAAATGGCCACCCACTCCAGTACTCTTGCCTGGAGAATTCCATGGACAGAAGAGCCTGAGCAGGCTAGAGTCCATGGGGTCACAAAGAGTCAGACATGATTGGGCGACAATCACTCACTCACTCAGCTAACAGAAACGGCTGTTTCATACAAGAATTCTCCAGTTATTGGGTAACTGCTATTCTGTTCTGTCTGCAATTTCTCTTCTTTGGGCTAAACATCTCTACTTCCTTCCATGATTTCTCTTCACAAATGTTTCAGGTCCCTTCACCTCTCTGTTGACTTTGGAACATGCTTCCATTTATCTGTATTTTTCTCGAGTGTACTACGAACCAGACACAACACTGCAGGTTGGTTTCACCGCAGTGCAGTGAATGGAGTTCTAATTCCTCTCGTTCTGCAATGTTGTGGCTTCTTTGAAATCAGTCACAGATGGCAGCGAATTGGAAGAAGCTGGCAAGAAAGAGTCTGAGCTTTAAATACCAAGTCCTCTAAGGTAAATAACTACCCAACAGAACAAAACCAAAGTTATGATTTCTTAAGATCATTTCTTAAAAAGGAGTGTAAAGAAAGTTGTCAGTTACTCTGAGAAAGAGCTAAGCTAGTTTTGTGTAATAAATCTGAATAGATTAAGGTTTACTAGCTCTGTTGTTCTTGTTTAGTTGCTAAGTCATGTCCATCTCTTTTGTGACCCCATGGACTGTAGCCCGCTAGGCTGCTCTGTCCATGGGATTCTCCAGGCAAGAATACTAGAGTGAGTTGCCAATTCCACCTCCAGGGACTTCCCTCCACAAAGTAAATGCTGACTGAGTATATATTTTCAAACTATCTTCCTTCAAGTTCCATATATACACATAAATTCAATTACTAAAATAACACATCATCTGAATTCTGAAACTGTTCTCCTGCTTTTAAAGTGATGGACTGATGACTGGATGTGTGGCAAGGACTGAACTAATTAAACTGTCTGACCAAAGCGTGGTTTGGAGGCAGACGTAAGAGTCCAGTCATTAACACAAACATTGGTATCACTTTTTGTGCTTTTAAGGTAGATTAGACTAAGATCCTCATAGAAGAAGCCCAAAAGAGAGGTGAATGAAGTAAATAAGGTTTTGGGAAGGAAAATGGGCATGACGGGGAGATTCCAAGGTAGCATAACAAAGCTGTAAACATGTTTACAGTCCTGACTATCATTTTGCACTGCTTGACATCTGGCCACATTACCTAATTCATCTGAGTCCCAGTATTGTTATTTATGAAACAGGGTTAATAAAAGTTTTTGTTAAATATATATAATGAAAAGCTCCCAGGATACACTAATATCTTCAATATACTAACACACTAATATATTCAGTAAAATGTTTGTTATTATCTGTGTCCCAGGAAAGTTGACACAGGCAATATGGTGCCTGGAAATGTCTACAAGAGTGGGTAGCTGGGTTGAGATCTTTAGTTAATAAGTTTTGTTTGATTCCAATGCTGGTTAGAAACTCTAGCTTTCTTTTTTTTTTTCACTTTAACGTGATGTGCTGTACAGTTTCTGTCAGCACACACAGGAGAGCTGTGTACAGCAGTCCTTTTCTGAAGAAAACCAGTATTTCTCTCTCTTTTTTTCTTTATTCTTTTATTAAAATTTTTTAAAATATAAATTTATTAATTTTAATTGCAGGTTAATTACTTTATAATATTGTATTGGTTTTGCCATACATCAACATGTATCCCCCAACATCCCTCATTACACATTCTGGGGACCTAGACATTAACCACCCCCCCATCCCACACACACACAGCACACAGTCAGAGTTAAATGACTGCTATTGACTGATCTGATGACCTGGAATCCTCCTGGATGAAGGTCCACACTCATAGAAGATATTATGAGTGATCTCCAGTTGTCAGTTGTGAAGAGTGTAACCAGGAACTAAGTAAATGATATGTCCTAATTTCAACACACTGTTGGCTTTGGAATCCGGGCCAAGTTTTCATGACAAGTCTCCATCTGGCATCCCAGTCGTGCTGGTTTTCTGGATGGGAAAACATCCTGTCCAGGATCCCTTATGATCAAAAGAACTCAGCATGGGGATTAGCCTGTCAAAGAGATAATGCACTGAATCCTACAGGGCATAGGGTTGTGACAGGGCCATTGTGTGAGTCTGAGACAGGTTCAGTATTTTGTAGTGAATCTACTAATTCCACTTGATTCCTTTAATTATGATGGATGAGGGAGATTATATCTATGAGATAGTTTGCCCATTAATGTTTTGCATTTTGGCCAAGACTGTCTATCAAATACTTTTTTATGAGGACTTTTAGAAATACTTGCTCTTGAATGCAAACACAGAAAGGAGAGTGAGAACAAAATGGCATGAGAGAACTTGGGGTCAGACACAGAGGATATGAAGTTCAGATCAGGTTTGCACGGACAACTTGTAGGTTTCAAGGTAAAGTTACTTCCCCTCCTTTAGCATCCAGTTTTCTCATGTACAGAAAAGGGGTTACAATATCCACCTCCACAGATGTTGTAAGCGTCTCATGAAGAAATGTTAAGTAATGTAACAGAGACCCAAAAGGTAGAAGGTTCTCAACAAGTGTTTCCTAGATCAAAGGCATGAAATGTTTCTCACTGGTGGTTTTTCAAATAGCAGTAACTTTGAAAGTGAAAGTGTTAGTTGATCAGTTGTGTCCGACTCTTTGTGATCCCATGGACTGTAACCCACCAGGTTCCTCTGTCCATGGGATTCTCCAGGCAAGAATACTGAAGCAGGTAGCCACTCCATCTCCAGGGGATCTTCCCGATCCAGGGATCAAACCTGGGTCTCCTGCATTGAGGATAGATTCTTTACTGTCTGAGCCACCACCCAAACCCCAGTAACAACTTCATAAGCCACTAGTGGAAACAATGTTCAAATATCAGTTCAGATAGGAAAAGCTCTGTATAACTCTTAGAATTCTAGTCTTCCCATTTATATGGAATACATATCAGATCCTCTGATTGAAGGTGTCAAGCATCTGAAACAAACAAGATCAAAACTAGAATTTTGTAATTCAAAATTTATAGAAATATATAAATGAAAAAGAAACGTAAGTAATTAAACTTTCAAATGATGCTTTCTGTAACTGTACAGAATTTATATTTCTACACTATAAGTTATGTTCAAAACTTCATGAAGATGTTTGGGACCCTGTGTGTATGTGTGTGAAACTAAGTTATGTATAGTTGTTATTACTGATAGAAAGTAGTATTTTAAGATAATTCAGCTTGGCTTTGTAAAGTCAAATTCATTCAAGCTTGGGCTACTGCTAACATTTCAATGTTTAATAACTGTCACCTTGTGAGACTATCAGATTATTTTGCAAACAACCAGGCTAACATCTCAGGGGAAAAGAAAGACAAACAGATAAAAGGAAAACGAGCAGCTTAACTAAGGTCAGGTGCTGACCCAGATTTTCTTAGTGAGTAAACACTGCTTCTGGGGGCAGACTTTGGTAGTATGGAATTGGCATTAGGTTATAAAGGATAGTACTAGGATAGCCATTTGTAACTTTATTTAAAATTTATTTTACAAATAAATTTGCATGTACTGCACCTCAAGCAGATGTTAAGTACAAGAGAAGGGGCATAGTAATGAGGAAACTATAAGTCAAGCATACAAGGTGAGAATGATAGTTGAGATTGAGATACAAGCATTTATGCATGTGGGCAGCAGGGTGTGGACCTATCTTTGACATCTGAGTGTTTCATGGAGGCTGCAGCCACTCTACAGTGGATGCAGACACAGTCTGTCTCCTATTAGGAGAAAGTGGTGATCAAAAGAAAGTTCACAGTAATAAATGATACTTGTTTTTCTGTTTCTGACTTACTTCACTCTATATGACAACAGTATGTGAGCCGTGAACTTTCAGATGTTCAAGCTGGTTTTATTTATTTATTTTTAAAAATAAATTTATTTATTTTAACTGGAAGTTAATTACATTCTTGTATTGTTTTTGCCGTACATCAACATGTATCTGCCATAGGTATATACATGTTCCCCATCCTGAACCCCCCTCCCTCCTCCCTCCCCATACCATCAAAGGCAGAGAAACCAGAGATCAAATTGCCAATATCAGCTGGATCATCAAAAAAGCAAGAGAGTTCCAGAAAAACATCTACTTTTGCTTTATTGACTATGCCAAGGCCTTTGACTGTGTGGATCACAATAAACTGCGGAAAATTCTGAAAGAGATAGGAACACCAAACCACCTGACCTGCCTCCTGAGAAATCTGTATGAAGGTCAAGAAGCAACAGTCAGAACTGGACATGGAACAACAGACTGGTTCCAAATCAGGAGAGGAGTAAGTCAAGGTTATATACTATCACCCTGCTTATTTAACTTATATGCAGAGTACATCATGTGAAATGCTGGGCTGGATGAAGCACAAGCTGGAATCAAGATTGCTGTGAGAAATATAAATAACTTCAGATATGCAGATGACACCACCCTATGGCAGAAAGGGAAGAAGAACTTTAGTTCTTTAGAGCCTCTCTTTAGAGCCTCTTGATGAAAGTGAAAGAGGAGAGTGAAAAAGTTGGCTTAAAGCTCAACATTCAGAAAACTAAGATCATGGCATCTGGTCCCATCACTTCACGGCAAGTAGATGGGGAAACAATGGAAAGACTAACAGACTTTATTTGTTGGGGCTCCAAAATCACTGCAGATGGTGATTGCAGCCATGAAATTAAAAGATGCTTGCTCCTTAGAAGAAAACCTATGACCAACCTAGACAGCATATTAAAAAGCAGAGACATTATTTGACCAACAAAGGTCCATCTAGTCAAAGCTATGGCTTTTCCAGTAGTCATGTATGGATGTGAGAGTTGAAGTAGAAAGAAAGCTGAGTGCCGAAGAATTGATGGTTTTGAACTGTGGTGTTGGAGAAGACTCTTGAGAGTCCCTTGGACTGCAAGGAGATCCAACCAGTCCATCCTAAAGGAAATCAGTCCTGAATATTCATTGGTAGGACTGGCACTCAAGTTTAAACTCCAATACTTTGGCCACCAGATGCGAAGAATGGACTCATTGGAAGAAACACTCATGCTGGGAAAGATTGAAGGTGGGAGGAGAAGGGGACGACAGAGGATGAGATGGTTGGATGGCATCATCGACTCAATGGACGTGGGTTTGGGTGGACTCCGGGGGTTGGTGATGGACAGGGAGGCCTGGTGTGCTGTGGTTGATGGGTCGCAAAGAGTTAGATACGACTGAGTGACTGAACTGAACTGAACTTACAACACAGAATACTTGTTTTTGTGTAATATGAATTTGAATGTTTGATATTTTGAGATGTAATATTTTGCTACCATATTTATCCATAGATTTAAAGAAGTTTATTTTTTTAACTAGACACCCTAACAAAATTAAAGAATAAAACTTAAAGAAGTGTTTGCTACATAAACAATTATACCTATATCTGGAAGAAGCTAATGGCCTACTTTGCTGTCCAGATGGAATTTAATAAGTCTTCTTTGGGTCCAGTCCACCTATTCCCGCTTATCTAACATTGAGCTATTTTCAAACATTAGTTTTAATTAGTTCCTAGAATTGTTGTGTAGCTGGCTCCCTTAGCAGGTAAATTTGCCTTTCCCTAAGTCTTTTAGAGTCTTTTCAGTAAAGTGCATAGGGTTTAATGAGAAAAAAAATTGTGCAATCATATGCAAAAACAGGAAATCTAAAAATGTGAATTTTAGGAATGCAACACTGAGAAAAGACAATGGGATCCAAGAAACATTCCCCTGGGTTGGGAAGATCCCCTGGAGAAGGAAAAGCTACCCACTGCAGTGTTCTGGCCTAGAGAATTCCATGGACTGTATATTCCATGGGGTCTCAAAGAGTCGGACATGACTAAGCGACTTTCACTTTCAAAGAGGGTATGATTTGTGGTGTTAGGCTGACTGACACATCTCGCCTTCTGAGGACAGGCTTGTTGGATTCTCTTTGTGTTGAGTTCTCTGGTTACTTCTCTGAAGGATTAATATGTCTAAAAGGGCCTGGAAAAGCTACAGTCTCTCTGTGGGTGTTCAATACAGAGGTACAAACAACGAGACCAGGAAGACTGATTTATCCAGAAGTCTGGGGTATGTTTGACCTCTATTCCAATCCGCCACCTTTAAGACATGCCTGCTTGCTGAGAAATGCACTCTTTGCACATCGTAGAGAGTGTTCAAACACAAAAAATCATGTGAGTCAATCAGCTGCCATGAGCCACTTGCAGTTTCTAGCCTGCATTCTCCAGAAAATAACACCACTTCTCTTTTTTTGGCTATGAGCCTATGAATAACAGCGTAAAGGTATTTAGCTGAGAGGGGAAAGAAAAAACACACACACACACACACAAACTTGTGACTGTCTTTAGATATAAAGAGACATTGGTTGGGTTTTCCCCGAGCCTAACAGAGTCGCTGAAAGGCTGCTGCCACACTGGCGTGAGCTCACGAAACACTGCAAATTAGCACCAACATGTTTTGAAAGCTATTTGCTGAGCATTTCTAAAGTTATTAAATATCTAAACAGAAAGACTGTAGGAAAGCAGAGAGAAAGCCAGCCACGCACTACTGCACTCCCTGGTCCAGAGATCAATGCATCTTGAGGAGGTTACAAACACTGGGTCAGCTTCCCTTTTCGATCCAGTAGATGTGACATTACTGCCCAGTCACTGGCTCCTCCTTAGAGAGGCTGCTTTTCCTGCTCCAGGACAGACCCCCTGGCCCAGAACAGTCCTGCACCCCCATAATCCAGGGCAGGCCTCCCCTGCCCAGGAGAGGCCCCCAGCTGGTCACCGTCGACAGCTGATGGGATTCTGCTGATCTGGGGCTAGACTGTCAGCGCCTGCCTGGAACTGAGTGTCAGGATGATGGGAGTCAGTTATTTGCCTGCATGGGTTTGGTTTGAGAGTTCATGAAGAGTTGGAGCCAAACTCAGCACCACTGCAGCCCACAGGCCAGGCAAGCCCAGGATCTCAGGGTGGGTGGGGAGGCATGGGCAGGCAGGACAGGGGGGCAGAGGGAGAAATAAGGGTGGGCACGGAACCAAGGGCCCACCAGAGATGAGCTCCTTGAGCTGGTTGAACTGAGTTTCTCGATCTGACAACAGCAGGTGAATGCACATTTTGTGGGACCTGAGACATAAACCATCTGGGGGGCCTCTGTTCAGAAGAAGCCTTCACAATCAGGCTGTGAAACTCGGTCCAGGCCTGAAGCTCAGTGACTCCACCTGCACCTCGGCTCACAATCGAGAGGCCTCTGACAGAGGCAGTCAAAACCACACCGGGGGCTCAGAGGGCGTCAGGGCTGAGTCTCAGGGAATCTCTCTTAGAGACCCTGAATTTGGGACAATCTGGTGAGTCCTCCTGGCCACTGAAGTCTGGAAGCCTGGGGCACTCCAGGCACTCCTGGCACTCCAAGGGTGACACCCACTAATTCATCTCACTCTCCCCATGCCCTCTCTGGTTCTCTGACTTTTTCAACTTTGCTGCTGGCCCTCTGAGAATTCACTTGTATTTCAAATTATCCTTTAAAGGGATCTCTGATGTTTATTTTCTGTTTTGGGAATTTTGCTGGTTGGTCTGCCTAGTTGAAACCATCTGCTTTCTTCTGGGTCATTATTAATAAAAAGGGAAATTTCTGAGGCACATACTGTGTTCCTGTTTGGCTGCTTCTCCACTTGGGCCCTTCCAAGAAAGATTTCCAATGATTTCATGGCTACCCTCTACTTAGGATTACTCATAATCCGATGAGCCTGGGGATACTTTAGGAGACTGAGTAGTAATGCTTATGCTACTGTCTGAAAAGGGGAGCTCTTTACCCCGATCTGCTTCACATGAAGCTGCTAGTATTGTGTACGTCAATACCAGTCTCCGTGAAATGAACAGAAAATTCAACCAAAGGGAAAACCACTCCAAGTGGAGTCTGATCCCTCTTCCCTCTCTCTATGCCTCAAAATACACACACACACACAGACACACAGAGACAGAGAGGAAGACAGACACACAGACTACAGAGCCGTGAGGGCAGCAGTGAGCCAGAAATACATTACTACTAACACAAAACAGAATGAAAGATCACAGGAATTGAATTCATATCCTAGTGTATGAAACACGACGTTTTGAAGGAAGAATTCTACCTGGAAAGCATGGATTTTACAGGGAATGTGTGTACTCTTTGATTGACATTCTGACAGTGGAAAACAAATAAATGGATTCTGTTAAAGTCACTAATCCTGAAAAAATTTTTAGAAAGAGCAAAATAATATGCACAGGGATGCATATTAATTAATTTTTAGTTTTGCATTAAATGCTTTCCACAGATTGTTTCATATAATCCTCAGAACTGAGTATTATTATCCTCATTACTTGGCAGATGAGGAAATTGAAGGTTTGAAACGATAAGTAAGTAACAAAGTCAGTCAAACTCACTCACTGAGCAAGAGTGACTGTGAGACTCCATTGCCTGGATGTCAGGGCTTTTAAAAACCATTTTTGCCCAAGGAAGGCCATGCACTTTGCAAAGATCTTGTCAAAATGATCAGTTGGAACTGAAGTTTAAAGCAGACTGGAGCTTAAGTATTTGCGACATTCTGCTACCTTGCAGGTGGCACTTCTGAGGAACGCAGGAGAGAACAGAAAAGGCGGTGAGGCTGTGGAAGGGTCACCAGGTGTATGACACTTAGCGTTGTAAACCTCAGATCATTTTGTCTGAGGACTTGTCTTTCTTTCTCCCTTGGACTTTGGCTTTTCAGAAGAGGGCATCATCTTGCCTCTGTGTCCTAGCTAGTATCCGACACAGAGAAGGAGGTCAATAATCACTTACTGAAGGCAGAGACACAAGAGGAAAAAAAGATTTTTTTTGATCCACAAGAATCCAAAATGGTAAAAATACAGTAGAAGAGGAAGACAAACAGGTTTTTCAAAATAAGTGAGGGAGGCAGGCACAAAGATACACAAATGAGCACAGAGCCTAGATGTTTTAGGAGAAGCAAAGATAAAATCACCTGGGAAGGAGCAATGAATGATGAAGTAAATGTGAAAGAAAAATTGAAAAATGTGGGTAAAATAATCATAAATTGTCAGTGATTTCTATATACAAAAATTAGAAAACTTTTGTTACCCATGTTTTTAAAAACCCAATATTATTTCTACCGTAAGACTCTTTGAGTGCCATTGATGGGAATTTTTTCTTACAACATTTTGTAGAAGGCTAGAAGGCCATAAGTGATTAAAGGGCTTCCCTGGTGGCTCAGACAGTAAAGAATCTGCCTGCAATGTGGAAGATCCCTGGAGAAGGAAATGGCAATCCACGCCAGTATTCTTGCCTGGAGAATCCCATGGACAGAGGAACCTGGCAGGCTACAGCCCATGGGGTCGCAGAGTTGGGTAAGACTAAGCGACTAACACTTTCACTTTCATGTGGTTAAAAGGAACATTTTGTGATTACTATAGGACTCTAATGTAATAAACTTTATTATCATAAGAGAGTCTTGAAAATTTTTAATGAGGAAGTTTATGCACTGAGTATATAAGCCTCAAATTTATAAGGCATAAATGTGCTTAATCTGAAGGAAGAGGGAATGACAAAACACCTTAATTTCTTTCTTTAATTTTGAAATAAGTATAGACTTACAGAAGTTGCAAACGTAGTATTGAGGGGTTCTGTGAACACTTCACTAAGCTTCTCCCAATGACAGTCTTAAGTAACTACAATACTTCATCAAAATCAAATTGACCCTGGCAAAATACAATTAATTAAACTGTAGACACAACTCAGACTTCACCAGTTTTCATGCTGTCTTGAATGTTTGTATATGTAAAAATCACATTTCGAAGGTTACTACTTTCAGAAGACCTGGGAAATTTAAATATGAGACACATCGTGGTCCAGCACACCACGGCTCACAGCTGTGGTGTGGCAGACCGGTCATCTGAGGAGGCCTTACAAATAGCTGTGAAAAGAAGAGAAGGGAAAGGCAAAGGAGGAAAGGAAAGATATCCCCAACTGAATGCAGAGTTCTTTCCAAAGAATAGCCAAGAGAGATAAGAAAGCTTTCTTAATTGAACAATACTAAGAAATAGAGGAAAACAATAGAATGGGAAAGACTAGAAATCTAGTCAAGAAAATTGGAGACACCAAGAAAACATTTCATGCAAACATGGGCATAATAAAGGAAAGAAATGGCCAGGACCTAACAGAAGCAGAAGAGATTAAGAAGAGGTGGCAAGAATACACAGAAGAACTGTACAAAAAAGATCTTCATGACCAAGATAATCATGATGGTGTGATCACTCACCTAGAGCCAGACATCTTGGAGTGCAAACTCAAGTGGGCTTTAGGAAGCATCCCTATGAACAAAGCTAGTGGAGGTGATGGAATTCCAGTCAAGCTATTTCAAATCCTGAAAGATGATGCTGTGAAAGTGCTGCACTCAATATGCCAGCAAATTTGGAAAACTCAGCAGTGACCACAGGACTGGAAAAGGTCAGTTTTCATCCCAATCCCAAAGAAGGGAAAAGCCAAAGAATGCTCAAACTACTGAACAATTGTGGCCACCTCATATGCTAACAATGTAATGCTCAGAATTCTTCAAGTTAGGCTTTATCATTCTGTGAACTGAAAGCTTCCAGATGTTCAAGCTGGGTTTACAAAAGGCAGAGAAACCAGAGATTAAATTGCCAACAATTGGATTCTTGGATTGGATTCCATCAGATCATAGAAAAAGCTAAGAAATTCCAAAAAAACATTTACTTCTGCTTCATTCAGTTAGGTTCAGTTCAGTCATTCAGTTGTGTCCGACACTTTGTGACCTATGGACTGCAGCATGCCAGGCTTCCCTGTCCATCACCAACTCCTGGAGCTTGCTCAAACGCATGTCCATTGAGTCAGTGAAGCCATCCAACCATCTCATCCTCTGCTTCACTGACTACACTAAAGCCTTTGACTGAGTGGATCACACAAACTGTGGAAAATACTTCAAGGCATGGGAATACCAGACCACCTTTCCTACATCCTGAGAAACCTGTATGCAGGTCAAGAAGCAACTGTTAGAACTGGACATGGAAAAATGGATTGGTTCAACAGTGGGAAAGGCTATATATTGTCACCCTGCTTATTTAACTTCTATGTAGAGTACATCATGCAAAATGCCAACCTGGATAAATCACAAGCTGGAATCATGAATGCTGGGAGAAATATCAGCAATCTCAGATATGCAGATGATACCACCCTAAAGGCAGAAAGTGAAGAGGAATAAAGAGCCTCTTGATAAGGATGAAAGAGGAGAGTGAAAAAGCTGGCTTAAAACTCAACATTCAAAAAACGAAGATTATGGCCTCCGGTCCCATCACTTCATGGCAAATAGATGAGGAAAAAGTGGAAACAATGTCAGATTTTATTTTCTTGGGCTCCAAAATCACTGTGGATGGTGACTGCAGCCACAAAATTAAAAGACACTTGCTCCTTGGAAGAAAAGCTATGACAAACCTAGAGTGTATTAAAAAGCAGAGACACCACTTTGCTAACAAAGGTCTGTCTAGTCAAAGCTATGATTTTTTCAACAGTCATATACAGATGTGAGATTTGGACCATAAAGGAGGCTAAGCACCGAGGAATTGACGTTTTTGAACTGTTGATGCTAAAGAAGACCCCTGAGAGTTCCTCAGACAGCAGGCAGATCAAACCAGTCAATCCTAAAGGAAATCACTCCTGACTACTCACTGAAAGGACTACTGCTGAAGCTAAATCTCCAATACTTGGGCTACCTGATGTGAAGCACCAACTCATTGGAAAAAAACCCTGATGCTGGGAAAAATTGAGGGGAAGGGGGCAATAGAGGATGCAATTGTTGGATGGCATCATCAATGCATATGAGTTTGAGCAAACTCAGGGAGCTAAATGAATGTCCGGGAAGCCTGGAGTGCTCCAGTCCATGGGGTTGCAAAGAGTCAGACAGGACTTAGCAACTAAACAATAACAAAAACAAAGAGGTTAAACTCAGGAAAAATTTAACGTGTCAGGAAAACAGCTTTTTTCCTTGAAAAAGCGGTATCAAGTGACAGAGACATAGGAACATTTGTTTTATTGAGGAAATGCAAATTATCTGAAATAAATTTCTATGGACAAAGACATACAGATATTAAGAATAAGACATTATCATTAAGATCATTACTCCAAACACATGGGTGATCAGATTACAGCTATAAAGTGAAAGTGAAGTTGCTCAGTCGTGTCCGACTCTTTACCACCCCATGGACTGTATCCAGGCAAGGGTACTGGAGTGGGTTGCTATTTCCTTCTCCAGGGGATCTTCCTGACCTAGGGATCAAACCCGGGTTTCCTGCATTGCAGGCAGATGCTTTACCGTCTGAGTCAAAAGAGAACTTTAAAAGGCTCACGGGCTTCTACATTTTCATAGCTATTAAAATGTGTATTCATAAACAACAAGGTTTTCTGTATAGCACAAGGAACTGTATTCAGTGTCCTTTGATAAACCATAATGGAAAAACATACGCAAATCTGAGTGAACTCTAGGAGATGGTGATGAACAGGGAGGCCTGGCGTGCTGTGATTCATGAGGTCGCAAAGAGTCGGACACGACTGAGCGACTGAACTGAACTGAACTGAACTGATAATCACTTAAATGTATAGTAGAATTTAATACATTCAAATCAAGTGCGTGTCAATAAAATAACATTTTAAAACTGTCTCTGCCAAGCTACAAAGTGTCTACACTTCATTCTTTCCAGCATAGCCCACCTTCTGCCATAGAAGCTGAACTTGCTTCCTCGAGCTTCTTTGCATTGAGTCATGGACATGCAATCCAATTTTGGCTGACAGAAGTGAAAGGAAAGTATGCTAGAGAGCATTCCAGGAAAGAATATCTATGGATTAAAAAGGAGAGAAAGAGATTGAGAAACAGGAAAAAGATAAAAGCCCTCTCCCCCTTCTTGCTATTGATGTTCTATGAGGACAAGATGCCCAGATATGTAGCAGCCTTCTTGTCACCATGAGGTGAGGACTAGAGAGTCACAGAGAAGCTGAATCCCAGGTTCTGCCTACTGAACTAACTTTAGATATAGACTGTCTGTGAACTTCTTGTTTTGTGATCAAATAAAACGCTATTGTTTGGTCAAGTGTGACCAGACTCTTGCTTGAGAGCAAAGCACTTTGACTGATTCAGTTGCTAAGATCTCTGGAAATGCAGTAGCACTTGCTGAACAGTAGCCAACATGCCACTAAACAGTCCCAACACGACACTATGCCCTTTGTTCAACATCCCCTCCAACAAATTTCTTGTTGAATACACGGACTATAAATGACCAAAAGCCAAGAATGAACCCATGAATGATGGTTCCATCTTGGAGACAGACAAGAATCCAGAAGGAAGTTTTGTTTTTATATACTCAAAGAGTTTATGATTTGGGAGGTGTTGGTGTTGAAGGCAGATGTGAAAGGGAAATGGAGTAATAAAAAATAAAAATGTCAATGTGCATCTGAAGACTGTTTGTAAATATGTTCAATGGCTAAATATATGTTTCAACTATAGAATCTAGAAATATTAGAGATTGGCTCTTTCTTGAAAGAGAAAGGCCATTTTCTGGCTTTATGGTTATAAATGATTCAGTGTGCATGCTACGCAGTTATAATAGACATACACATTAAGTGGGTCTGTGATATTTCCTCTCCCCTGAAAGGAGGAAAAGAGGATAGGAAATTCTGCAAATGTAGGAAAACCACTCCAATTTGGACGAGCAATGGTATTTCTCTCCAGAAATGCTGTTCTTGCACTTTCACCAGAAGTTTGCACTCTTTTGGAGAAAGAAGCTGCATGTATTGAGAAAGGGTGGTTTAAGACCGTTAATCTTAGATGATGCTGTAGAGGGGCAGGACACAGCCAATAGAAACCACTTTCTTCAGTGGCTGTCATGCACCTAACAAGCAGAGAGAATTTCATGATGGTTGGCAAAGCTGCCTTGTATATATTTGATACAGAAAAATTATCAACTATAGGTCGGTATTAAAGCACCATCACCACCACCACCAAAAGGTCTCTATGACTTCTCTGGTGGCTCAGTTGTTGAAGAATCCTCCTGCTATGCAGAAGACCCAGGTTCAGTCTATGGGTCAGGAAGATCCCCTGGAGAAGGAAATGGCAACCTACTCCAGTATTCTTGCCTAGGAAATCCCATGGACAGAGGAGCCTGGCGGGCTACAGTCCATGGGGTTGCAAAGAATCGGACATGACTGATCTACTAAAGCTCCACCAACCACAAAGATCTGTATCTGAAAACTTTGTTTATTCATAAATGAATTTTTCAAAGCAAAAGAGTATTTCAAAGTTAAATGCATAAGAAAATTATAGATTAATTTTATTCTGATGTATCATCCATACATAGTTCTGTTAGCCATGGTTCAACTCAAATTCTCCTTTTTGTTAGTTCCCCAGACTCTCAAGTCCTTACTGTCCGGTTTCCTTTCCTGACTCACATCATTTTCCACTCAGCTACACTTTCCTCACTCATTGCTGTGTGATGCAAGTTCTATGAGAGAGAGTTTTGTAAATTTTGTCCTCTTATGCAGCCCAAGGGTTTGCCCAATGCCCAGACCATGGTTGGCTTTCAGATGTTTATTGAATAAATTAAGGAATCTATGTTATCCTCTAGTTAAAAACTCTTTGAGTGGGTCCATGTAATTCTGTATCATCTCCTGCACTCATTGTGGTAGACTCTGAGGAAATAATTGTTAATAAGCAGACTGAATGATTTAAAACATATGGAGAGAATTCCCATTATTTCAGGTCCCAAGTCAGTGTCTTGGTCAACAAAACTACCATTGCTTTCTCTCCCTGAACTTGTAAATATACAAAGAAAGAAAGAAACAAACAAAAAAATCATGCAGATTATTTCACCGGCAAATGCCTATTTATACTCTAAAATTTTAGCTTTATGCTGAAACCAAAATGCAGATTATCCAGGTCAATATGGTGACAATTGCAAAGGCTCCATCTTATAAACATATTTGATACTTAAAGTGGAAGCCACCAGGGTCAGAAGTGCACAGAGTCGCAAAATCACAAAGTGACCTTAATAATCAAGGGAAAGTTATGACTGACTGTGATATTTCAACAGTTTTGTCAAAACACTCAAAACTCTCTCCTCATCAGTTATATAGGGAAATAAAAGAGAGTAAAACTTTGTTTTTTAGTATCAGTTCAGTTGCTCCATCGCGTCTGACTCTTTGTGACCTCATGGACTGCACACGCCAGGCCTCCCTGTCCACCACCACTCCAGGAGTCTGCTCAAACTCATGCCATTTAAAAAATATATACACTATAATTTGAAACCCTAGAAGGACTTCCCAGCTAGCTCAATGGTTAACAATCTGCCTGCCAAGCAGGAGACTTGGGTTCAATCCCTGGGTCTGGAAGAGCCCCTAGAGAAGTGAACGCTAGGGCACAGCAACCCAGTCCAGTATTCGTGCTTGGGGAAGTCCATGCACAGAGGAGCTTGGCGGGACCACAGAGAGTCAGGCAACACTGAATGACTAAACAATGACAACAACAACAAAACCTTAGAAATGAGAATTGAAGTGTCTTATTTCATTGTAAGAAAACATGAGCACTTTGAATAGTTTTTTCTGTTTCTGCTGGAAACATCACGCCAGCTTCTGGCCTGGGCAGGGCCTCCTAAGAGGAGTGGCCTTGGCAATGGACTTATCTGTCACCTCTGAGAGGTAACAGAGGCGACAGGTGCATGTGTGCACTGAGGATGCTTAAGATCTACTCAATGAAGTTTTTTAAAAAAGAGAGAGAGTTACAGGGGCTGGACACTTCCTCACTGGGAGATCAGGAGCCCCTCAGGGCTTCCCAGGTGGTACTAGTGGTAAAGAACCAGCCTGCCAACGCAAGAAATGCAGGAGATGTGGGTTCAGTTCTTGAGTTGGAAAGATCTTCTGGAGGAGGGCACAGCAACCCACTTCAGTATTCTTGCCTGGAGAAACCCATGGACAGAGGAGCCTGGTGGGCTACAGTCCACAGGGTCACAAAGAGTCAGACATGACTGAAGTGACTTAGCATGCATGCATGCCTGATCTTCAGGGGGAGCATCTGTCCCTGGTCTCTGAAACCCCAGCACGAAGCGGGTGTGAACAGTCACACTGCCTGGGGCGGCGTGGAGCCACCTGCACACTGGCTGTGGGGACTGATGCACTGCAAGGGGCTGGCCTTATGCACACTCTCTCCTCTTGCTGCAGGTAAGTGCTCTACCTCTTGCATCCTTGTCTGTCCTCAAGGATCTTGAATCCCGCTCTTGTCTTTCCCTGGGTGGCACTTACCTGCCTTCTAACCTTGGCCACATGGCCTGGGTCACCCAGTGGATGGTGAAACACGTACAATATGGAAAAAAGCATTTTTTCTATGCCTTGGAAAATCATTACATTGCTTTCTAGGTTTGGGTCAGTGGCCAACATTTTTGCTCTTTGCACTTTCACGGAATGAAACATCGAGAATTCCTTTAACGTGAATGTTGTTTGTTGGTCTCACTTTCTCTGGGTCATCTTCATCTTTTCCACACCCTCCCACCTTCCTCCTGTAGGTTGACAGTTTTGCTTTCCTGAAGTTTACATGGAATGGGGAGGCATCAACAATCCCACAATCAGCCATTTCTTTCATAATTCTATTTATGTTGGATTTGAATTTTACTCCTGGCATTATTACTTTTTATTGCTTGGCTGGATTTTCATTTTTGTTGATATTTTTATTGCTTGGTTTTGCATATATACATGCAGGCATGTATATACTACATATGCTTTGCAGTCCAGGATTTGGCAAAACTATGATTGGCCTACTTTTATTATTACTTTTTCTTAAATTATACATCTTCCAACTATGTAAGAACTTTTGTCTAAGTGACTAAAATTCACATAGTGAATCTTTGAAACTTTTAAGGGAAGAGGGCTCCCTAAATGTTGTCACTCATCTTGAAACATTATGGTAACAACAAAAAATTCAGTGAGTAGATATATATGAGAAAGGTTGTGATCTAAGCCAAAGTTTCAACTGTATTAACTTTTCCAAAGACCTGTCTTTAGAATTCCTGAAGAGGATGAGGAAAGAAGCCAAAGGCAAAACCAATACAGTATTATAAAGTAAATAATAATAATAATAATAAAATAAAATTAAAACAAAACAAAACAAAACAAAAAGAAATGATAGAATTTTTAACCGAAAAAGAGACACCATTTGTATGCAGCTGCGTCTAATAAACATACTTAAGATGCTCATTCAAAATCAAAACAGTTAGTGTGTACACTTTCCTCAAGTCATGAAGAACCAAACCCCTCATTTTAGCTTCTTTGGGGAGGAATAGATATGAGTTACATACTGTAAACTGAATCCTGTCTTATACTCATTAGTAAGCAAATCTCAAGGTAAACTCAAATGTACTGACAGATTCAAAGCAATATTTTTAGTTAAGATTTTCAGAAGATAGGTCTTGAGTTCAAATTTACTTTCTCATCCATACCAGAAGTGGAACTCTGCATGGTGAATTGTATCTCTCAGCTGGTAGCATTCATAATTTCTACAGTTTATTATACTTCTAATTCAAAACTACTTACTTTCAAGTTCTTGGTTTCCATAATAGTATTTATTTCCCAGGGTCTAACAAGAGCTAAAATTTCACCAGAGTGTCTTCCCAGACTACATTAAGCCATATAAATATTATAGAATTATTGGAATAAATGAAAATATTTAACCAAACTGAATAACATACTTGTATTCTCTCTTTGTCTAGATCATGGTACATAAAATTAAGACCTACTTAATGACTGTGAAGTGAATTTTATGTGTATGTGTTAGTATTCATATTGTCAGAAATGAAGATTACCTATCTTTACTTGAATTGTTTTACTAATTGTTTTATTTCTAAAATCCAATATTTTAGTAAAATAATGTGCTTAATTAAACTAAGATTTTATGAAAATTTTCCTCAGTTCAGTTCAGTTCAGTCGCTCAGGCATGTCTGACTCTTTGCTACCCCATGAATTGCAGCACGCCAGGCCTCCCTGGCGGTGCTGGGAGGTGATGCCATTCAACCATCTCATCCTCTGTCGTCCCCTTCTCCTCCTGCCCTCAGTGCCTCCCACCATCAGAGTCTTTTCCAATTAGTCAACTCTTTGCATGAGGTGGGCAAAGTACTGGAGTTTCAACTTTAGCATCATTCCTTCCAAAGAATATCCAGGACTGGTCTCCTTTATTTTTATTTTTATTTTTTTTTTAGTTTTTTATTTTTTAAATTTTAATATCTTTAATTCTTACATGCGTTCCCAAACATGAACCCCCCTCCCACCTCCCTCCCCATAACATCTCTCTGGGTCATCCCCATGCACCAGCCCCAAGCATGCTACATCCTGCGTCAGACATAGACTGGCGATTCAATTCTTACATGATAGTATACATGTTAGAATGTCATTCTCCCAAATCATCCCACCTTCTCCCTCTCCCTCTGAGTCCAAAGGTCCGTTATACACATCTGTGTCTCTTTCCCTGTCTTGCATACAGGGTTGTCATTGCCATCTTCCTAAATTCCATATATATGTGTTAGTATACTGTATTGGTGTTTTTCTTTCTGGCTTACTTCACTCTGTATAATCGGCTCCAGTTTCATCCATCTCATCAGAACTGATTCAAATGAATTCTTTTTAACGGCTGAGTAATACTCCATTGTGTATATGTACCACAGCTTTCTTATCCATTCATCTGCTATGGACATCTAGGTTGTTTCCATGTCCTGGCTATTATAAACAGTGCTGTGATGAACATTGGGGTACATGTGTCTCTTTCAATTCTGGTTTCCTCGGTGTGTATGCCCAGAAGTGGGATTGTTGGGTCATAAGGTAGTTCTATTTGCAATTTTTAAAGCAATCTCCACACTGTTCTCCATAGTGGCTGTACTAGTTTGCATTCCCACCAACAGTGTAGGAGGGTTCCCTTTTCTCCACACCCTCTCCAGCATTTATTGCTTGCAGATTTTTGGATCGCAGCCATTCTGACTGGTGTGAAGTGGTACCTCATTGTGGTTTTGATTTGCATTTCTCTAATAATGAGTGATGTTGAGCATCTTTTCAAATACACAAACCTATGGACACCTTATCTTTGACAAAGGAGGCAAGAATATACAATGGAGTAAAGACAATCTCTTTAACAAGTGGTGCTGGGAAAACTGGTCAACCACTTGTAAAAGAATGAAACTAGATCACTTTCTAACACCGCACACAAAAATAAACTCAAAATGGATTAAAGATCTAAATGTAAGATCAGAAACTATAAAACTCCTAGAGGAGAACATAGGCAAAACACTCTCAGACATAAATCACAGCAGGATCCTCTATGATCCACCTCCCAGAATTCTGGAAATAAAAGCAAAAATAAACAAATGGGATCTAATTAAAATGAAAAGCTTCTGCACAACAAAGGAAACTATAAGCAAGGTGAAAAGACAGCCTTCTGAATGGGAGAAAATAATAGCAAATGAAGCAACTGACAAACAACTAATCTCAAAAATATACAAGCAACTTCTGCAGCTCAATTCCAGAAAAATAAACGACCCAATCAAAAAATGGGCCAAAGAACTAAATAGACATTTCTCCAAAGAAGACATATGGATGGTCTCCTTTAAAATAGACTGGTTGGATCTCCTTGCAGTCCAAGGGACTCTCAAGAGTCTTCTCCAACACCACAGTTCAAAAGCATCAATTCTTTGGTGCTCAGCTTTATTCACAGTCCAACTCTCACATCCATACATGACCACAGGAAAACCATAGCCTTGACTAGACGGACCTTAGTCGGCAAAGTAATGTCTCTGCCTTTGAATATACTATCTAGGTTGGTCATAACTTTCCTTTCAAGGAGTAAGCGTCTTTTAATTTCATGGCTGCAGTCACCATCTGCAGTGATTTTGGAGCCCCGCAAAATAAAGTCTGACACTGTTTCCACTGTTTCTCCATCTATTTGCCATGAAGTGATGGGACCAGATGCCATGATCTTAGTTTTCTGAATGCTGAGCTTTAAGCCCACTTTTTCACTCTCCTCTTTCACTTCCATCAAGAGGCTTTGTAGTTCCTCTTCACTTTCTTCCATAACGGTGATGTCATCTGCATATTTGAGGTTATAATATTTCTCCTGGCAATCTTGATTCCACTTGTGCTTCTTCCAGCCCAGCGTTTCTCATGATGCATTCTGCATAGAAGTTAAATAAGCAAGGTGACAATATTCAGACTTGACGTACTCCTTTTCCTATTTGGAACCAGTTTGTTGTTCCATGTCCAGTTCGAACTGTTGCTTCCTGACGTGCATATAGGTTTCTCAAGAGGCAGGTCAATTGGTCTGGTATTCCCATCTCTTGAAGAATTTTCCACAGTTTATTGTGATCCACACAGTCCTAGTCTCTAGTTAATTTTTATCAGCCATTTTATGCTCCTTAAACTTTTACATTTCAAATAGTCTTACCTTATCTTGTTTAAAATGCTGGATCTTCAAAAAATATTTTGGTTCTCCAAGACATAGATTCATATTTTCCTATTAAAAACATGAACTTGATTTGAATGTTTAATCCTGGTGAGGCTTAGTGAGAATATAATAATTTCCACTGGGTGAGGCTTGGTGCTATTTCTTTTCTAATGCTTGATAACTGATGAAAAAACAATAGCTGCTGATGAGTGAGTGCTTATGTGGCACTTTTCTGTTCCTCTGAATGAAGGAAGAGTGTCATTATCCATGGTACAAAGTGTCAATATCAAGAGCTGTTTGCTCAGTGAGGCCAGGGACATTGAAAATGATAATTACATCTTTTCTTCCTCAAGGCCATCTAATTACAATAGAAAAAATTTGAATCCATAAATAACGATTCTCATCTGGCATGATAAAATTAATCTCCTTACTCTGATCACATATATGTAACATGCTTTTATTTGTGTTTTATATATATATATATTTCTTTATCTATATAGATACACATGCACATGTATTTTTTCTCTTGCCAATTTCTTAGCAAATCATTTAGACATAACATCTGCACACTTTGACACTATAACAGGGTTGGATAGAACACATGATCCCTTAGGGACTGAAGTATGATAAAAGAATCCTTTAACTTATATTCACACAATTATTCTCTCTTTAAAGAATCAATCATGGACACTGGAAACTGCTTTTGATTACTTAAAAAAAGACTTTGACAGAATTTTAGAGCAGCATTGAATGTTTTCTGTATGTACCAATACATATTAACAGTAAAAAGAGACATTTGCATAAATTGCTGCTGCTGCTGCTAAGTCGCTTCAGTCGTGTCCGACTCTGTGCGACCCCATAGACGGCAGCCCACCAGGCTCCCCCGTCCCTGGGATTCTCCAGACAAGAACACTGGAGTGGGTTGCCATTTCCTTCTCCAATGCATGAAAGTGAAAAGTGAAAGTGAAGTTGCTCAGTCGTGTCGACTCTTAGTGACTCCATGGACTGCAGCCTACGAGGCTCCTCCAGCCATGGGATTCTCCAGGCAACAGTACTGGAGTGGGGTGCCATTGCCTTCTCTGGATTGCACCAATTAAGGCTACATAATTTCCTGAGTTTTGCCACCATGGACAACATTCTGATCATCTCATCTTTAGTGTTGTCTCAGTAAAGTGTGACTAAAAATATTCTTTACAGACTTCCCTGGTGGTCCTGTGGTTGGGAATCTGCCTGCCAGTGCAGAGGACATGGGTTTGATCTCTGGTCTGGGACGATTCCACAGACCTTAGTTCCACAGAGCAGCCAAGTCAGTGCACCACAACTACTCGGCCTACATTCTAAAGCCCATGTTCTGAAACAAGAGAAGCCACTGCAATGAGAAGCCTGCATGCCACAGCAAACAGCAGCCCCTGATCCCTGCAAGTAGAGAAAGCCCATGTGCAGAAATGAAGAACCAGGACAGCCAAAAATAAATACATTAAAAATATATATTCTGTGCATAACAGGAGCTGGTTAACTTGAAATTTCAGTACAATCAGATTGAAAGAGATCATTTATTGACATTCATAACACCTTTCCCCCCTCTTTTTCTAACTTTATTAGTTGGCACAGGTTGCTTTTCTACTGCATTGCAAAAATCTGTATTACATTTTAGGAGAACTCATTTAAGAATCCAATTTAAATCCTGAGTATAATGTTGCATGAAGATTTTAACAAAAGCGCTCCTGTTGTACTTTTGCTTAGCAGGTCACTGTAACCTCCCTGCACAGACAGCTCACTACAAAGCAAGCATCGCCACACTCCTATCTTGAGCGGTCCTGGCTGGAAGTGGGTTACACAAAAGGCACACGCATTCCATCCAGGAAGCATAAAGTCGGTTATGCATGCCATTTTACTCTAACATTTTAGCGTACATATCATGCAACTACACATTTCTCTAGTGTCTCTGTTTTACAAGAAACATGGGAATATACTGGGCTTCCCAGGTGACGCTAGTGGTAAAGAACCCACCTGCCAATGCAGGAGACCTGGGTTAAATCCCTGTGTTGGGACGATCCCTTGGAGGAGGGCATGGCAACCCACTCCAGTCCTCTTGCCCGGAGAATCCCATCCACAGAGGAGCCTGGTGGGCTACAGTTCATAGGGTCACAAAACTCAAACATGACTGAAGTGACTTAGCAGGCAGGCACGGGAATATATAAAAGTAAAAAAAAGTAGAAATTGAACTCTGGGGCTGGAGGCACTGCCTGAAAAGGTCCCACTAATGGGTGACTTTGATCAGCTACATGTAGATTGAGAACCTGATCTTCACTGAAGGTTGCTCTTTTCCATGAATGTTGACTAATCTTCATTTCTGCTGCTCAACACAAGGGCACAGATATCTGACTGGGTTGCATATCAGCCAGGCTGCCCCCCAGAATGGCACAAAAATTATATGCCAACATGCAACCTACACTTGAAGCACATTTTTCAGTGTTGCCTGAGATCCTATTTGATGTTTAGATTAGAAAGAAGGCTTAGAATCATTCAATCTCAAAGTACTTTTTACAGGTTTAAAGGTACAATATTGTCCCTTCTTCATTTTCACTAAAGTCTATCAGAAGGAGAGGATAAACTGATATGAAGACTCATTAGAAAGAGACATTCACCCAATAATTTTGTTATGATAGGCCAGCAGGATGGGCTGTTTTTGAGGTGTATATACCACTACCTTGGCCACATTCGAGCTACCACCTTGATGTCGCTAGACGTGAAGTTGGGAAAAAGTTTAGTTCAGTTCAGTCGCTCAGTAGTGTCCGACTCTTTGTGACCCCATGAGTTGCAGCACACCAGGCCTCCCTGTCCATCACCCACACCAGGAGTTCACTCAAACTCACATTGAGTCAGTGATGCGATCCAGCATTCTCATCCTCGGTTGTCCCCTTCTCCTCCTGCCCTCAGTCCCTCCCAGCATCCGAGTCTTTTCCAATGAGTCAACTCTTCCCATGAGGTGGCCAAAGTACTGGAGTTTCAGCTTTAGCATCATTCCTTCCAAAGAACACACAGGACCGATCTCCTTTAAAATAGACTAGTTGGATCTCCTTGCAGTCCAAGGGACCCTCAAGAGTCTTCTCCAACATCACAGTTCAAAAGCATCAATTCTTCAGTGCTCAGCTTTCTTCACAGTCTAACTCTCACATCCATACATGACCACAGGAAAAACCATAGCCTTGACTAGATGGACCTTTGTAGGCAAAGTAATATCTCTGCTTTTCAATATGCTATCTAGGTTGGTCATAACTTTCCTTCCAAGGAGTAAGCGTCTTTTAAGTTCATGGCTGCAATCACCATCTGCAGTGATTTTGGAGCCCCCCAAAATAAAGCCTGACACTGTTTCCACTGTTTCTCCATCTATTTGCCATGAAGTGATGGGACCAGATGCCATGATCTTCGTTTTCTGAATGTTGAGCTTTAAGCCCACTTTTTCACTCTCTTCTTTCACTTTCATCAAGAGGCTTTTTAGTTCCTCTTCACTTTCTGCCATAAGGCTGGTGTTATCTGCATATCTGAGGTTATTGATATTTTTCCCAGCAATCTTGATTCCAGCTTGTGCTTCTTCCAGCCCAGCGTTTCTCATGATGTACTCTGCATAGAAGTTAAATAAGCAGGGTGACAATATTCAGCCTTGATGTACTCTTTTTCCTATTTGGAACCAGTCTGTTTTTCCATGTCAGGTTAGAACTATTGCTTCCTGACCTGCATATAGGTTTCGCAAGAGGCAGGTCAGGTGGTCTGGTATTCCCATCTCTTTCAGAATTTTCCACAGTTTATTGTGATCCACACAGTCAAAGGCTTTGGCATAGTCAAGAAAGCAGAAATAGATGGTTTTCTGGAACTCTGATGCTTTTTCCATGATCCAGCAGATGTTGGCAATTTGATCTCTGGTTCCTCTGCCTTTTCTAAAACCAGCTTGAACATCTGGAAGTTCATGGTTCACGTACTGCTGAAGCCTGGCTTGGAGAGTTTTGAGCATTACTTTACTTGCGTGTGAGATGAGTGCAATTGTGTGGTAGTTCGAGCGTTCTTTGGCATTGCCTTTCTTTGGGATTCGAATGAAAACTGACCTTTTCCAGTCCTGTGACCACTGCTGAGTTTTCCAAATTTGCTGGCATATTGAGTGCAGCACTTTCACAGCATTATCTTTCAGGATTTGAAATAGTTCAACTGGAATTCCATCACCTCCACTAGCTTTGTTCGTAGTGATGCTTTCTAAGGCCCACTTGACTTCACATTCCAAGATGTCTGGCTCTAGGTGAGTGATCACACCATAGTGATTATCTTGGTCATGAAGATCTTTTTTGTACAGTTCTTCTGTGTATTCTTGCCACCTCTTCTTAATCTCTTCTGCTTCTGTTAGGTCCATACCATCTCTGTCCTTTATCAAGCCCATCTTTGCATGAAGTTTTCCCTTGGTATCTCTAATTTTCTTGAAGAGATCTCTAGTCTTTCCCATTCTGTTGTTTTCCTCTGTTTCTTTTTTTTAAATATAAATTTATGTGTTTTATTTGGAGGTTAATTACTTTACAATATTGTATTGGTTTTGCCATGATCACTGAGGAAGGCTTTCTTATCTCTTCTTGCTATTCTTTGGATCTCTGCATTCAGATGCTTATGTCTTTCCTTTTCTC
Organism: Ovis canadensis; assembly: GCF_042477335.2. Classification (NCBI taxonomy): domain Eukaryota; kingdom Metazoa; phylum Chordata; class Mammalia; order Artiodactyla; family Bovidae; genus Ovis; species Ovis canadensis. The sequence goes on from NC_091253.1 coordinate 11,045,880, forward strand.
CTTTGCTTTTCACTTCTCTTCTTTTCACAGCTATTTGTAAGGCCTCCCCAGACAGCCATTTTGCTTTTTTGCATTTCTTTTCCATGGGGGTGGTCTTGATCCCTGTCTCCTGTACAATGTCATGAACCTCAGGGAAAACATTATCCTATAACTAAATATCCCTTCACAGGGACATAACAAGGAACTTAGACAAGAAAATTAGAGTTGGACGAGTTTTGAATATTTATTAATTTTACTTTAAATGTATTTTATGTATAAATTGATATATTTAAAATTTAATAGCGTGTGTGGTTGCCAGCTGGCTCACACACGTGCATGCTCAGTCACTCAATAGTGTCCAACTCTTTGCGACTCCATGGTCTGTAGAACAGTAGGCTTCTCTGTCAAGGGATTCTCCAAGCAAGAATACTGAAACAGGCTGCTATTTCCTTCTCCAAGCGATCTTCCCAACCAGGATATCGATCACATGTACTTCCTATACTGGCAGGGGAATTTTTTTTAACCACCGAGCCACCTGGAAAACTCCAACCGGCTCACAAAATTCCTAAAAATTTAACATTCAGCCCCTCCTAGTTGTTGTGAGCCATGTTTAGCACATCACTGGGTAAGGAGACTTTCATTATTTCATTTCATACAAATATAGTGAAGTGTGTCTTAGGCTTAAATTATTGTTTGCATTCTTTATAGTTTTTGTTACAGAGTTCATTGTAAACATTATTAGAACAGTCACAAAGGAACTTGATATTTACTAAAATTTTTCCTGAAGCAAAACAAGAAATGAAAGGGAGAGCTTATTATCCAGCAGTATATACGTATATGTCTATTTATATAAGCAGTGAAAAGCCACCACTTCCCTATAGGTATAGTCCATCATTTATCTACTATGGAGACATACAGATTAATATGGTGAGAATCTATCTTCATTGGTCTACATTTGAATATAAACTGTGTTCTGGAAAAAGCATCTTAATTATTTTCAAGGAAACTAACTCTATAAAATATAATTTTATAAACCCATTCATAAATATTCTTAACTTTATTAACATGTATAGATACCTTTTAAAAAGTATTAATTTCTCCCTACAGTATTTACAGAATAATTTTTATTTTATGTAACTAACTATGGTGAGTGGAAAAAAATTAATGAGTCTCAAATTGATTGAATATGTGTCAAAAATGGGGTTTCGCTGGTTGCTGCTGCTGCTGCTAAGTTGCTTCAGTCGTGTCTGACTCTGTGTGACCCCATTGACGGAAGTACCAGGCTCCCCTGTCCCTGGGATTCTCCAGGCAAGAACACCGGAGTGGGTTGCCATTTCCTTCTCCAATATATGAAAGTGAAAAGTGAAAGTGAAGTTGCTCAGTCGTGTCTGACTCTTTGCGACCCCATGGACTGCAGTCCACCAGACTGCTCCATCCATGGGATTTTCCAGGCAAGAGTACTGGAGTGGGGTGCCATTGCCTTCTCCATCGCTTGTTGCTTAGTGGTAAAGAATTTGTCTACAATTGAGGTTCAATCCCTGAATCATGAAGATCCCCTGGAGAAGGAAATGGCAACCCACTCTAGTATTCTTGCCTGGGAAACCCCATGGACAATGGAACCTGGCAGACTACAGTTCACGGGGTCACAAAGAGTTGGACATGACTAAAAAAAATAAAATAAAATCTGCCATCTACCTTAGGGTAAGGGCATATATTTTGCCATTAACATACCGATTTACTCAAAAAGTGAACGTTTCCATAAATTGCAAGCAATGGCAATAATAATGTAGATGTTAAGAAAGCAAATGGGAATAAAGCTTTACCCAGAGAATTATGATATATTATAAATTGAAGGACCAGTAACCAGACTTGATTAGCTCATAGGAGTCTTTGTTGAGTTGGTCCCAGATTAACAGCTGGAAGTGAGCTCTGGCCCTGACTGCTGAGTGCTAATTAATACCACTTGCTGTCAACACTCATTACAAGAGGCACAAAATTGTATTTTTCAAAAAGTGTCACTGAACTAATAATTTCAGATGGATGTTGACAACCTTAAATAGCAGAGGTTTTTAGCAACTTAAGAAATAAATATGCAAGATTTCAGCAAGTCTATTTAAAATGTGCATATGAATTATTTTATAATGTTTGAAATAGTTGAAAAGGTGATAACAATATGATCTTTAACCTGATAATACATCATTTTAATGCTATGATGTCTTCATTTATTATGGAATTCAATAGGACTTTAAAAAATTTTAATTTCAACTATATATGGACTAACATCTAAGTGATCAACTATTTTTGGGTTTTGAACATCTTTGAAAAAAATCTTCCTGAATGTAAGGAATACCTGTTAGTCAAGAAGAAAGTGCTTTTTAAAAATTTTAATGTATCATGAATCATGAAGATTTGAGGCACTTTACTTGAAAGGGATGAAAGAGGTTAGGAGACACTTAGTCCGTGTAAAATACAATTTGATCTTTGCAGTCTTATCTTCTACTGGACCATGAGTCATGGATGTGTATTAATAAAAGGCACATCAGCTGTCGCACAATGAAACAGCCCCAGGCAAGCATCTCCCAAATAGGAAAACTTGGCTTATTAGAGAAGTTCTGGATGTAGGCTGTGGCCTGGAAAGGCTGCACACTTCCGTGTTTACACAACACATTCATCTGAGGATTTTGCAAACTTTGCAAACACACATTTGTTAATTTTCACAGCACCTCCAGGAACCAGGCAGTGTGAAAGAGGATCATTCGCACAAGAAAGCTGGGAGGTGAGTTTGTCAGGAGTCACAGTGAAATTGATAGAGTGATTTTGCTGTGCATTCATAGGTGCTCAATAAATACCAGTAATGGAGCCGAATCAGAGCCTGAGCTAAGTAGTCACCGCTTTCCCTCTTCCTCCCTTCTTTCTTCCCTCCCTCCCTTGCTTCCTCCTTTTCTTCGTATTTTCACACTATGAAAGTTAATTCTTTTTGCTCAAGGGATCATATTGCAAGCATTAAACCAAGTGTGGCCTTTGATTCCATGAGAAAACCAGCAAAAGTTCTTAGTTTCAAAAAGCACACTCAGCAGACTGATATATTTAGATGCAGAAAAATGTTCTTAAATGTTAGTGTTTAAAATTCTGAGTGTTTATTATAAATTCAAGGATGTGGAGACTCTGGGGTTGTCTGTGAATCTCTGGAAATAGAACTCCCATGAGTGGGGATGAGGAAGCTCCTGAGAGGGTGAAGAGGACACAGGAGGGTCAGTGGTTGGTCAGTGGACTCTCCCACTGCTGAGGAAGGGCTGTCCTGAGAGTGATGGATACGCAGCTTCACCATCTGATTTTAGAACTGCAGAATCTTCCCATCCCCTCTCCTTGGCCCCTTTCCTCAGAACCTGTCTGTTGAGCATTTGGTGTTAACTCCTGTTTCACTATTAGTGTTCCACATGCCTGTGTAGAGCTTCATGGCATTACCTTAAGACTCCCTCTGCTTCCCACGGATCTGTTTGAGAACAGTGCCTCTGGAGGAATCTAGAAGCATCTGCCCCATCTTACACATTTTAACAGCATCGATCCTGGATCATTGTTCTTCCAGTTACTTGAGTATTTAATGATTGCTTTGGGAACACTTAGATTTAATAGTTCAAATTTCAAATTCTGTTGGCTATCTGGCTAGTTAAATTGGACCACTCTTCTTCCTTCTTTCACTCAATACATGACTGGCTGTCTTACAGTGGAGCAGACTCAGAAAACATATTTAATCTCATCTATCAGATATCTGAAGTCAGGAAGGGTGTTCTTATAAGCTGTGTGCTGCCATTTTCCTTTGGTGGGATGGATTATTTGAGTTGCAAAGCCAGGTTAGAATACACCTTTCTTAATTCCTTCTAGAGAAAATTTCTATCCATTAGAAAGAATTTATTTCTAATCTTGTTAACAAAGTACATTTGTGATGAATAAATCAGCACTGATCAATGTAAATGTTTATCAACATTATTAATACAAACTTTTCACTACTGAATTTAATGAATATTAGAAGGTTGTCCTGAGCGTTTTTCAAGAAGAACTTACATGAGGAGGCCACACTGGCCCTTCAAGTGGTCAGCAAATGTCACAGCCCCAATGTCCTTGGCCCCTCCTGAACATGGGCTACACTGCTTTCAGATTCTTCCACTGCAACTGGGTGATTTTCACTGGGGGGTTATCTCTCCTGGTTCTTTTCTATAGAGACACAATACCAGAAATTCATGCTTCTCCTCAGATAGTCCCTGCTTATGATGATATATAATACTGGTTATACAATTAAGTTTAATTTAAACTTCTATAGCTATTTCTAAGCTATAGCTTCCTCTAAAGAAGGAGCTGGCATTCTTTCTGCATTTCAGAGATGGTTTGCAAGTCTCTGCTGACTCACTGGTGAAGAATGTGGGTAGGGGGAACAGATGCATTTCTTGGTGGCAGAATTAAGCTGTATTTTCCTTCTTTAGAAGTTTCTTAATCTCCAAAATATACAAGCAACTAATGCAGCTCAATATCAGAAAAACAAACAACCCAATCAAAAAAATGGGCAGAAGACCTAAACAGTTCTCCCAAGAAGACATACAGATGGTTAACAAACACAGGAAAAGATGCTCAACCTCACTCGGTATTAGAGCAATGCAAATGAAAACTACAATGTAGTATCACCTCACATGGGTCATACTGGCCATCATCAAAAAGTCCACAAACAATAAATGCTGGAGAGGATCTGGAGGAAAGAGAACCCTCCTATACGGTTGGTGGGAATGTAAATTGAGACACCACTATGGAGAACAGTATGGAGATTCTTTAAAAAACTAGGAATAAAACCACCATAAGACCCAGAAATCCCACTACTGGGCATATACCCTGAGAAAAGCCTAATTCAAAAAGACACATGCACCCCAATATTCATTGCAGCACTGTGTACAATAGTTAAGAAATGGAAGCAACCCATTGACAGATGAATGGATAAAGAAGTTGTGGTACATATATACAACAGAATATGACTCAGCCATAAAAAAGAACACAATCAAGTCAATTGTAGTGAGGTGGATGAACCTAGAGTCTATAATACAGAGTGAAGTAAGTCAGAAAGAAATAAACAAATGTCACATATTAACACATATATATGGACTCTAGAAAAAACAGTACTGATGAACCTTTTTCCTGGGCAGGAACAGAGACACCGATGTAGAGAATGGACTTTTGGACACAGAGGGGAAAGGAGAGGAGGGGACACATTGAGAGAGTAACAGTTACATATATACCCTGCCATATGTAACAGAGAGATAGCTAGTGGGAAGCTGCCGCGTAGCATAGGGAGCTCAGCTCAGTGCTCCGTGATGACTTACAGAGGCGGACGGGGTGGTGGTGGGAGGAAGGCTCAAGAGGGACGGGATGTAAGTACATGTTTAACTGATTCATTTTGCCGCACAGCAAAAAGTAACACAGCACTGTAAAGCAACTATATTCCAATTAAAAATAAATTAAAAAAACAAAATAAACATTTCTTTGTGGGGTGCAAATACTAGAGGTGAATCACGTGGCAAACTGCCGTTAGCTAGCACTTTTCTGACATCTGGCACAGAACAAGAATTGAGATCCAGGAAGAAATGAGGGTGCCATTTCATTGGGAGATAAAATAAGGGGAGATTGATGGGGGCCTAATAGGGGTTCAGAAATCAAACTTTCTACTTTGAGGTTTTGCCCAAGACCCACTGCCTTCTGCTGGTAAAATCCTTCAATCCTCCCCTTTTTCTCTAAATCATTGTGCCACCTTCTTACCGTCACCACGAAGACTGAACTCAAGGGCAAGGGGTTTCCCAGGATCCCCAGTCTTGTAACAGCCTGGAAGAAGGACAATCAGTCTCTTTCCCACCGCCTCACCCTCTGCTCCAGCCCTTACTTTCCAACAGGGGGCGGACCTCGAGCAAGGCACGGGTTTTCACACTTGGATCTTCAAAGAATGAGGCCCATTTTGGTCTTGTTGAAAAAACTCATTTATCTAAATGAGCAGGAACCCAACCAGGGCTTCCAACCGAGTGGACTAAACCTTTAAAGCAATTCCTTCATTGCTCAAAATGATTTGGGAAGTGATTAAAGTGAACTGTGACAGAATCCCTATGAATACCTTGGCTCTGCACATTTTCACACTGAGAGGATGAATCTGACTCTTCACAGCCAGAAGTCATCCAGAGCCAACTCTGGTGAGGAAGCTGACCACGCAGGGGGAGTCTTTTTAGTTGGAAAATACGGTGGGAATAGAAAGCCACTTGGCTAAGTCATGTGACCTGTATGCTGACTTAAAGTCAGTCCCCGAGGAGAGTGCTGTAGCTGTTCTGAGAATCCGGGGCAGCACTGGTGCAAGACCTGAGACCAGGGGTCTGTTCTGAGCCTGTGGAAGCATAAAATCGATGACCTGTAACATTTGTTTGAAAATAAGCCTTGTCACTTTACTGTCAAACATATTCTACTGCTGTCTGATGTCTTCCTCCAGGCATCTTCCTCTTCATTTATTTATTGGCTCATTTAACGAGGATTTGCTCATCTACATTCTGTTGATGTTAAGAGAAATACCCAGAGTCAGATTGCCTGGGTCCAAACACCACTCTGACACTTTGGGTTGTGCCACCTTGGGCAAGGATACCTATACTTTCTGGCCCTTGGACACCTCAGCCATGCAGAATATGTATAGCATGAGTCCTGCTGAGTGATTCAGCGATCAATGCACTCACTGCCTGGCGCCCATAGGAAGGACTTCACCAATGTCAGACATCAACTAAGTTTTCCTGTAAACTACTCACTGTGCTGCTGAAATTCCTGGTTTGGGACTGAAATGAATCATAATACTAATGAATAAGCTTAAATACATTCAATAAACATAATATTGAAATAGGCAAGAATACTGGAGTGGGTAGCCATTCCCTTCTTCAGGGGATTTCCCGATCCAGGGGTCAAACCCGGGTCTGCTTCACTGAAGGCAGATTCTTTACCATCTGAGCCACCAGGGAAGCCCTTTCAAACAATACCACTTTGATTATTTATTTAAACTTTAAAATCCTCTAAAAATATTCACAGATTTATCTGGGTAATTATACCAGTGACCGAAACATAACTTGTATGACAATGGTAGATAAATGACAGCTATTTAAAATTCATATATGCTAATGGCCCTGAAAAATCCTCATTAAAAGCCACTGATGCTTTAATCTGAAAGCTCTTAGCATTTCAACTGTAAAAAAGCACATTACCTTCACATAACAATATTGAGGTATGAGCTACAGAAGAACATTTTGCATGAAATCCCATTACTATTCTTCTGGAAATGTAGCACATTGACCAAGAGTGGATAGTTTCACTTATCAAATAATAAGTGAGATGGTGTTCTAATAAGACGCCCTCAAGGATGCTGAGAGCCGAACTCCTATGGCCAGAATCTACGTCTGACTCGTGGAAATGGGATGCTCTGCTGTGAAATTCAGTAGCACAAGGCTGGAGTCTTTTTCTTTGAGTTACCAAGGACTGACGTCCACTCTCTTTTCCCTTGTATGTGTTTCCACATTTATAGTATCCATTTCCTTCACAGAAACAACGCGTCTGCATTTCTCACCAAGTGGGCAGATGTAGAAGTGCCCTCTGGTTAAGAGAATGTTGAAGAATAATAAAGCCTTTCCATAAGGTTTTCGAAACAATAGTTTTAAGAAGGATCCCACCAAAGGTATGATTTCCCAGTTATTTTGGCAGTTGCAATTATAGTGCCTTGGACTTAAATGCTTAATTAGGAGCCTTTGGAAAGTTTCATGTCAAGCTAAAAATATTTCTAATGTACACTCTCTGCTTACTCAAAGCTGTGTGGAGCTGTAATTTACAAAGGAAACTTGTTTCTTTAATTGTTGTGTCAGTCAGCACAAGCACGGGGGGCAACCCAGCATGATCGTGTTTATATTTAGCTGTGCCAGTGGCCGTGAAATGTTACAACCTTCATAGTTTAGGAAAAGGTTGGGGACATTATTTCCATATAACTGATTGCTTCACAATTTGTTTTTTTCTCTAAGTATGTACTTGGAAGAATTTTTATGTCGGATCCTTGCTTTTTTCTTTACAAGGTGCTTTACAAGGTTGGGTTAGTTTCAGGTGTACAGCAAAGTGACTCAGTTATAGATATATACCTATTCTTTTTAAGATTCTTTCCATTACAGGTTATTATAAGATATTGAGTATAGGTCCCTGGGCAATACAGGGAACCTTGCTGTTTATCTATTTTATAAATAGCTGTGTGTACATGTTAACTCCAAGCTCCTAATTTATTCCTGTGTCCTCCTCTTTGGTGACCATAGGTTTGCTTCTTGTTGAGGACTTTTACTTCTGTTCTTACAATTTTCCTTCCCTTCAGAGTGAAGACTTGAAGAAAGTTTATAACTCGATTCCCATATTTTGTGTTACAGTGAATCATCACAGAAAGTTAGATTAACAGAAAATTTACACTAATATGTAGCATATGAATTATAGAGGTTTATTTTATCTGAGTTCTATTTTTATACTGTCTTTGGTTTCTAAAGAATATGTTTCATTTTGGAATAAATGTAGAGAGGAATAAACTGAAGAGAAGTGCGTATTTTCAGGATGACTCACCTATTTGCCAAATGTGAGAGGAGAGAAGAGGAAAAAACAAAGACAAATGAGCAAAGAACAAGGAAGGATGCCTTGGGCTTTCCCAGGACTCCCTGGCTTTCCAGCCTTGCACATCCATGACGCAGCCTTCCCCGGGAGCTGTTCTCATTGGATGAGCTCCTCCTCCAAGTACGGGGGCCTGAGTCACGTCCATGCCAGAGATTTAGATGGCTATGGGCTGTCAGCCCAGCTTTGCCATCTCCAGCAAAGCTGGGAGATGGACTACACAATATTGCTGAGAATCGGGGTCCTCCTCAGAAAATGGGCATGACAGGAAGTGTTCACAGGTTGTCCAGCCACACTTATGAGCCAGCGTCTGCACGCGACACCTCCTCGGGGAGTTACAGTTGTTAATTCTTCTTGTGATCATGGCAGTTGCTATCTACAGCTGGAGGAGACACTCTCCAGCTATCATGTAAAGATGTGCCAAAGAAGCATGGAGACTTGGCAATGAACTTACAAAGAGAGAATGGGGTTTCGCTCTCTTTCTGGAATTCCCTCCAGCAGATGATGTTCACACCTCAGGTCAGGCTAAGTCCCACGCCCCAGTAACTTTCAAGCGCTATTTCTTAGAGCTGACTCTCCTCCCCTCAGAAAACTTTTTGGCCTGATCTCTGATGAACTTCTGCTTTATGATGTGTGGTAGTCTCTAGTTTGTGGAATTTCATTTATACTATTCAGTGAGTTTTGATTAAAATTATTTTTGTACTCAAAAACTAAAAATAAAAACAGCAAAAGACACAGCAATTCCACTTCTGAATATATATAAAAAATAGCAAAACACAAATTTAAAAAGCTATATATACCCCAATACTCAGAGCAGCTCTATTTACAATAGCTAAGATGTGGGAGCAACCTGAATGCTTATCAGCAGAGGACTGGATAAAGAAGATGTGGTCCATACATACAACAGAATATTACTCAGCCATAAAAAGAAAGAAATAATGCCATTTGCTGCAATATGGACAGACTTGGAGGGTATTATGCTAAGTGAAATAAGTCAGACAGAGAAAGGCAAATATTGCATCTTATAACTTACATATGGAACCTAAAAAATATAAAATTAATAAAAGAAACTAGTGAAAGCAAATATAACAACAACAAAAAAAAAAGCAGAGTCACAGATACAGAGAACAAACTAATGGTTACCGGTGGGGACGGTGGAGGAGGGGCAATATAGGGGTAGTTTAAACAGTACAAACTATTAGGTATAAAATTAATTAGCTACAAGAACAAACTGTACAATGCAGGGTATATGGCCAATATTTTATAATTTTAAATGGAGTATAATTTTTAAAATTGCACGTTACAGTATCATATACCAGTAACATGCTTCTGAGCTGTGGTGTTGGAGAAGACTCTTGAGAGTCCCATGGACTGCAAGGAGATCCAACCAGTCTATTCTAAAGGAGACCAGTCCTGGGTGTTCTTTGGAAAGAATGATGCTAAAGCTGAAACTCCAGTACTTTAGCCATCTCATGCAAAGAGTTGACTCATCAGAAAAGACCCTGATGCTGGGAGAGATTGGGGGCAGGAGGGGAAAGGGGATGACAGAGGATGAGATGGCTGGATGGCATCACTGACTCAATGGACGTGAGTCTGAGTGAAGTCCGGATATTGGTGATGGACAGGGAGGCCTGGCATGCTGTGATTCATGGGGTCGCAAAGAGTTGGACACGACTGAGCGACTGAACTGAACTGAACTGATATCAGTAACATAATATGGGACATCAACTATACTTCAATTAAAAAAAAAACCTAAACTAAATATTATTTTTGTATTTTATGTGTATTATTCAAAGAGGTAAGATGATGGCAGTTAGGGACCCCTGGACAACTAAGAGACAAAAGCAATCTTCTAAAAATTATTAACATTTTAATACATTTGTTTTATGCTGTATTTGATTTAAATATCAACATCCTTTTAATGTTTAATAGTAACTGCAGTACTGTATAGAGTTACATGCATGCATACATGCTCAGTCACTCAGTCGTGTCTGATTCTTTGCAACTCCATGGACTGTAGCCCACCAGGCTCCTCTGTCCTTGGGAATTCCCAGGCAAGATCACTGGAGTGGGTTGCCATATCCTCCTCCAGAAGATCTTCCTGACTCAGGAATCGAACCTGAATCTCCTGCGTGTCCTGCATTGCAGCCGGATTCTTTACCCACTGAACTACCTGGGAAGCCCTGTCTGTATAGGATTAACCTATTATCAAAACAAGTGGGCATATGTGTTCTACATCTTTTATGAAATAAGTACTGGAATTCAGTGTTTAATTGGTGCCCTGCATATAAATGAAAGAAAGGGCATTTTCTTACTTAAGCGGTTTGAAGGGAAAATCAGGTGTAATATTGGCAGAGAGAGAGCTTGGGGTTTATGGTGAATAAAAAAGAAATATGGCACTCAGCCTGTAACAATTATAGTCCTAGGAGGGATAAAAATAAGAAAGAATGTGGAAATCTAGAGATATTTCTTTCAGTATCCTAAGTGTTATGTAATAAAGATCTGGTAGAGAGTGACGTGCTTCTAAGACAGAAGAAGGATGAGGACATGTCCATGACACAGTCATAAATAAAGTGGGAAGAATGGGTAAACACAATTTAAGAAGGTCTTTTCCAGCTAGATGTCTTCCCTGTTAGCTCTGTTGGTGAAGAATCCACGGGCAAAGTAGGAGACCCTGGTTCAATTCCTGGGTTGGGAAGATCTGCTGGAGAAGGGATAGGCCACCCACTCCGGTATTCTTGGGTTTCCCTTGTGGCTCAGCTGGTAAAGAATCTGCCTGCAATATGGGAGACCTGGGTTCGATCCCTGGGTTGGGAAGATCCCCTGGAGAAGAGAAAGGCTACCCATTCCAGTATTCTGGCCTGAAGAATTCCATGGATGAGTTCATGTGGTCTCAAAGAGTCAGATACAACTGAGTGACTTTCACTTTTCCAGCTAAATAGAAGTTTTGACTCAATTTAAGTAATAAGTACCTGGCTGGTCTTCACCAACAGAAGTATACAATCAAAACAGAATTTTTACAAAATGAATAGTAATTATGATAGTCTTACAAAAAGCAATCAGTGAGCAATATGCAAGGTAACTGGAAAGAGGGATTACAAGATGTGGTGCCAGCTTGCAAGCTGTGGCTGCAACAGGCGGCAGCTCATTTAAGGTGGATTTGCTCAGCAATTTTGCATTAAACATTGCCATGGATTACTCAGTAAGTGATGGAAAAATTCTCTCTGAATTACTTGGAATTGGGGTTGATTTCTCAATTATTTGAGCGTTGTAGGTGATTATTTCAGAGAAGGTAAGAACCAGGGACAAAAGGAAAACACAACGTTTGAATCTGTGTAAAATGTCACCCGTTGGCTTTCCGGTATGACCGTGTCAATGTAACTGCATGTTTGTGTAGCTTGTTCTCTCAGGGCTGCTGCAGACAGCGGGCTATGACTGCCTGAGCCTCAGGAATCTGTGTGAATTGTAGCCTTCAGGAATTTACCTGTTATTGCAATAACTTTGCAATGTTATTACAATGTTTCTGGAAAATGGAAGTACAATGTTTTGTTCCATGAAATCAATGGGAAGAACAAGGTCCTAAATGAACCTTTTGCAAGAAACTATAAATTCTGGTCAAAATACAGAAATAACTACCTGAAGTCTCTGAAGAGTGAACACAGGTAGGGATATTCTGAAGGGAGTAAAGACCTGGAGGAGGAACTAGCATGAGCTGTGTTCCAGGCTTTTGCAGCCTTACCTTAAGGGTCTCTGGGGCCACCTGCAGAAGGAGCCATAAGAGAGAAAGTGAGAGTCTATGAAGGGGACCCCAAAGCATGGGCAGATTCTGCCCAAGACTCTTCCTAGGCCGTGAAGCTGTGTGTACAGGACATAGCTGAGACACATTCAAGGCAAGCTGGGCTACTAGCCAGTGCAGGCGAAACAGCTGGCAGCATGTGTCTAACCAATCACCACTGACAGAAAACCCTCCACACCCTTTGGAGGAACATAATGGAATGCAGAGTCTCCACAACACAATACTCACAATGTCCAGGACACGATCCAAAATTATGTGAGAAAAAGTGACAACACATGACCCATTTCCAAGGGGAAAACAGCCACCAGATGCCAACCCTGAGATGACACAATTGTTGGAATCCTAAGACAAAGATTTTAAAGCAGTCATTATAAAACACTCAATTGATAAAACAAAATACTCAGGCAAAAATAAAATGATAGTAAACTATCTTGGGGGGAAAATGAAAAGTGAAAACCAGCATATTACAATGATTTCTAAACACATATAAAAAGTATCTGGAGAAAAGGGTGTCTTTTTAAAATTTTTTTACTGCACAAATGCACTGAACGGGCTGCCCATCAAATTCATATTTCTGGAAAATACCTAAAGCTTATTGCTCTTGGAAGGCCATAAAAATAGTCAAAACTTACCCAGGAAAAATTACTTTCATTAAGTCCTTGGAATTAGCCTCATATGACAAGGGAGCTAAAACATAATTTAGCAATGCTAGGTGAGAACTAAAACATGCAAAATTTCCACTCAGTTCCATATTCTACAGACTTCCAGGAAACAGAATAAAGAACATTTATGAAGAGAATAATAGTTATGCAAAGTGGCATGAAGTTAATTTATCACAAATTTTTGGTCCGTAACTATTCTTTCAAATGTTGGTGATTTTTAGGTTGTATAATGAAATAATATACATTAAAATGTATATTTGATGAAAAGTGAAAGTGATATAATCTGTGACCAAATATTTTATCTTCTTTTATGAAGCTATGGTTTGTATCTGTAGTCACACCAATGTGGTAAGAATATTTGTGGATGATTATGGAATTTATTCACTGATTTCTTTTTATATAGTATTGTTTTGTTTATCTCTGCAGGGAATACAAAGGTCTATTTTGTAAGCTGATTTGATGAGAACCTTCTAGCGTACTGTACAAGAAACATAAGAAGCAAAGGAATTCAATCAGTCATGTGCTCAAGAGGAAAGTTACTAATTCTGATGCCTTATGCAGACAATTTGTGCTTGGAGAACTGACTGGGAGCTCTCAGAAAACTTGCTGGCTGTGGTCAGCATGATCAGTCTCTTCTTAGCCACATTAAACCAGACAATAGCATATTCTCCAAATATTACAGGTATCAAGACACTTATATGATTTCTCACATTAACTTTGTTAGGATTAATAATATGAATGTTTTACACTGGCAAAGGAAACTGTTGTAAAGGAAACCCTGTAATATAAACTGAGAGGCAAACTTTATTTCTTCCTTTTCTAAATGATTTTTTGGGGGGGCTCAAGGGATATATACCCATATTTTTACTGTAACCATTCCCATGTATCTTTTCTCCAATGAGGATGGAAGTTCTTTAATACTCATAACTGTGTTACTCTTGTTACTCTTGTAACTCATAACTGTGTTACGTTTCTCTGACATTTCACATTGTACCTTGCATGAGTATTAAATATGGAAGCTCAGAAATAAGAGATATTTATATAAAATTAGGTCTGGACAAGTAACTTGAACTGCCCAAACTAGAGTTTTCTCATCTACCCTGTAAAGGTTTGTATAAGACAGAGCAGGTAAAGTGCATATATTAAGACCTGAAATATAGTAAGTATTAAAAAAAGGAGCGATTGTGCTTATATTATTGTACTTGGTAAAAAAAGTCACTGGATGAATGACCAAATGAACAATGACACAATTTCATTAATGTGAATATTTTGTCTCATTATGACTTCAAAAGATGTGGTAAATGGTTCATTTGTAGTTTTGCATAAAAAGTGAACTAAAACACTATTTGGCAAGCGTAGGTGAGAACTGAAATATGTAAAATTTCCACTCAGTTCCATATTCTCACAGACTTCCAGGAAATAGAACATATAACAGCATTGGTAAACAGAATGCCTGTTGTGAATGTGATGAGCAGATGAATCTTACAATCACTTATCAGCACTTAGAAACTTTAACACATTATCCCAAGTCAAAGGGTAAAATGGAGGATGGAAATATAAAGATGAAAAGACATGATCTTGTTTTGAAAAGGTTTCATTTAGTAACTGAAACAATAGATTATTGGTTTAGACAGTGGTCCCAGACACTGGGACCTAGCTAGGGATTATAAAATAAACCATGCAGTATAAAAATGTATGTATACATAAACATGAGCTTCCCAGGTGGCTCAGTGGTAAAGAACACACTGGTGATGCAGGAGATGCGGGCTTAATCCCTGGGTTGGGAAGATGCCCTGGAGAAGAAAATGACAACCCACTCAAGTATATGAATTTGAGCAAACTCTGGGAAACAGTGGAGGACAGAGGAGCCTGGCATGCTGCTGTCTATGGGGTCACAAAGAGTCACAACTTACTGACTGAACAACAATGATACATAAATGTATATGTATATGCATATATACAGAAGGAAATGGCAACCCACTCCAGTATTCTTGCCTGGAAAATTCCATGGACAAAGGAGCCTCGTAGGCTACAGTCCATGGGGTTGCAAAGAGTCAGACACGACTGAGCGACCTCACTTTCTTTCTTTCTGTAGCTCCTTTTGGAGAAGGAAATGGCAACCCACTCCAGTATTCTTGCCTGGAGAATCCCATGGACAGAGGGGCCTGGTGGGCTGCCGTCTATGGGGCTGCAAAGAGTCGGACATGAGTAAGCAACTAAAGCACACACATACACACACAAAACTTGTTTTGCAAACTTCCTTTACTTCTGCTTTAATAAATATACTCTAATTTTAGATACTTATCTGAGAGTCAGAAAATCATCAGTTTATGCCCCAAAGACTCATTATCTGCTTTGCTATTTGTCATTTAATACATGCTCTGTTTTTAAGATTCAAGCCCATTTTGTTAATAACGTGCAGCTTGACTAGACATTGTAATGAGTCCCAACACTTTTCTCACTTTCTGATTAGACAGTCACCCAAATCTCAACTCACATCGAATTACATGGATAGTGAGGAACCCAACAGAACAGAACATAAGCACAAAAACAACGGGCAAAGAGAACACAAACACCCCTACCAGACTGGTCAGCGATTTGCTAATACATGGTTAACAACTGACTCTAAACAAAACACATGACAAAGCCCTGAGTAGTAGCATTTGCTACTTTCTGTGGCATAAATTCTCCATCTCTGACTGATTGCAAGCTGCCTGTGTAAGACCAATGAAAGCAGAATTAGGGAGAAAAGTGCAGTAATGCACTATTATACTGTCTGCCCACCAGAAAAGTATGGTGGACATAAACAACCTTGAGAGTTATAACAGTAAAGCATAGTAAACAATTAGGACATAATGGACTCAGAGTTTCTATGGCCTTTATTTTTAATGTAATTTATTTAATTTTAAGTTTATATAGCTTAATTGTTAATAGACGCCAAAGTACAAAATTCCTGAAAATTCTTTGTTGGACTTTGGTGAGCCAGTATGAGCCGGCAGCACACCCAGCATGTAGTGCAGTGTTCAAAGGCAGGGCATGGGAGCTAAGGCTAGACTCAGCCATCTCTGGGCATTACTGGTCCAATAACCTAATCAACCTTCACCTCAGTGTTCTCATCTATGTAATTACAGTACCTACTTATAGAGCTGTTGCAAAGATAAATTAAGGAAATACCTGTATGACACATAGTACAATATCTGAAACATAATATATTCACACACTATATTGTTTTAAATTGTTACTACCACAATACATTACCTGTAAAATGACTCTGTTCATGCTGAAATAAAAACACCTTGAAATTTTACTGATATGAAAACATATTTCTTATTTTGTGATGTAGTAAGAGACAGTCAGTTTTGTTTCCTAGACAGCAGATGGCAATCTGCTTCTAGAAATCGAAGGGGGGAAAAAACAAGTCTCAAGCAATATGATTGATGCTGTAATTTATAAGTTGGTTTGAAAAGAAGAAAGGGATTCTCTACATTCTGTATACATGTGCAGTAAGAGGCTTCACCTTAGATAATAATTTTGGCTAGCTGAGAATCAGACTGAAGTTGGATCCTGAGGCTACCTCTAGGCTTGACAGGAGAGAGCACTTTAATATATAAATAATAGTCATTGTATTTAGTGACAGGGAGGAAAGAAACCCTTAAGTCCATGCCTATAAGTTTTGTATAAAATTTATATTGTACACTTCTTGCAAAGAAAAGGAAAAAAATTCAACACAGTCCTGAGTTTGAGACATATTTACATATTTGAAACAGAGGTTGACTGAAATATGGTGATGCCTTTATAAAAAAGATTTCCACCATTTATGGTCATAGAGTAAGAAGCCAAACTAGCTCAGTCCAGCAGATTTGGGGGGGGGGGCACCTGGAAAATGATATAAATCAAATGGGACTTGGAATCAACAGAAAAATCAACATTCCACTTGAAAATCATTCAGCAAAAATAGTGATGGTGAAGTGTCATTGGTGACATGTGTTGATGGAAGTTATGAAAACATTCTAAGAAAAGATTATAGGGTTTGCTTTGGCTTTCCACACAGTGGGACGATCCTATCTCCACATAAAAGAACCAAGATGAGTGGGGTTTTGCAGCAGAAGGTCAATTCCAAAGTTTCCTTAAGGGAATAGGGTAGAATCTATGGAGTCTTGGCCTTATTACCAAGAGGTACTTTATGTTTTGTGGGATGATTCTGACAGATATCTTGTTGCCAGGAACAGTTTCCTCAAATTATAAACACCAATGCCTTGGTCCTCTAAGTATCTTCCAAAGTGCTCTATTTAGAGTCCCTACTTTTCCAAGTTTCTCTTGCCTTGAGAATCTCATGAATGGTGTGAAAAGGCAAAAAAGATATGACACTGAAAGATGAACTCCCTAGGTCAGTAGGTGCCCAATATACTCCTGGAGAA
Organism: Ovis canadensis; assembly: GCF_042477335.2. Classification (NCBI taxonomy): domain Eukaryota; kingdom Metazoa; phylum Chordata; class Mammalia; order Artiodactyla; family Bovidae; genus Ovis; species Ovis canadensis. The sequence goes on from NC_091253.1 coordinate 11,063,423, forward strand.
AAGTGGAGAAATAGCTCCAGAAGGAATGAAGAGGCTAAGCCAAAGAAGAAAAAACATCCAGCTCTGGATGTGTCTGATGGTGAAAGTAAGGTTCATTGCTGTAAAGAAAAATATTGCATAGGAACCTGTAATGTTAGGTCCATGAATCAAGGTAAATTGGAAGTGGTCAAACAGGAGATGGTAAGAGTGAACATTGACATTTTAGGAATCTGTGAACTAAAATGGACTGGAATTGGTGACTTTAATTCAGATGACCATTATATCTACTACTGTGGGCAAGAATCCCTTAGAAAATGTAGTACCCCTCATAGTCAACAAGAGTGTGAAATCCAGTAATTGGGTGCAATCTCAAAGATGACAGAATGATCTCTGTTCATTTCCAAGGCAGACCATTCAATATCACAGTAATCCAAGTCTATGCCCCAACCACTAATGCTAAAGAAGCTGTAGGTTCTATGAAGACCTAAAAGACCTTCTAGAACTACCACCAAAAAAAGACCTTCTAGAACTACCCCTATGATGATGTCCTTTTCATCACAGGGGACTGGAATGCAAAAGTAGGAAGTCAAGAGTATCTGGAGAAAGAGGAAAGTTTGGCCTTAGAGTAAAAAATGAAGCAAGGCATTTTTTGTTTGAGAATGCAAAATGGTCATAGCAAAGAGTTTTACCAACAGAATGCACTGGCCATAATAAAACCCTCTTCCAACAACACAAGAGATGACTCTACACATGATATTAGCAGATGGTCAATACCAAAACCAGATTGATTATATTATTTGTAGTTGAAGGTGGAGAAGTTCTATACAGTCAGCAAAAACAATACTGGGAGCTGACTGTGGCTCAGATCATGAACTCTGTATTGCAAACTTCAGATTTAGATTGAAGAAAGTATAAAAAACCACTATGCCACTCACGTATGACCTAAATTAAAACCCTTATGATTATATACTGGAAGTGACAAATAAAGGGATTAGATATGATAGACAGAGGACCTGAAGAACTAAGGACAGAGGTTCATGACATTGTACAGGAGGCAGTGATCAAAACCATCCCCAAGAAAAAGAAATGCAAAAGGGCAAAATGGTTGTCTGAGGGGGTCTTACAAATATTTGAGAAAGAAGAGAAGTGAAAGGCAAAGGAGAAAAGGAAAGATATACCATTCTGAATGCAGAGTTCCAAAGAATAGCAAGGAGGAATAAGAAAACCTTCCCAAGTGATCAGTGCAAAGAAAAAGAGGAAAACAATAGAAAGGGAAAGATGAGAGATATTTTCAAGAAAATTAGAGATACTAAGGGGACATTTTATGCAAAGTGGCACAATGAAAAACAGAAATAGCACGGACCTAATAGAAGCAGAAAGTGTTAAGAAGAGGTGGCAAGAATACATGAAGAACTATACAAAAAAAGATCTTAATGACACAGATAATCATGATGGTGTGATCACTCATCTAGAGCCAGACATCTTGGAGTGTGAAATCAAGTGGGCCTTAGGAAGCATCACTACAAACAAAGCTAGTGGATGTGATGGAATTCTGGCTGAGCTATTTCAAGCCCTAAAAGATGATTCTGTTAAAGTGCTGCACTCAATATGCCAGGAAATCTGGAAAACTCAGCAGTGACCACAGGATTGGAAAATGTCAGTTTCATTCCAATTTCAAACAAAGGCAATGCCAAAGAATATTCAAACTACAGCACAGTTGCACTCATTTCACATGCTAGCAAAGTAATGCTCAAAATTCTCCAAGGTAGGTTTCAACAGTACATGAACCAAGAGTTTCCAGATTTTCGAGGTGGATTTAGAAAAGGCAGAGGAACAGGAGACCAAGTTGCCAACATCTGTTGGATCATAGAAAATGCAAGGGAATTCCAGAAAAACATCTACTTCTGCTTCATTGACTATGCTAAAGCCTTTGACTGGGTGGATCACAGCAAACTGGAAAATTCTTGAAGAGATGAGAATACCATACCACTTTACCTGCCTTCTGAGAAATCTGTATGCAGTCAAGAAGCAACAGTTAGAACCGAACAAGGAACAATGGACTGGTTCCAAATTCGGAAAGGAGTATGTCAAGGGTGTATATTGCCACCCTGCTTATTTAACTTCCATGTAGAGTATATCATGCAAAATGCCTGGCTGAATAAAGCACAAGCTGGAATCAAGTTTGCCAGGAGAAATATCAATAACCTCAGATATGCAGATGACACCACCCTTATGGCAGAAAGTGAAGAGGAACTATCCTTCGATGAAGGTGAAAGAGGAGAGTGAAAAGACTGGCTTAAAACTTAATTTTCAGAAAACTAAGATCATGGCATCCGGTCCCATCACTTCATGGCAAATAGATGGAGAAACAATGGAAACAGAGTCAGACTTTACTTTCTTGGGTTCTAAAATCACTGCAGATGGTGACTGCAGCCATGAAATTGAAAAATGCTTGCTCCTTGGAAGAAAAGCTATGACAAACCTAGACAGCATATCACAAAGCAGAGATATTACTTTGCCAACAAAGGTTGGTATAGTCTAAGCTACGGTTTTTTCAGTAGTCAGGTATGGATGTGAGAGTTGGATCATAAAGAAGGCTGAGTGCCAAAGAATTAATGCTTTTGAACTGTGGTGTCAGAGAAGACTCTTGAGAGTCCAGTGGACTGCAAAGAGATCAAAACAGTCAATCCTAAAGCAAATCAATCCTGAATACTTATTGGAAGGACTGATGCTGACGCTGAAGCTCCAATACTTTGGCCACCTGATGCGAAGAGCCGTCTCATTAGAAAAGACGCTGATGCTGGGATAAAATGAAGGCAGAAGGAGAAGGAGATGACAGAGTACAAGATGGTTGGATGGCATCACTGATTCAATGGACATGAGTTTGAGCAAGCTCCAGGAGATGGTGAAGGACAGGGAAGCCTGACATGCTGCAGTTCATGGGGTCACAAAGTTTGGACACAACTGAGCTACTGAACATCAACAACTTTTTAAAAACTCATTTATCCTAGGAAAAAGACAAAGTTGTCCAATCTCACCACTTTTACTCAACATCGGTTTGAAAGTCCTAGCCACAGTAAACAGACAAGCAAAAGAAATAAAAAATATCCAAATTGAAAATGAATAAGTAAAAGTGTCACTGTTTGCAGATGACATGATACTGTACATAGAAAATAAAAGGTGTCATCAGAAAAATATGGGAGTTCATTAATGGATTTGGTAAAGTTGCAGTATATAAATCTAACACAGAGAAATCTCTTGCATTTCTAAGCACTAAGAATAAAAAAATCAAAAAGAGAAATTAAGGAAGCAATCCCATTTATCATTTCATGAAAAATAATTAAATAACTAGGAATAAACCTTAAGGAGGCAAAGTACATATACTCTGAAAACTGACTCTGATGAAAGAAAGAAAAGATAATACAAACATAAGGAAAGATATACTTGGACTGGAAGAATCAATATTGTTAAAGTGACCATACTATCCAAAGCAATCTACAGATTCAATGAAATCTTTAACATAAAACCAATGACATTTTTTACGGAGCTAGAATGAAAATATTAAAAATTGTATGGTAGTATAAAAAATCCCAAATAGTCAAAATAATCTTGAGAAGGAAGAATAGAGTACTGATTGCCTGCCATTGACCTGATACGGAGAAATCAGTCTGCTTGACTTCAAAGTACATGAGAAAGCTCCAGTAATCAAAATGGTATGGATCTGGTACAAAAACAGATACATATATCAGTGAAACAGGGTAGAAAGCCCAGAAATAAACTCATATTCTTATGTTAAGTCTACAACAAAGGAATGAAAAATGTACAATGAAGGAAAGATAGCCTCTTCAGTAAGTGGTGCTGGGAAAACTGGACAGCTACATGTAAAAGAATTAAATTAGAATGCTCTTTAATACCATATACAAAATCAACTCAAAATGGATTAAAGCCCTAAATGTAAGACTGGATATTAAAACTCCTAGAGGAAAACATACACAGACATCTTTGACGTCAATCACAGAAATATCTTTTTGGATCCAACTCTGAGTAATGAAAATTAAAAACAAATGGGACCTAATTAAACTTAAAAGCTTTTGCACAGCAAAGGAAATCATAAACAAAACTGAAAGATAACATATGGTCTGGGAGGAAATATTTTCAAATGATACTACCAACAGGGATTAATTTTCAAAATATATAAACAGTTCATACAGTTTAATATCAAAAAAGACCAAACAACCCAATCAAAAAATAAGCAGAAGACCTAAAATGACATTTCTCTAAAGAAGACATACAGATGGCCAACAAGCATATGAAAAGATGCTCAACATTACTAATTACTAGATAAATGCAAATCAAAACTACAATAAGATTTCACTTCACACCAGTCAAAATTGCTATCATCAAAAACTCTACACATAATAAATGTTGGAGAGGGTGTGGAAAAAAGAGAGCCCTAGTACACTATTGGTGGAAATGTAATTGGTGCAGTCACTATGGAGAACGGTATGGAAGTTCTTTAAAAAACTAAAAATAGAATTACCATATGGTTCTTTAATCCCACTCCTGAACATATATCCAGAGAAAGTCATACTTCAAAAAGATACATGCATCCCAATGTTCACAGCAGCAGTATTTATAATAGCCAAGACATAGATAAATGGATGTACATATACACAATGGAGCATTAATCAGCCATAATAAATGTAATAATGCCATTTGTAGTAACATTGATGGACCTCGAGACTATCATACTAAGTGAAATAAGTCAGAGAAAGACAAATATCATATGATACACTTACACGTGAAATCTAAAATATAATACAAGTGAACTTATATATGAAACAGATGTAGACCCAGACATAGAAAACAAACATGGTTATCAAAGGGGAAATGGTGGGAGGGATAAATTAGCAGTTTGAGATTAACATATATACACTACTAATATAAAACAGATAAACAATGTGATCTACTATACAGCACAGGGCACTATACTCAATATCTTATAATAACCTATAATTGAAAATAATCAGAAAAACAATATATATATTTAATCTGAATCACTTTGCTGTACACCTGAAACTAACAGAACAGTTTACATTTACTATACGACAATAAAAATGCAAAAGAAACTTTAGAAAAAGTGATTTATCTTACATACATACTTTTTTAAAATTTATTTTAATTGGAAGTTAATTACTTTACAATATTGTATTGGTTTTGCCATACATTAACATGAATCCATCACAGGTATACACGTGTTCCCCATCCTGAACTCCCCTTCCACATCCCTCCCCGTATCATCCCTCTGGGTCATCCCAGTGCACCAGCCCCAAGCATCCTGTATCATGCATTGAACCTGGACTGGCAACTCATTTCATATATGATATTATACATGTTTCAATGCCGCTCTCCCAAATCATCCCACCCTTTCCCTCTCCCACAGAGTCCAAAAGACTTTCTATACATCTGTGTCTCTTTTGCTATCTCGCATACAGGGTAATCGTTACCATCTTTCTAAATTCCATATATATGCTCTAGTATACTGTATTGGTGTTTTTCTTTCTGGCTTACTTCACTCTGTATAATAAGCTCCACTTTCATCCACCTCATTAGAACTGATTCAAATGTATTCTTTTTAATGGCTGCATAATACTCCATTGTGTATATGTACCACAGCTTTCTTATCCATTCATCTGCTGGTGGACGTCTAGGTTGCTTCCATGTCCTGGCTATTATAAACAGTGAAAAATATGGAATGCTTCACGAATTTGCGTGTCATGCTTGCGCAGGGGCCATGCTAATCTTCTCTGTATCATTCCAATTTTAGTATATGTGCTGCCAAAGCAAGCACTTACATACATACTTTACCATCAAAGGAATATCCACAATACTCCAAACTGAACCTCTTACAGGAATATGTGCTACTTCTGAGCAGTACAGGAACTATCAATTTATCCTTATGTAAGAGAAACCTATATGCAGGTCAGGAAGCAACAGTTAGAACTGGACATGGAACAACAGACTAGTTTCAAATAGGAAAAGGAGTACATCAAGGCTGTATATTGTCACCCTGCTTATTTTATATTGTCACCCTGCTTATTTAACTTCTATGCAGAGTACATCATGAGAAACGCTGGGCTGGAAGAAGCACAAGCTGGAATCAAGATTGCTGGGAGAAATATCAATAACCTCAGATATGCAAATGACACCAGCCTTATGGCAGAAAGTGAAGAGGAACTAAAAAGCCTCTTGATGAAAGTGAAAGAGGAGAGTGAAAAAGTTGGCTTAAAGCTCAACATTCAGAAAACGAAGATCATGGCATCTGGTCCCATCACTTCATGGCAAATAGATGGGGAAACAGTGTCAGACTTTATTTTTGGGGGCTCCAAAATCACTGCAGATGGTGACTGCAGCCATGAAATTAAAAGACGCTTACTCCTTGGAAGAAAAGTTATGACCAACCTAGATAGCATATTCAAAAGCAGAGACATTACTTTGCCAACAAAGGTCCGTCTAGTCAAGGCTATGGTTTTTCCAGGAGTCATGTATGGATGTGAGAGTTGGACTGTGAAGAAAGCTGAGCACCAAAGAATTGATGCTTTTGAACTGTGGTGATGGAGAAGACTCTTGGGAGTCCCTTGGACTGCCAGGAGATCCAACCAGTCCATTCTAAAGGAGATCAGTCCTGGGTGTTCTTTGGAAGGGCTGATGCTAAAGCTGAAACTCCAATACTTTGGTCACCTCATACGAAGAGTTGACTCATTGGAAAAGACTCTGATGCTGGGAGGGATTGCGGACAGGAGGAGAAGGAGATGACAGATGATGAGATGACATCACCGACTTGATGGACGTGAGTTTGAGTGAACTCCTGGTGTTGGTGATGGACAGGGAAGCCTGGCGTGCTGCAATTCATGGGGTCGCAAAGAGTCGAACATGACTGAGTGACTGAACTGAACTAAACTGAAAGGGTAGGTACTTTGCAGTCAATTCAAATCTCTTTTTCTATACTGAAGTACATTTAGTAAAATATTTTTTTCTTTCACTTTTAGAGCTTTAAAAACATAGTATAGATAACAATGTAACAAACTTTTATATATTCAGCCCCTAAAGTTCCAAATGTTCACATGTTGTCATTTTGGCTTCTGATCTATTAATTTGGCTATAAAAGAACCAGATAACTTTTGATAAAACTGAGGTCCCTCTTTTTTTCCCAGCCCATCTCTCTGCTTCCCTCACCAGACACAATTATTATCATAGATCAGGTGTGTATCTTTTCAGCCTATAAATTTATACTCTCATTACATTCCTAATCCATAACCCATCTATAGTATTGTTTAATGCTCATTATTAAATTTACATGGTGATATAGTTCCATATGCTATTTGTAACTTGCTTCTTTCAGTCATTCATCTTAATCTTTTTGTGATCTGATGTTGAAAATTATATATATATAGGTCATTTCTGTATTTGCTATGTAGTTATTCCATCACATAAATATTCTATGTTTTACATTTTCTTGGAAAAGAATATTTCATTTTCCCTAAAAGCAGTCCTGAAAAAAAAAACAGGTAATTTATCATCTTCAAAAACATTATTGGTTTCAATTTCTAATTTCAAATTTAGTCCAGTGCAGAAAATCTAGAAATCAATCAAGTGAATAACAAACAGAATCTTCTCCAATCCATTTAAAGTATTAAGTGAATATTGACATTCTATTAATATTTTGATATGGGGCTTTCTAAGGATACATACATTTACAAAAAATGACACGCCAGTGCACGGGCCACTTGTCAAAGGGTTCATGAATATTTTGATTCTTTCACATATTCTTATTCTGATTTGATCACAATGAATTTAAAAAGGCATCTATTGAGAGAAGTTGCAAAAATAAAGTCATATTTCCAAGTGCAGAATCACTGAAAGCCTGGGCAATGCACCGGTGAGCAGGCTAGGGGGTCGATGGCAGGCAAGCTGCACACAGACACGGTCTTCATTTCCCCTGTGTACCTGCTAACACCCTCACAAGGGTGACCATGTGTGAACTCCTTCCTGGTCTCCACCAGTGGTTTTACATGCACACGTTAAACTGAAATTACTTGAAAAAAAAAAAAGGATGCTTGCTTGTTTTGGTGTTAACAATTCGGTACAAAAGTAACATTCTTTATTTTTACTTTTATACACTAATACTTATATAATTTGGTACTAAGTCCTCTTAAGATTCCAAAATGAAAGAAAGCCGCAGCACTATTCATAATCATAGCACCGTTACTCACAACTGTCCAAAAATGGAAATAATCCAGAAATCTATCAATAGATGTAAATGTGCACAAAATGTGTAATATACACACAACAAAATACTATTCAGACATAAAAATCAATGAGATTCTGATGTATGTTCAACATGGATGCACCTTGAAAATATATGCCAAGTGAAACAAGCCAGCCACAATAGGACAAATACTGTATAATTCCATTGATATGAGGTCCCTGGAATAGCCAGATTTACAGTGACAGGAAGGAGAAGAAGGGGGAGCAGGCCCCAGGAAGGAGAACAAGTGAGGTTACTGAGTAGCGGGAACAGAATTCCAGCCTGGGATGGTGACCAAGTTCTAGAGTAGGATGGGGCGATGCTTACCCAGCACTGTGAATGGATTCCATGCCATTGAATTGTACACTTAACATGGAAAACTTTATGTTATATATTTTACCAAAATAAAAAAGAGAAAATCAATCATTCTAAGCGATCATACAAAGCTGGCATTTTTACATTGACTATTTCATTATTTTTTGGTGGGGCGAAACATGATGGAAGAGTTGGAGGCTCCAGTGGGAGAGTCTGTTTTCTGAAAGGATTTCTATTTTTCAGTTCTTGCAGGAGAAGAGAGCCTTTGGGAGACAGTGTTTGTCTGACTAAACAAGATATTGAGGGGATTTTCCCTTAGCAAACACAGAGCAGGATTTTTTCAGCCTCGGCACAACTGACATTTTGGTCCCAATAAGTCTTCTGAAGGGGCATCCTGTGTGCTCAGGATGTTCACCAGCTTGCCTGGCCTCCACCACCTGTACTTTTAACAAAATCCCAGCCCTGGCTGAGAACCCTTGCTGTAAAGCCACTTAAAACAGAAACAATAGTGAAAGCCAGAGCTGGCCATTAAAATTTGGGTAAAAGGTATTAAGACCCTGTTCTCTGTGATTCTTTCAAATGCCTCCTCATCTGTCACTACACAAATGGTAAGCCCCTCAGCCCACACTTGGGGTTGTCCACAATCTGTCTGCAAATTAGTCCTACCGCCCACCACTTTCTCAGAGAAACCTTCTGTCTCATGAAAACGTGCCTCATTTCAAACACCTATTCACTCTCTCACAACATGCTTTTTATCACATCTTCCCTTTGCCTAGAATTCCCAGGCCTTCTCCTCCCCTGATGGGACTTCTATTTATATTTGATGTCTTTGCTGCTGGTTCAGATGCCACCTCCTCCCTGAATGCTTCCTTGATTCTTCGAACCAAAGTATCCTTTCTCTTGGAAGCCCGGTGGCATCTGCTAAATGGCCTAACCTATTCACGTGGCAAATCCACACTGCACAATTTGGGGTGTATATCTTACGAGTTAAAGCCTCTCCTTCAGTTCCTAGCACCGGGACTTCCACATAGAGTGTGTGTGGTGGATGCATGAAAGAGTTACAAGGGGAGAAAGAGCGAGATTTCTAACTATTAAAACGTCATTTGCAAGCGAATCAAAAACCAATACAATATTGTAAAGTAATTAACCTCCAATTAAAATAAATACATTTATATTAAAAAAAGAAGGCTCCTTTACCAGGTTTGTGCCACAGAAATGCTTCCAGCCCCAAACAACTCATCCATCTAACTACTGCATGAAATTCAACTTTAAAAGTTGAATTTAAAAGTTACCTTTAAAAGTCCTTTGTTTTTGTGAGTTTTTTTTTTCTTTTTTCAGATTTTAAGGATGTATTGAAATAAGCAGAGGCTAGTTAATAAGAGTCTCTCTTTAACAAGCCCTTAGCAGACTGTTGTAGGGTCCCTGGGGATGAGAGTATCACTGGAGAACCATGGTTCATGGGAAGGAGAAGCAAGCCAGTGAGACTAGATGCAGGACACACCACAGCTGGACTGATTTACCATGAGTGTATTATATATATACATGCAAACATACTTGTATGTATAAATATATATCTAGCAATGCATAGATATGTGTGTATGTATATATATATGTATTTATTTTGTGGGTTGTATTAAAAGAAGGAATTAAAAAGAACTTAAGATCACAGCAGAAATACTGAAGAGATAATATGAAAGATAAATATGCTCATTTTTAGGCAGATAGGCATTTATGACAGCTGAAATAAAAGCCTTTTTTTTTTTCCTGTTAGAAGCAGGACATATTTCTTTCTATTCATTACTTCTTATAATATTCCTGTAGCTTCAGAGGCAAAAGACTGGTAGAGAGACACCGACTTTCACTCTTTCTAAGCTACAAAAAAATGACTGTTGTTTCTAAATTTAGCTCATTATAATTATCTGGTTTTCCCCCAAACGTGCCTGACTTGCCTGATTAGTCTAATCAGGGGCTCTAATGACTAAACTAAGGGGAAGGATGGCTGGCAACTAATGTATCCCTGGTGTCATATATGAGGATATATCTCTGTGGTGGTTACAGCAGATTAAACTGGTGTTTTCACACTGCAGGCGTGTATTCTACAGACATACCCTGAGCTGGTATATGCAAACCATGGTCCCCCAGAACCAGAGCTCCTGGCAGGATGGTGGAAGCTGTGGTGGGACGTGGAGGAAGAGGAGCCCAAGATTCAGTCAGGCAGCTGTGAGGCTCCCTGCACAGCAGCCACCTTGACCCTGTGGAGGCAAGACATCTAGGCTGGCCTCCTAGATGCTAAACAAGCCTCCTTCGCTTGCTGACTCAGCCTGATTGAGGCTTTCCATCCACAGTCAAGGATAAAGCTTTCCACAAGAGCAACTGACTTCAACATACAAGTGACTGGTGTCATTCATCTATTACTCATTTGTTCATTCATTGCACACATGTAGAACCCATGTGCGCCAGGGGTGGTAGACAAACAGGAGCGACCCTTGCAAATGTCTTCCAGTTGCCCAGGAAGGAGGTGCCTGGGCTAAGTGGACCCCCAGGGTTCACATATTAGCCAGACCACCAGGTCACTTAGGCTTCTATCAAGGGCTGAACCATAAGGCCAGGCGGTTGATGACTCTAATTTAAGCTGCATTTACCACGCTCATCAGACGAGTGAGCCTGTGAGGACAGCACCTGCTGATGCTTCTGCCCCTAGTCTGCACCCAGCCACTCCTGTTGCCTTCGACGCTGCCCTTTGCCAGCACAATTCCAATTGCTGAGGAAATACATACAAAACAGACAGAAAGCTTCACCCTCAGCATTTGAACATTCCAGCAAGGGAGCCAGATGACAAACACACTGTGTAAACACATAAAACACACAGGACTTCCCAAAGAGTCAGTGTGATGGAAAAGCAGGCATCAGGAAAGGGGCAGAGTGCAGGGAGCCGGGTATGGGTCACCATCCCTTTGCAGAAGCAGATTTGGAGGGAGAGGGGGATAAAGAGTCCGAGGGCCTAGAACCTTTCAAGGTTGGGGGTGTGGAAAGTCAAGAAAAAGAGGAGGACCAGGGGTGCATCAGGTCAGCATTGGGGGAGGGCTTGCATTTTATTTTCCCCCAGGCTTCCCTTGTAGCTCAGCTGGGAAAGAATCTGCCTGCAGTGTGGGAAACCTGGATTCGATCCCTGGGTTGGGCAGATCCACTGGAGAAGGGAAAGGCTACCCAATCCAGAATTTTGGCCTGGAAAATCCCATGGACTAGTCCATGGGGTTGCAAAGAGTCAGACATGACTGAGAGACTTTCACGAATAGGGACAGAGTGATGCTTCACTTCATGTCACTTCTGGCTGCTCCTAAAACCAGGTATAACATTGCCCAGAGGTCCTCTAAGATGCTGCAGTTGATGAGGGGTCTTCATTTGTCAAGGTGGGTCCCTCTCCATCCCTGCCACCCAGCGATGCTCTGAGGATCAAAGGAGACAAAAGCTTTGAAAGGAACTTTGAAAACAAGGAACGCTGTCCATGTTGGCAAGAGAACATCACTGCAGAACTGGGCTAGAAATAAGCAGGGTGATGATTCCTGTATCCAAACATCACTGACTACAGTAGAAAGATGAGAGAGGGAGGGAGAGAGAGATGGAGAGATGGCCAGAGAGATGGAGAGATCAAACACAGGCTTGATTCCTCATGAACCTAAGTGCCAACCTGCTTGTCAGCTGACTCTTCTTTCTCCCTTCCTCTCCTACAGGGGAGAGCTCCGTTCCTCTGGTGCAATTTTGCTCCTGAACCATTTGACTGCAAAACCCAGGCTCCATTCTAGGACAAAAATACTGACTTTATCCTGTTAAGTAAATGTGTAAATTGAAAGGCAGGCTAATTTTGCCACCTCTCAAATTACTCAGGCAATAGAGATTAACAATAATTGCCAATTAGAAGAGAAGGAACATGGATGAGAAAAATATGTCTCTTAAGAACACATAACAAGGGTCAAGATTAAATAATAGATTAATGAATAATTTTATGCAAGAAACAAAATTAATAATTTCCTAACAGTAACAGTTTTGTTCTTTAAAAAAATCAAAATATTCATTATTTCATAGATGCCCTCTAAATTTATTAGAGAGCAAGCATTGATAAATTTGAAAACTATTTCTTTTGCTCAGTTACTTCTAAAACAGTAGGTAGGGAGTCTGCAATTAGTTTATGATTCATAAACTTCAAATATTAGTAATTATTTAGAAAAGGAAACTAATTTTCTTAAACAACATGAAAGCTAAACCTTCAATTTTTATCTCATTAGACTGTGATCCATCTTTAAACATAAATTACAGAAAGAACGTTAAACATAATACTTATTAATAGAAATAATTTACAAAAGTTAAAATGAATCTAACAAACACACACGGAGGTATTTTACGTATTATGTACTATGAAGGAAACTAATCATAAGTGTCTATTGACAGATGAATAGATTAAGAAAATGCGGTACCTATATGCGATGGAGTACTATTCAGTTATAAAAAAGAATGAAATAATGCCATCTGCAGCAACACGGATGGACCTATAGATTATTATAGTAAATGAAGGAAGTCAGAGAAAGACAAAAATCATATGATACCACTTATATGTGGAATCTAAAATATGATACGAGTGGATTTATTTACAAAACAAAGACTCATAGACAGAGAAAACAAACTCATGGTTACCAAAGGGGATAGCAGGGGGGGGAGATAAATTAAGAACCTGGGATTAACTGCTCCACACTATATACATAAAATAGGTAAACAGTACTGTCCTACTGTAGAGCACAGGGAACTATATTCAATAACTTGTGCTAATCATAATGAAAAAGAATGTGTATATATAAAGTGAAGTCTCTCAGTCACGTCTGACTCTTTGTGACCCCATGGACTGTGGCCCACCAGGCTCCTCTGTCCATGGGATTCTCAAGGCAACTGGAGTGGGTTGCCATTTCCTTCTCCAGGGGATCTTCCTGACCCAGGGATCAGCCCGGGTCTCCCGCATTGCAGGCAGATTCTTTATAGTCTGAGCCACCAGGGAAGCCCTCTGTGTGTGTGTGTGTGTGTGTGTGTGTGTGTGTGCATGCGTGTATATGTATATAACTGAGAGCTTCCCACGTCGCACTAGTGGTAAAGAACCTACCTGTCAATGCAGGAGACATGAGCGACGCGGGTCAGATCCTTGGGTCAGGAAGATCCCCTGGAGCAGGGCATGGCAACCCACCCAGTATTCTTGCCTGAAGAATCCCATGGACAGAGGAGTCTGGCGGGCTACAGTCCATGGAGTCGCAGAGTCAGACACGACTCAAGCGACTTAGCACACACACACACACGTATATAGTTGACTCATTTTGCTGTACACCCAAAACTAACACACTGTAAATTAGTTATATTTCAAGATTTTTTTTTTAATAAAAGGGATCATAGACAAATGTGGTGGATGAAGTAGATCGAAGCAATTGATCTGAAGGCGGCCTGGCTTCACTGGGTGAAATGTATTTGGGTATATTGTGCTCACCATTCACAGTCTACCCATTACATTTGGTTTCCCAAGTTAATTAGAGGGTTCTTTTTTCCCATCTTCTCTACTTTTGAGGCCTTGAGTCAGCACGCGATTTGGCCATGGGGTGCAGCCTTTGAGGTATGGTCAGCTTACAAGAGGCCTGGGTCAGGGGCTGGGGCACCTGGCACCTGCCAACAGCACGTGGTGCTCCTCCCCCAGCTGCCACTGGCTCACAGCTGGTTATGGGGGACAGTGTTTGTGCCCAAACACCAACAGTGAGAAGAAACACAGGCAGAGTAAGAACGTCCCTGGGAGAGCCTTTTGGAAATGTGACATATTCTTACATGTGAAAATTTTAGGAGGTTCCGATAAGTACCTAGGTGGAATGGATTTGGGCATTTTCATGAGAAAAGATCTTGTTCATTTTTTACTGCTACATACCATCAGTATGAATGAACTCTGTGTATCAGCAGTAATCTGATGTGCAACCACCAGTTTGTGTTAAAATGTCAGAAATATTCTCCCATTAAAACAGCACAGCACAATGCTCTATACTTCATTAAGCAGCTGCTTGCTGTGATTGTAAGAAGCAACTTTCCTTTCTTCATTTGGATATTAATATGGTTATTTTCAGTTCAGAATGTGAAAAGTATTAGACACAGGTTCAAATGGACAAGGAAGTCGAGTTGGGAAGACAGAATAATGCCTGTTAAAGAGGTCCATGTGCTAATGACCAGAACCTGTGATGCCACCTTACATGGCAAAGAGACTTTGGGGAGGTGATTAAACAACGGCTTTTGAGATGAAGAGACTTTCCTGAATTATCAGAGGGGCCCAATGCAATCACGGGGGTCCTTGTGAGAGGGAGGAGGAAGATCTGGGGACATGGGTTCAGGAGCCAAGGAATGAAGGTGGCTCTGGAATCTGGGACAGGAAGGATGTGGGTTCTCTCCTGGAGTCTCCAGAAGAAAGGCACCTTGGCCAACTCCTGATCCTAGCCATGGGACATTTTGGACTCCTGACCTCCAGAACTGTGTTGTTTCAAGCCACTAAGTTTGCAGTTATTTGTTACAGCATAAATATGCAGTAAACACAGGATTTATACACTGATTTGCTCTCCCATTTTCTAATAAGCACTACAGGCTCAGTAAAAACAGAAGATAAAATGTGTGTGTGTGTGTGTGTGTGTGTATGCTCACACTCAGTTATGATTGACTCTTTGCAACCCCATGGATTGTAGCCACCAGGTTCCTCTGTCCATAGAATTTTCCAGGCAAGAAAACTGGAGCAGGTTGCCATTTCCTTCTCCAGGGAATCTTCCCGACCCAGGGATCAAGCCTGCACCTCCTGCACAGGTGGTTTCTTTACCAGCTGAGCCACTGGGGAAGCCCAAGATAAAACTTCAGTTCAGTTCAGTTCAGTCGCTCAGTCGTGTCCGACTCTCTGCGACCCCATGGATCACAGCACGCCAGGCCTGCCTGTCCATCACCAACTCCCGGAGTTCACTCAGACTCACGTCCATCGAGTCAGTGATGCCATCTAGCCATATCATCCTCTGTTTATTTAAGGATAAAAACCAAAGACGTAGAAGCACCTGCCAGTTCTCAAATGCACAGCTTAAGAAGCCACTCTGGGAGCTTCTGTGGATGTCCCTCCGTTGCGATCTGTCACAGGTGATTTTAAACCCTGGGCACAGGGTACAGACCATACTTATGAACATAGCTCAGCAGACACCCCACAAGAAGAGGTGGCTGGAAAATTTTCTAAGGAAACTTTGGCACATGATTCTACACTTAATCAACCAGTAAAAATTTTATTACAAACATTCTTTGTGGTTTGTGGAGAGTCTATAGATAATGCAGTCACCCAGATGACCTTGCATCTGAGCAGGAGCTAAGCAGGTGATAAGGACGGAATGTCTGTGTCCCCTCAGACTTACATGCAGAAGTGCTAACCCCTGTGATGGCATCTGGAGGGAGACTATGGGAAGTAACTGGATTCCAATAAGATAATGAGGGCGAGGCCCTCACAGCTGGATCAGTGCCCTTACAAGCAGAGGAAGAGAGAATAAAAGTGCTTCTGCCATGCAGAAATACAGCTTAAGGCACAGTCGTCAAGTGAGTAAGACCCAGCTGGTACCTTGATCTTAGACTCTAGAGAAATCAGTTTCTGTTATTCATGCCACCCAGTCTATGGTCTCCTGTTACAGCATCCAAGAAATAACGATGTTTCCAATGAGGAAAGGTCACATTGGTGCTGAAGAATGGGGAGATTCAGGAGGCTGCAACCTCAGTCACCTTGGGAATGTGACGTCTCCCCAGACTGGTCAAGAAAGGGCGCGTGCAGGAGGTGGATTTTCCTAGACTTCTTGAGGGAAAAAAAGAGGGCGTCGAGACACATGCTCTCTGCTTTGGTCTCTGGGATTGAGACTCACCAGGAAATGAACACCTTTCCTGAGATTACAGAGAAAAGGCGGAAGTCATGCAAGGGGCATCTCAGTGATGAGACCCTGAATGTAGAGACTGAAACTCCCTGGTCCTAGTTTATTTGGCCATAAGAAGCATTGCAAGAGACACAGAGGGAAGAACTCCAACGTATGAAACAAAGCTTCCTGAAGGCAGTCACGACAGCAACACTCAAGTGCTTCAGTGAGAGGGGACAAAGGTCTCAGAACATGAGAAAAATGGTAAAAGAGGAGTATGGTGTCCAGGGAGAAAATAAGTGGTTTTTAATAAAGTAGAAGTGAAAGAGATAGAGGGACGATTTGAGAGAAGAGTAATGCCAGAAATGACCAGCTGTTGAGAGATGTGGAGAAAACTGTAATATATCTCTTAAAAAATCCCTCAAAACTTCATGAGTAGAGACTCTGCAATAAACACGCTTCAGAAGGAGAGATAAATGACTGTGGCATTTCAGCTGTGATGGAGTATTTAGCTCCAAATGTCTCCCACAATGACAGAACATAATCCATGAAACTCAGTTACAGACAATTTGAGAGGAAGACAAGTGGACCTGTCCCTCAATTATAAGCCTGCTGCAGTCGAGCTTGAGAAGAAGGGCAGTGTGTCCAAGTGTGCAAGTGCTACAGACGAGAACCAGAAGCCAGGACTGAGCTCTGCTGCCCTTCCTGGAGGGGCTGCAAGTGGCAGAGGGTCTGGGAAGGCCTATGGAATGGAAATTGTGGTAGAGAGCACTTTTGTGGGCAGATGGTGAATTGTCTAGAACACTCATGTTGAGCAACTCTGAAGAATATTTTCACCACCATTTACGGAGTGCAGTTTTGAGCCCACCACGTCACTGACGTGGGTCTCACCATTACTGGAAGCTTATCTTTCTCTCCATCCTCATCACAGCCAACCACACAGGCACTGGGGGGCTCCGTCGTTTACCTCTTGGCCCTAGTGCCATCACAACACTCATACTCCCTTTCTTGTCTATGAGCTGCTCTTCCCCAGATGCCCAGCTAAAATCAAGCGACATAATGAAATGGAGCTTTTCCACATTCATGAATGTGGTCATAGCGGTATTAGTGTTAGTTGCTCAGTCATGTCCAACTCTTTGCAACCCCGTGAACTGTTGCCCACCAGCTTCCTCTGTCCATAGGGTTCTCCAGTCAAGAATACTACAGTGGATCGCCATTCCCTTCTCCAGAGGATCTTCCCAACCCAGGGACTGAACCCGGGTCTCCTACGTTGCAGGCAGATTCTTTACCCTCTGAACTACAGGAAACATGCTCATGCCTTTTCCCAACAGTTATAAGATGCACACATCAGACACAACTTGGGAAATGAGTACATTACATGACTACTATAAAAAGCTGCATTCTTAAACACTACATGTGCCCAGCTCTGAGAGTCCCCGGGCACCCAGAGACAGGAAAGGGTAGAGGACAGTCCCACTCAGGACAGAGGAAAGGATATCATCACCAGACATCATCATTTTGGTGATGTCTCCAGGTGGCCTATGTCTTCTTTGTGCGTCTTGTCAATGATTTGCTGCCAGAAAGAGCAGAAACCTGCCATTTTCTAGGAACATTTCCCCAGGTGGCCCAGTATGTCTTTTGGGTTTGCAATGTATCTTATTCTTTCTACTATAGATAAGGGAGCTATTCAAATATTTGACTTATCACATAACATATCTACTCTTTGGAATGTATGTATGCATTCATAACCTATCAAATCTACTTTAAAAAGTAAGGAAAGCCCCTGATGATGATGTGTAATGGGTTAGTAGTTAGTTAGCAGTCTCCTCAGTATTCCACCCGCCCCCTCACCCTTGAAAAGATTTAAGGTAAGTATGTAAGAACGCAAACTTTGACCTTCGACCCTCTGGGTTTGAATCTCAGTTCTCACTACCTAGTGTCCAAGTGACTTACCCTCCCCAAGCCAGGATTTCCCCATCAAGCCAGGTAATGATGGGGAGGGATTCAAGGTGGCAGGGAGTAGGACATGGAGCTCATCTCCTCCCCCAAATACAGGCCATGAGAACAGTGCTTCTCATGCACTCAGATGCCCGGTCCTGTCCAACTCTTTGTGACCCCGTGGACTGTGGCCCACCAGGCTCCTCTGTCCATGGGATTTTTCAGGCAAGAATACTGGAGTGGGTTGCCCTTTCCTCCTTCAAGGGATCTTCCTGACCCAAGGATTGAACCCACGTGCTCTGTTTTGGCAGGTGGATTCTTTACCCCTGAGCCACCTGGGAAGTCTTCATGAGAACAGTATATGCCCTCAAATGGGAGCCGTGAGGAACTCTATGTGGTCAACCTGAACTTGCACACGCTTTGATAAGGGGAGTTGAGAGGTATCTCACTCAAAATATAGAAGGAGACACTAGTCTAATGGGTCTGTGCTGGTGTAGGGAGGAGGGGCTCCAGGGCCTGGATGTGCAGAGTGGAGACAGGAGAGGGGGCACATGCCCGCCAGAGGGGCCTCCGTAAAGGGCATCAGTGAGGCACCAGGCAGAGGACAGGATGGGAGCAGAGGGACCAGAAAGGAAGCCAAAAGAGACCGACGAGCAGGAACCAGGCATAAGAATCAGAACCAGCTGTGGCTACCATGGGCAGACAGATGTGGAGCTTGAGTCACCTACAGAGAAGCTCCAGAAGCACCAGGCCAGCGATGAGCTGATGAAAGATGATGTGTGAGGAGTTACTTCATGAGTAAGACTCACCAGGGGACATAGCTTCCTTCAATGTACCAACTATGGAGGCCTGGACGATGGGCTAGATGGGGGGTGACAGGGAGACAATTGTTCTTGGACTTAGAGAACCATCCACAGGGCCCCAGCAGCTTTACTGAGTATTCGTGTGAGCTTGTCCTCACTGGAGTTGCTTTTGGAATATTAGATAATTCTTAATTTTGCATAGTCTTGGAGAATAATCTCTTGTTATCACATCATTGCAAACTTTTTTTTCCCAATATGTAGGTTGTCTTTTTGTTTTGTTTATTGTTTCTTTTACTGTGCAAAAGCTTTTGAGTTTAAGTAGGGCTCATTTTCCCTTCATAGACCACAGCCTTGTTGGGGTAAAGGGGCTTGCATAACTCAGTGAAGCTATGAATCATGCCATGCAGGGCCACACAGGAGGAACAGGTCACAGGGACGGGTTTTGACAAAATATGGTCCACCTGAGGAGGAAATGGCACCCACTCCAGTATTCTCGCCTGCAAAACCCCATGGACAGTATTAAAAGGCAAAAATAAATCACTCCAAAAGATGAGCTCCCCACCCCCCGATCCAGAGATGTCCAATATGCTACCGGGGACGAGTAGAAGGCGATTACTAACAGTTCCAGAAAGAACGAAGCAATTGGGACAAAGCGGAAATGACGCCAAGCTGTGGACGTGTCTGATTGTGAAAGTAAGTCTGTAAAGAATGATACTGCATAAAAATCTGCGTTACTAGGTCCACGGATCAAGGTAAATTGGACATGGTCAAGTGGGAGATGGCAAGAATGAACATTGATATCTTAGGAATCAGTGAACTAAAATGAAATGGACAGGAATGGGAGAATTTAATTAAGATGACCATTATATCTATTATTGTTGGCTAGAATTCCTTAGAAGCAGAGTAGCCCTCAGAGTCAACAACAAAAGAGTCTGAAATGCAGTATTCCAATGCAATCTTAAAAATGACAGGATGATCTCAGTTCATTCCAAGAGCAAAGTATTCAGTATCACAGTAATCCAATTCTATGCCCAACCACTGCTGCTAAAGAAGCTAAAGCTGACCAGATCTATGAAGACCTATGGGGCTTCCCTAGTGGCTCAGATGGTAAAGAAACTGTCTGCAATGCAGGAGATTCAGGTTCAATCCGTGGGTCAGGAACATTGCCTGGAGAAGGGAATGGCTACCCACTCCAATATTCTTGCCTGGAGGATTCCATGGAAAAAGGAGCCTGATGGGCTACAATCCATTTGGTCACAAAGAGTCAGACAAGACTGAGTGAATAACACTTTCACACACACTCTCACATGAAGATCTGCACCACCTAAAACTAACACCAAAAGAGATGTCCTTTTTATTATAGGGGATTGGAATGCAAAATAGGAAATCAAGCACTATCTGAAATAACACACAAATATGGCCTTGGAGTACAAAATGAAGCAGCACAAAGGCTAACAGAGTTTTGTCAACAAAACATGCTGGTCATAAAAAATACCCATTTCCAACAACCCGAGAAATGACTCTACACATGGACATCACCAGATGGTCAGCACTGAAATCAGGTTGATTACGTTCTTTGAAGCTGAAGATGAAAAATCTCTATACAGTAAGCAAAAACAAGACTTCAAGCTGACTGTGGCTCAGATCATGAGCTCCTTATTGCACAACTCAGACTTAAATTAAAGAAAGTAGGGAAAACCACTTGGCCATTCAGATATGACCTCAGTCAAATCCCTTACAACTATACATTGGAGGTGACTAATAGGTTAAAGGGATTAGATCTGGTAGACAGAGCGCCTGAAGAACATTGGACTTCAGTTTGTAACACTGTACAGGAGGGAGTAACCAAAACCATCCCAAAGAAAAAGAAATGCAAGAAGGCAAAGTGGTTGTCTGAGGAGGCTTTACAAAGAGCTGAGGAAAGAAGAGAAGTAAAAGGCAAGGGAGAAAGGGAAAGATGTACCAAAATGAATGCAGAGTTCTAGAGAACAGCAAGGAGAGATAAAAGGGCATTTTTGAATGAATAATGCAAAGAAACAGAAGAAAACAATAGAATGGGAAAGACTAGAGATTGCTTCAAGGAATTTGGAGATACCAAGGGAACATTTCATGTAAGGATGGGTACGATTCTTTAGGAGAGAAACAATAAGTACCTAATAGAAGCAGAAGATATTAAGAAGAGGTGGCAAGAGTACACAGAAGAACTATACAAAAAGGTCTTAATTAATGACCCAGATAACCATGATGGTATGATCACTCACCTAGAGCCAGATATCCTGGAGTGTGAAGTCAAGTGGGCCTTAGGAAGCATCACTATAGACAAAGCTAGCGGATGTGATGGAATTCCAGATGTGCTATTTCAAATCCTAAAAGATGATGCTGTTAAAGTGCGGCACTCAATATGTCAGCAAATTTGGAAAACTCAATAGTGGTCACAGGACTAGAAAAGGTCAGTTTGCATTCCAATCCCAAAAAAGGGCAATGCCAAAGAAAATTCAAACTACTGTTCAATTAGACTCATTTCACTTGCTAACAAGATGATGATCAAAACCCTTCAAGCTAAGCTTCAGCAGTACGTGAACTGAGTACTTTCAGATGTACAAGCTAGGTTTTCAAGAAGCAGAGGAATCAGATCAAATTGTCAACATTCGATGGGTCATGGAAAAAACAAGGAAGTTCCAGAAAAACACCTACTTCTGCTTCATTGACTATGCTAAAGCCTTTGACTGTGTGCATCACAACAAACTGTGGAAAATTCTGAAGGAGATGGGAATGCCAGACCACATTACCTATCTCCTGAGAAACCTGTATGTGGGTCAAGAAGTAACAGTTAGAACCAGGCATGGAACAAATGACAAGATCTAAACTGGAAAAGGAATATGACAACACTGCATATTATTACCTTGCTTATTTAACTTCTGTGCAAAGTATATCATGTGAAATGCCAGGCAGGATGGATCAACAGGTGGAATCAAGATTTCTGGGAGAAATATCAACAACCTTAGATGTGCAGATGATACCACTCTAATGGCAGAAATTGAAGAGAAATTAAAGAGCCTCTTCATGAAGGTGAAAGAGGAGAATGAAAAAGCTGGCTTGAAACTGAACATTCAAAGAACTAAGATCAAGGCATCCTGGTGCCATCACTTCATGGCAAGTGGGAAAAAGTGGGAACAGTGACAGATTTTATTTTCTTGAGCTCCAAAATCACTGTAGATGGTGATTGCAGCCATGGAATTAAAAGATACTTGCTCCTTGGAAGGAAAGCTATGACAAACATAGACAGCATATTAAAAGGTAGAGACATCACTTTGCCAACAAAGATCCATGTAGTCAAACCAATGGTTTTTCCAGTAGTCATGTGTGAATGTTATTCTTGGACTATAAGGAAGGCTGATAGTCAAAGAAGTGAAGCTTTTAAATTGTAGTGCTGGAGGAGACTCTTAAGAGTCCCTTTGGACTGAAAGGAAATAAAACCAGTCAATCCAGTAATGGAAATCAACCCTGAATATCCATTGGATGATCTGTTACTGAAACCAAAGCTCCAATACTTTGGCCCTATGATGTGAAAAGCTGATTTATTGGAAAAGACCCTGATGCTGGGAAAGACTGAAGGCGAAATGAGAAACTGACAGCAGAGGATGAGATGGTTAGGTAGCATCACCTATTCAATGGATATAAATTTGAGCAAACTCCGGGAGATAGTACAGGACAGAGTAGCCAGGTATGCATGCTACAGTCCATGAGTTTGCAAAGCATTGGACACAACCTAGTGACTGCTCAACAACAGGGACCACTTTAAAAATTTCCATTTATTCTAGATGGTGGATTGAAAACCATTGCTGTAATTTTTTTCAGGAGAATATTCTGCCCATGTTTTCCTGTAGAAGTTTAATAGTGTCTATTCTCACATTTTGGTGTTTAATTCATTTTGAGCTTATTTATGGGTGTGGCATTAAAGAATGATCTAATTTATTTATTTTTTTTACACGTAGCTGTCCAGTTTTCCTAGCACCATTTGTTGCAGGGACTGTCTCTCCAGCATAGTGTAGTGTTGCCTCCTTTGTCACAGCTTAATTAACCATAGGTGTGTGGTTAATTTCTGGGTTTTGCATCCTGTTCCATTGGTCTACACTTTCTTTATTTTGTGCCATACCATACTGTTTTAATGTATGTGGTTACCGTAGCTTTGTAGTATACTCTGAAGTCAGGTAGCCTCATTTCTTCAGTTCTGTTTTTCTATCCAAATAGTGCCTTGACTAGTCAAGGTTTATTTATTTATTTATTTTTGTCTCCACACAAATTTTAACACTTTTTGTTCTAGTTCAGTGAAAAATGTCATTGGTTGTTTGATAGGGATTGCATTGGGTCTGTAGAAAACAGCTCATTACACTTAACAGCATCAAAACAAATCAATCAACAAATGGGCAGAAGGCCTGAATCATTTCTCCAAAGAAGACATACAGATGGCCAAGAGGCAAATGAAAAGATGTTCAACATCACTAATTATTAGTTAAATGCAAATTAAAACTACAATGGGATATCACCTCATATCCGTCAAATTTCTGTCATCAAAAAATCCATAATCAATAAGTGCTAGAGAGGTTATAGAGAGAAGGGAGCCCACCTACACTGTTGTTGGGAATGTAAATTGGTACAGCCACTATGGAGAATGATATGGAGGTTTAGTTAAAAAAACTAAAAACAGAGCTACCATATGGTACTGCAATTCCACTACTGGGTATATATCCAGAGAAAAACATGATCTGAAAGGATACATGTATCTCAGTGCTCACTGAAGCACTGTTTAGAATAGATAAGGCATTGAAACAACCTAAATGTCCATCCACGGAGAGATGGATACAGAAGCCGTGGCACATACACACAGTGAAATATTACTCAGCATTTTACAAGAATGAAGTAAGGCCATTTGCAGCAGCCTGGATGGACCCAGAGCATGTCATACTAAGTGAAGATAGTCCGACAGAGAAGGCGAAAGATCCCATGAGATCCCTATATGTAGTATCTAAAAAGAAAAGACACAAATTCACTTACGTATAAAACAGAAAAGGACTCGTAGAGAACATTCGGTTGTGAGTGGGGAAGAGTATGGGGAAGGGATAGTTGGGAACTGGGGGATTGGACATGTACATACTACTGCATTTAAAATGGGTAACCAGCAATATCTACTGTATAGCACCTGTAACAATGCTCAATGTTATGTGGCAGCCTGGATAGGAGGGGTTGGGGGAGAATGCTCAGTCCCTTCACTGTTCACTTGAAACTATCACAACATTATTAACTGGCTGTACCTTACTACAAAATTTAAAAAAAAATAGCCTTGGAATAAGCATCAAGGTAAATTGGAAGTGGTCAAACAAGAGATGGCAAGAGTGAAGATTGACACTTTAGAACTCAGTGAACTGAATAGGACTGAAATGGGTGAACTTAATTCAGATGATTTTATATCTACTACTGTGGGCAAGAATCCGTTAGAAGAAATAGGGTAGCTCTCACAGTCAGCAAAAGAGTCTGGAACGCAGTACTCGGGTGCAATCTCAAAAATGACAGAATGAGCTCTGTTCGTTTCCAAGGGAAACCATTCAATATCACAGTAATCCAAGTTTATGCCCCAACCACTAGTGCTGAAAAAGCTGAATTTGAACAATACTTTGAAGACATATAAGACCTTCTAGAAATAACACACACACACACACAAAGATGTCCTTTTCATCATAGTGGACTCAAATGCAAAAATAGGAATTCAAGCAATATCTGGAGAAAAAAGGAAGTTTGGCCTTGGAGCAAAAAACGAAGCAGGGCAAAGGCTAACAGAGTTTTGCCGAGAGAATGCACTGGTCATAGGAAACACCCTCTTCCAACAATACAAGAAACAATTCCACACATGGACATCAGCAGGTGGTCAATCCTGAAATCAGATGGGTTATATTCTTTGCAGCTGAAGATGGAGAAACTCTATACAGTCACAAAAACAAGACTTGGCGTTGACTGTGGCTCAGATCATGAACACCTTATTGCAAAATTCTGACTTAAATTGAAGAAAGTAAGGAAAACCACCATATCATTTAATTAGGACCTAAATCAAACCCCTTATGATTATACACTGGAAGTGACAAACAGATCCAAGACATCAGATCTGATAGAGTTCCTGAAGAACTATGGATGGAGGTTCGTAACATTGTACAGGATGTGGTGGTCAAAACCATCCCCAAGAAAAAGAAATGCAAAACGGCAAAATGGTTGTCCAAGGAAACCTTACAAATAGCTGAGAAAGAAGAGAAGTGACAAGCGAAGGAGAAAAGGATGATATATCCATCTGAATGTAGAGTTCCAAAGAACAGCAAAGAGAGATGAAAAACCTTCCTAAGTGATCAATGCAACGAAATAGAGGAAAACAATAGAAGGGGAAAGACTAGAGATCTCTTCAAGAAAATCAGAGATACAGAGGGAACAGTTCATGCAAAGATGGGCACAATAAAGGGCAGAAATGGTATGGACCTAACAGAAGCAGAAGATATTAAGAAGATGCAGCAAGAATACACAGAACTATACAAAAAAGATCTTAATGACCCAGATAACCATGATGGTGTGATCATTCACCTAGAGCCAGACATCCTGAAGTGTGAAGTAAAGTGGGCCTTAGGAAGTATCACTATGAACAAAGCTAGTGGAGATGATGAAATTCCAGCTGAGCTACTTCAAATTCTAAAAGATGATGCTGTTAAAAGTGCTGTACTCAATATGCCAGAAAATGTTGAAAACTCAGCAGTGGCCACAGGACAGGAAAAGTCAGCTTTATTCCAATCTCAAAAAAAGGCAATGCCAAAGAATTTCAAACTACTGCACAATTGCATTTGTTTCACACATTAGCAAAGTAATGCTCAGAATTCTCCAAGATAGGCTATAACAGTACATGAACCGAGAGCTTCCAGATGTCCAAGCTGAATTTAGAAAAGGCAGAGAAACCAGAGGTCAAATTGCCAACAGCCATTGGATCATCAAAAAAGCAAGAGAATTCCAGAAAAACCTCTACTTCAGCTTCATTGACTATGCTAAAGTCTTTGACTGTGTGGATCACAACAAATTGTGGAAAATTCTTGAAGGGATGGGAATACCAAACCACCTGACTTGCCACCTGAGAAATATGTATGAAGATCAAGAAGCAACAGTTAGAATTGAACATGGAACAATGGACTGGTTCCAAATTGGGAAAGGAGTACATCAAGGCTGCATATTGTCACTCGGCTTATTTAACTTACATGCAGAGTACATGACGCGAAATGCTGGACTGGATGAAGCACAAGCTGGAATCAAGATTGCTGGGAGAAACATAAATAACCTCAGATACACAGACGACACCACCCTTATGGCAGAAAGCGAATAAGAACTAAAGAGCCTCTTTTTTTGTATATATAAATTTATTTATTTTAATTGGAGGTTAATTACATTACAATATTGTATTGGTTTTGCCATACATCAACATGAATCTGCCACAGGTATACACGTGTCCCCATCCTGAGCCCCCCTCCCTCCTCCCTCCCTGTACCATCCCTCTGGGTCATCCCAGTGCACCAGCCACAAGCATCCAGTATCCTGCATCGAACCTGGACTGGCGATTCATTTCATTTATGATATTATACATGTTTCAATGTCATTCTCCCAAATCATCCCCCCCTCTCCTTCTCCCACAGAGTCCAAAAGACTGTTCTATATAAAGAGCCTCTTGATATAAGTGAAAGAGGAGAGTGAAAAAGTTGGCTTAAAGCTCAACTTTCAGAAAGCTAATATCACAGCATCTGGGTCCATCACTTAATGGCAAATAGAAGGGGGAACAATGGAAACAGTGACAGACTTTATTTTCTTGGGCTCCAAAATCACAGCAGATTGACTATAGCCATGAAACTAAAAGACGCTTGCTCCTTGGAAGAAAAGCTATAACAAACATAGACAGCATATTAAAAAGCAGAGACATTACTTTGTTGACAAAGGTCTATATAATCAAACTTATGGTTTAGCCAGTAGTCATGTATGGATGTGAGAGCTGGACCATAAAGAAAGCTAACTGCCATAGAATTGATGTTTTTGAACTGCAGTGTTGGAGAAGACTTTTGAGAGTCCCTTGGTCATGAAGGAGACCAAACCAGTCAATCCTAAAGGAAATCATTTCTGAATATTCTTTGGAAGGGCTGATGCTAAAGCTGAGGCTCCAATACTTTGGCCACCTGATGCAAAGAACTGACTCATTGGAAGAGACCCTGATGCTGGGAAAGAGTGAAGGCAGGAGGAGAGGGGATGACAGAGGATGAGATGGTTGGATGGCATCACCAACTCAATGGACATGAGTTTGAGCAAGCTCTGGGAGTTGGTGATGGACAGGGAAGCTTGGCGTGCTGCAGTCCATGGGGTTGCAAAGAGTTGAACATGGCTGAGCAACTGAACTGAATTGAAGAATTAATAGCTTTGATTTTAGTAGTGACTTTATTTTAAAAAAATCGCTTCAAATTACGAAAAAATATGAACCCAATGATGTGATGTCATGATTTCATTTTAAAGTTTTGGTATTTTTACTAACAGATTTGCAATTTTTACCAGCTTTATCACCAGATGAATATTAATTGCCTGTTTATATCATGCACATATCTAACTACTCAGATTTTCAAATCATGAAATGATGGACATCAACTGTCATAGAATGAACAAATTCATAGACATTAACTCTCTTCAGAGTGTGTGGCATATCTAACAAAGCACACACACATATCCAACTGAAGTAATACAGGGAAATAGGAAACAAGTCAACTAATTCTTTATTAAAACCTCTGGCGTTGAAACATGTATACTATCATGTAAGAAACGAATCGCCAGTCTATGTTCGATGCAGGATACAGGATGCTTGGGGCTGGTGCACAGGGATGATCCAGAGAGATGATACAGGGTGGGAGGGGGGTTCATGTTTGGGAACACATGCACACCCGTGGCGGATTCATGTCAATGTATGGCAAAACCAATACAGTATTGTAAAGTAAAATAAAGTAAAAATAAAAATTAAAAAATAAAAACAAACCTCTAAAATCATTGCCAGCACATCAAGGTCGAGAGACTCACCCACCAAGTGCAATATGACACTTCTGGAAAATACAAATCAGATATAACACATCTGTTATAACTAATGCATATAGTTTAATAATGTGAATATTAATGGCAACGTTTATGTAAATTTCAAATTCACTGATCTTAGCTTTCACAAGCCCAATAATCGAAACAGCCACATATGCACTAGGAACACAACTAAAATGAACAAAACTCAGAAAAATACCCTTCCTAAATGTTTCTTCCATGCAATATACTCACTTTGAATAATAAACAAATACAGGTTCTTAAAATTCTTAAAGTCTCTTTACGGTAATAATGCAGTCTGTATTACTTAGTGTCCATGAAATTTATTGAATTGTGAGATTATAATTTTAGAAAATGGAGAGAGCAAGTCAATTTTTAAAATCATCCCAAAGATACATATGAATTCTCAATGGGTCTTTTATCAATCAGCATTTCTTCACATTCAGCACAAGTTTAAATAAGACTGTGTGAATGCTTATTCACAAATTTTCCTAACTCTTGTGATGAAATAGGCTATTCTATACTCCCTGTGAGTTAAGCTTCATTCAAACCGAGCACAAATATTTTTTAAACATTTAACTGATGACTGTAAAAACATAATAATATGTCAGTTTAACGTGCCCTACTGATTTATAGAAGGGGCACTGATTGATTTGTCTGCATCATTCAGTGGGGTCTTGGGGACCTTGGAGCTCTCTTCCCGATTATAACCAGGAGGCTGACATTGGACACTCCAATGTTCCAGTCCAGCTTTAATTCTGCTTCCATGATTATGCTCAATTTTAATGCATTTTCTGAATTACTGTCTCTACTTTTAGACTGTATTTTCATCTGCCTTTGTACTTGTGCTCCAGCAACATGGTGGTTTCATATTTTTAGAACCCAATTTTGAGTAACATATACTCAAGTAAACGCTTGAGTTTGACGGTCTTTGGTATTTAAAACGAATATACTAGATCGTTTTTCTCATATGAACTGAGTCTTCGTTAAATTAGGATAAACTGTACTGTACCCCCACTATTCCTCAGTTACATACAGAGTAGTAAGTGGGAAGACATGTCTTCACCATTTCTATTAATGCTGACAATGTTTATTGTAATAATCACATTTTATACACACAATGGAATACAACTAGGTCATGCAAAGGAATGGAAGATGCCACTTGCAGCAACATGGATGGACCTAGAGATTATCATACTAAGTGAAACAAGTCAAAGACAAACACCATGATACCACTTATGTGCTATGCTCCGTCACTTCAGCCATGTCCGAACCCGCAGTCCTATGGACTGTAGCCCGACAGGCTCCTCAGTCCAGGACATTGCCCAGGCAATGACATTGGAGTGGGTTGCCATGCCCTCCTCTATACCACTTATACATGGCAACTAAAATATGACAGAAATGAACTCATCTATAAAACAGAAACAGGCTCACAGACAGAGAGAACAGACTTGTGGCTGCAGAGTGGAGCGCGGATAGGGGAGGGTTGGACTGCGAGTCTGGCATTAGCAGATGCAAACTATTACATAAAGACCGGATAAGCAACAGAGTCCTAGTATATAGCCCAAGGAATATATTCAGTATTCTGTGATAAACCATACTGGAAAAGAACATGAAGAAAATGTATATATGTGTATAACTGAATCACTTTGCTATACAGCAGAAATTAACACAGTGCCGTAAATCAACTATACTTCAACGAAATAATGAAAATAACCACGTTTATTATAGCATTTGAGTGTGATTTTAGGATGGTGTGGTCTATATATTGGTTCTTAGTTGTAGCATTAGGCAGATCTTTATTATACCTTCCCCAATATTTTACTCTGAAGCAGTTCTTACTCAGCATTGGCAATAAACATGTGTCAGCAGCTCCTGAATGATACCCCAAATATCCTTCTTTAGTTCTCAGATCCACAAAATACTTGTATCGATTCCTACCTTTTATATACAAGACAAGTTTAGGAGGACCTAACCCCTTGCTGAAGGCACAGCTGAGAGTCTGAGTTCCTTTTCTACCTTGAGGAGCCCTTGAGGAGACAGTCTGTTCCTCTCCTGTTACTGAGAGGTGTCCCAAAGGAGGATAGTAAAGTCATTCCGTGGGCAGGCCGGCCACATTTCATGGGCCAACACGAGGCTGGACCCTGACACAGCTCCCCCAGCCCAGGGGCTCTGCTCACGGCCGGTTCCTAGCTGCAGGGGAGACACATCCAACCCCAACCTGTGAACAGGAATCTGTACCCACAGAGCTCAAAACACTGGGACTCACAAGTGTGTCTTTGATCTCACAGGCTATCCCTCGCTTTGGGATCTTTCAGTCCTCACCGCTACTTTTCACAATCAATCCCTAAGGTGTGTGGGGTCCTTTCTTTCAGTTTATAGTTCTGTTGCAGTCTCCATGTTTTTACAAAGTTACTCCAATTTTACTCTTTCCCTCAACTGCCAGGTGAAGTTGATGCCATCTAAGGGAGTGGAATTAGGATCATTCAAAGATCACCATCCTCTCAACATCCTGATACAAGTTTTCCCAGCTCAGGGCTTCCACGTCCTGCCAGACAGCCCTCCCAGATCTCCTACTGGATCTCCCAGCGTGTCTTTCAGGGACATTACTCTTTCACCCTCATTAAGGGTCACCGGTTTCCTTTAGGTCACCAAACTCAGCATCTGTTCTCAGGCTCCGTATTTATTTTCAACAATACAATTCTTGTCTGCACCTTTTCTCCTGCTACTCTCTGCCCTGCGACTTCCTCGACGAGTAAAGGTCTTCACTCCACTGTTCTCCCATCGCCTCTTGTAGGTTCTTGCTCTGTGAAGGGGAGTGTCAGTCAAGGAGAGTCTCCTGTCCATGGGCACTTCCTCCCTTGGCAATTAATTCCAGGGCTTCAGCATCTTCTATATTTGAAGGATCTGCCCACTGGAGATCACTCATGAGTCCTGGCTTTGAATGTCCTGCCAGAACCTTCAGCCTCATAGATCACCCCCTTCCCTGTCAATCCAGCACTGCCTTCTGGACTGCCCGCTCAGTGCTGGCACCGTTGTCTGCCACTAGCACTCAAAATGTATAGCATCAGTGTTGTCTCCCAGGTTCTCTGATCCCCTCCTTCCTAGGCTCATTGCCAGATGAGTCAATACTTACTCTTGCTGTGTTCAATACCAGAAATTTTCTGGATCATTTTAATAATCCATCCCCCTGAAGCACCTTGGGTCCTCATAGCCTAGAGAATCAAATTTCCAAGCCTAACATTCAAAGTCATGATTGAACTGGAGCCTAACTACTTTTTGACCTCCTTTCTCACCACTTTCATTTCATGAAAATAAACTGCTCACAATTACACCCCTGTGTGCTAAATCTTCCTGCCTTACAGCCTTTGCGGGTGGGGCATCTGCCCACAAAGCCACACATCCTGCACATTACTGGGGACTCCATTTTTTCCTTCTCTCTCTGGAACCCCACTGCAACACTCTTGCCTGGAAAATCCCATGGATGGAGGAGCCTGGTGGGCTGCAGTTCATGGGGTCACGAAGTCAGACATGACTGAGTGACTTCACTTTCACTTTTCACTTTCATGCATTGGAGAAGGAAATGGCAACCCACTCCAGTGTTCTTGCCTGGAGAATCCCAGGGACGGCAGAGCCTGGTGGGCTGCCATCTATGGGGTCGCACAGAGTCGGACACGACTGAAGCAACTTAGCAGCAGCAGCAGCAGCTGCAGAATTTTGCATCTCTTAGGGCACCTTTAGAAACTTGGTTTTAACATTTAATTGTAATTTCTCATTTTTATTTGTTCTGAGGACAAAAAGTAAGGAATGCAGACTTTCCAGGTGCCAGGTACGTGTGAGGTTCTTTGGATGTAAAGTTCCCAGGTACACATCGTGCGTTGCCTTCCTGACTGTATAAGCTTCATGAGAATAAAATCTATGATTCTTTTCTGGATCTCCTAAAACACACAGCACCAGGATTACACACACACACACACACACACACACACACACACACACACACACACACGTCATTTAAATAGATGAACCAAAGCTGAATCCCAAGCTTCCTGACCATGGTCCTCTCTCCCACCCCACCCCCTTCCTATGCACACCTGTGCTTGCTATCCACTCTTGGATTTCTGAATTCTGCTGACAAGATTCCATGTGAAAGTTCATGTAAAATTATGAACATCATGCCACATGGTTTCATGCTTAAAACTCTAAACAAGCACTCTCTTCTGCTTTAAAAGAAACACATACAAAACCAGTCAAGGAAAAGTCACACTTCTGCACTTCTTGTTGTGTGGGGGACTGGGTTGGCATTTTTTTACCTTTGCCAAAGAACAAGATAAAGGAAGGCACACCTCCACACGGAGGTGTTCCACATGAGGCAGCCTCCGGATTTCAATTTAAAAATTAATTTACTGCAAAGGATTTGGCAGCTTCCCAGGTGGCGCCAGCTATAAAGAACATGCCTGCATGCATGCAGGAGACATAAGGGATATGGGTTCAATCCCTGGGTCGAGACGATCCTCTGGAGGAGGAAAAGGCAGCCCACTCCAGTATTCTTGCCTGGAGAATCCCATGGAGAGAGGAGACTGGCAGGCTACAGTCCACAGGGTCGCAAAGAGTCGGACATGATTGAAGCAAGTTAGCATGCAAGCATAGAAGGAAGCAAAGACCCTCGAAAACACTCTTGATGGAAGGAAGCCACATAGAAGTTAATGAGTTCAACAGCAAAGATGGAGCTCAACAGACAATACCATGCGAATATGCTAACCCCCTGGCTCAGGTGATGCTCTTCACAGGAGTGAGCTGGGATGCTTTCTAGTATCCAAGGAAACTTCTCAGGACTCTGAGATTAGCAATAATTTTACATTTATTTTAAAGAGGCAGACACAGGGCTGAGGAAAGCTTGAGGCATCTTCCTGAAGTGGCACGATGAGTAGGTAGGAGAGCGGCAGTCTGAAGCCAGGCAACCCGAGCGCAGTGGAGGTGCGAACCGTCCCACAGCCGAGAGCCGAGGGCTGCAGGGGATGGAGCTAATTCACCCCAGGGCCCATCTTTCCTACAGGCACTCTTGTCCTGGGGCGGGGTGGCTCTGAGGTCCTCCACCAGGAACTGGGCATTTCCTGCCTCTTTTGCTGAATAATGCTTGGTGGTCCACACCCTGTGCTTCCTCTCACCTGGTCCCCACCCCACAGGGCTGAGCATCAGTGGCCACTGGGCTGACGGGGCAGCAGCTGTATTGGTGCCCTCTTTCCTGCCTGGCTCCATGGGCTCTGGTGACCACAGCAAGAGCTCCAGGTCAAGACAGTCAGTGGTCCAGGATGTGAGGACCTGCCCCTGCTGCTAAGCATCTGGTGCAAGGGGGCATAGGAAGGTGACTGAAATGAGAGTCTTCACTTTCAAAGGTGGTACAAGAGGTACCTTGAGATACCTGATAATTGCCATCTGATAACTACGAGAAATAGAGGAAGAGGCTCCAGGAGATAAAGGTTATTTCTCTCTTGTACCCCAGGCACAAGCATAGACAAGCAAAACACTGAAAAACCTTGTAAACTCATACGATTGTTACCCAACACTAAGTGGGCTTCAAACATCACTGTTTCCCCCAGTGGGCCGACCTCATTCTCAGGATGAGATCTTCACGCTGGGAGGATCCTAGACGCAAATCTCTGCAAAGCAGGCTATTTAAAAATTTTTGTTTCATTTAAATATGTAATTCTCAGACTGTTTACTTTAGTTACAGGTAGCTAATAAAACAAATGCAATGAACTACAAAAATGAAGCAGACAAAACACCACAATTCCTTATTGACGAATACACAGTATCAGGTGGTGCAGTGGTAAAGAATCCACCTGCCAATGCAGGAGATGCTGGAGACCTGAGTTCAGTCCGGGTTGGGAAGACCCTCTGGAGCAGGGAATGGAAACCCTGGTAGGCTATAGTCCATGGACTTGCAAAGATGTGGACATGACTGAGGTACTGAGCAAACACACACACACACGTGCAATTATATATAGGCTGGATAAACAATAAGGTCCTCTTGTATAGTGCTGGGAACTATAGCCAATGTTCTGTGATAAACCAGAGTAGGAAAAGCATGAAAAGAAATCACTTGGCTATACACCAGAAACTAACACAACATTGTAAGTCAACTATACTTCAACAACAAAAATAGCATCTGTAGGTAAAGAATAAAAAAGAAAAAAAAAAAAGACAAACCTTAGAATGCTTGATTTCACCAGGAAAGCAATCACATTTAGAAGGTTTTCAAAACAGTATACACAATATCATAATATTATCTTATAAGTAAATTCTCACTAGGTTATAAGTCACCTAGGGAAATAAGCATGTTGGTCCATTTAAATAAAAACAAATTAGAAAATTAAAAATGCCCCTCCCTTAACTCAGTAATTCTTATGACAAAGGTTCTGGGCTCAAGCCTGGCATGAGGTTTATTTTGTAGTTTTCTCTCACTTGTTCCTGAAACTTTTGCAAGGTAGCCATGGGATCAGAAATGAAACTTGGGGACAAGTATTAAGCAGTTCTCAGTGGTCTTCCCTTTGAAGCCAGTCCAAGCAGCCTCACTCCTTTCTGTGAGAAGCTAACCAGTCTCCCTGCTTCCATACTGAACCAGAAGTGATAATCCTCGGGCAAAGTGGCTTTTTAGCTCTTTCTCAATGATTCTTATCATGACAGTTTCAAGTTAGCTTCTGCACACGATTTTAGCAGCATGCCTCTAATAGAATACCCGGGGATGGGGTGGTGTGGGGGTGTGGGGAGGGATTATCATTCAGTGAATTCTGACAGCAAATGCTTTTCAGCAGAGTATGAATGGCATCCTGTGGGGGCTCTGTTTAATGTGCTCTCAATCAGTAAACAAGACTTCAGCACCTATTATGGGTAACATGTTCTGTGCACCATAGGAGGAGGGGTCTCAGGATACTGGACATGGGTTCCAGGGATAAGGGGGTCCCTGGAACTTAGCAGCTAAAGGCTTACCATCCAGAGGAGTAGAAAGACTCATCCTTCAATAATCCTAATACATGCTGGCCATAAGATATGCCATGGGAATGCAAAAATGTAACTTGGTTAAATTCTTGAGAAAATGTAAGAAAACTGATGGTGGAAGAATGTGTCCTTTCTCAGTAGGAAAGAGATGTCCACATATATTTATCATTTACAGTATATTTATCCACAAATGCAGGAAAAATAAATTATGATCCTTTCCCAAAAGAGGATGCATAGAATCTGATTAGCTGATGACATTCAAATGAACCTTCTTGAAATTCTCTAGCATTTGGAATTTATTAGAGTTTCTGGGATTCAGGAAACATAAGCAAAGGATTCTTCTGGGAAGAGAAGGAGAGGAAAAAAAAATTCTCCCTCCACAAGTCTTCCTTTCTACCAGAAATATGCTTTTCAGAACTGAGTGTCCACAGAATTTTCCTTTGCTTCAATCTTTGCCCGGGGAATTATCATGGAAGCTCGGTGTCAACTGTGGTAGCTTATTTTGCACTTGGGTTCTGACCTGGCACTTTGAAGCCACCTGGCGAAGTCTGGGCTTGAGCAAAGCCATGTGCAATGATGCCAGGCTTGACCTTTAGGCAAGAAGATGTTTTCTGGCCTTTGTATAAACCCATGGAAATGAACCTCATCTGTTTCTACAAGTGGATGCTCTGTAGGAAGGAGCGCTAGATGTCCAGGTTAGCTGGCAAAAAAAAAAAAAAAAGTTATCGTGTTGCTTTAGAAAATAGATACTAACCCTTCTCAGCTGCAGCTGTGGAAAATAATGTTAACCTGGTGTGTCAGGATGAAAAGCATGTGTTTATGTTTCAGATTTTTTTCCCCTGTCTCCATTCTTAACCCCCCAATAATGCCCAAGCATGCCAAAAGAGGCACTTTATTTTTATAGCCAGGCTTACAGAAAGCCGATGGCACCTGAACCACTTCTCCCCTCTAATTGCTGATGGTCGTAATTTCTACCACTAACATTATAGCAGCTGGGACTGTGTGCAATAGTGAGCATTGCCTTTTTTCATTTTCAAACCCAGAAAAAAAAATAAGAGAACGTGTTCCCTTCAGAGTTGGACAGTGAGAAAGTTTGCTCTCGCTGCTCCTATGATAGGAAAGGAAAAAAGATTTCTGCTCTTTTCAGATAACCAGAAACCGTAGTCTTCCAATTCCCAGAGGAACTCTGTGCCCAGCAAACCAGGATAGGATGTGCATTCTGTGTCATAAAATGTCACAGCAGCTCATGGTTTAGGTCTGTGCGCTGGGTGGTTTTCACCTCGCATCACACAGCAAAGAATTCCTTTAAGCAACACATTAAAGAATACGGCTGGAAACGGACAGTCTCTTTGCTTGAGTGGCAGAGTTTACCAAAGAATTCAGAAAGTGAACAGGAATACATCTGGAGAAAGCATGCACACGGACGGTGTGACATCCTGGTGAGGGGACATTTAGCTGTAGAAACCGCAAGGACTGATGCTCTATTTCAGACCCAGGGAAACGACAGACATGGTTGAGGGCGTAACAGCTACGCGATCGGAGCTTGTTTAATGACGTGTTAGCTGAAGCCTCAAGTGCAGTAAACGTTTACTGCCCAGAGCGTATAATGAAGCAGTGGGCAATGCCTTTCATCAGAGGCTGTTTCTCAATCAGTCAGGGCCCATTAACGGTCACAATAGAGGAAAACAGAAACTGTGACCTGTACCTCTAAAAATACTGCTTATTGGCAACTGCTCCCTGGAAGAGGTATTTTGTGTTCATTGGAACCGTGAGTGTGTGAGTGAAATTTTCCAGCAGTTCACAAAAATCCCCAGACCGCATCAAGGGCACATCTGTGAACTTTAGAAAAAAGTGAAAATCCAGGGAAGAATGAGAAAGCAATCAGTCTCTTATGCGACAGACTGCCTGTTACTAAACCCTCCTTTGCCTTCACATTATCAGGAGTAAACGGTAGGGAAGCGATCTCTGTGCGTATTTCCAACAGGTGTGTCCAGCGCCCGCCCACGTGGTTTGCTGGTTACACATGCGCTCTTTGGGTGCAAGGTTTTGCCTGGTCAACATGGCCGTGACTCAGCATACGTGGTGTCACTTTTGCAATTGCTGTCACTCTCTATCCTGCTCAGGAAATGCTCCTCTGTCACTCCAAGGCACAAGACATAAAAATAATAGACAAAAGGAGCCTTTGGTTTCTCTACCTTTATATCAGTTTATTTTAGGAGGATACTAACAAGAAATACACCAAGGAGATGGCTAATCCGAAGGGCCTGTGCCTCTTGACATCATCCCCTCTTCTGCCAGGGACACGGAGGCTGAACAGGTGTGTGTTTTATGTGGTGGATGTAGGCACCCTCACTGAATATTTCAAACCAAACAAACAGCTTCCATATGTGGCTGCCAGCCCGCCCGCTCCCCCACTATGCCCATCCCCCGCAGGTGAATCTGCTTCCTGCTTCCTATCTTAACTGCGGATTCAGTCATTTGAAGTAGAAAACTCAGAATTATATTCAACAACTTCTTCCTTAGCTTTTCCTAAGGGTCCCTCAAATCAGCCCACTTCTCTCTATGTCCCCTGCCACTAGCCTGGACAAGGCCACCATTGACTCTCCAACTTCCATCCCCTGTAAACTCTTACAGCCTCCAGAAGGATCTTTGTTGGACAAGCATTTGGTTTTCTGCACCTCCTGCTAGCGCTTCCTTAGCAACTTATTACTGTCAGGAAAAAGCCCAGGATAGTAACATTCTTACCTCCCACCTCCTTCCCCACTGCCTTTCTACACAACAGTCACAGGGAATTTCTTCCACTTACCCCCAAGGCACCTGTTCTCCTGCACTAGTGGCTTCTTCTGCCTGGAATGCACTCCTGCTCAGAGCATCTCCTCCTCACACTGCAGGATCCACCCCACGTGTCACTTCTACTGGGGGTTTGCCTTGGTGGGAGCCAAAGAAGGGGAATGTTGGCTGCACATCCCTCTTAACTGTGTAAGGGTAATGATGTACTTCTGTGGTGTGTAAGCTCTGGTTAAAGTAGCGAAAGTGTTCATCTCTCAGTTGTGCCCTCCTCTTTGGGACTCCATGGTCTATAGTACACCAGGCTCCTCTGTCCATGGAATTCTCCAGGCAAGATTACTGGAGTGGAGTAGTCATTCCCTTCTCCAGGGATCTTCCCAACCCAGGGATCGAACCC
The DNA here is from genome assembly GCF_042477335.2 of Ovis canadensis. Classification (NCBI taxonomy): domain Eukaryota; kingdom Metazoa; phylum Chordata; class Mammalia; order Artiodactyla; family Bovidae; genus Ovis; species Ovis canadensis. The sequence continues at coordinate 11,102,015 of NC_091253.1, forward strand.
AGCTCTCCTGCATTGCAGGCAGATTCTTTACCTTCTGGGCCACCAGCAACACCAGCTAGGAGACCTCACAATTGCCTGAGACCTACTGGCAGCAGGTTTGGGATGTGTCCTGGGCAGCACTTTCATAAGGTGGCTGTGGTGCCAAACATTGAGGACCAGCACCCCAGCTCAGAAGGAATCAGGGTAGAAGACAATATGTCAAGTAGAGGAATAATTTCAAAGAACAAAAGATGTCGTTAGGGCCTCCTTGGTGGTCCAATGGTTAAGAATCTGCATGCCAAGGTGGGCAATATGGGTTCAATCCCTGGTCTGAGATTCCACACCTCCTGGGACAACTAAGCCTGCGTGCCACAACGATGGAACCTGCGCCCTAGAGCCTGTGCACCGCGACAAGAGAGGCCACCGCAATGCAGAGCTGTGCAGTGGAGACTAGCCCCACTCACCTCAAGGGAGAGCCCTCATGCAGCAGTGACAGTCCAAAACAATTAATTTTTAAAAATGTTGACATTAGAACACAATTTATGGGTTATAATTTAATACATTTTATCTCCCACTCAGAGAAAAATGATTACTGTGCTAATCAATTATACCTTTGAAACATCTATTCAATTGCTATATACAGAGTAAATACTAAATAAACACAAGGCAAAAATAAAAACTTATGGAGTGCTTACTACGAACTGCTTCCCTGGTAGCTCAGCTGGTAAAGAATCCTCCTGCAATACAGGAGACTCGGTTTGATTTCTGGGTCGGGAAGGTGCCCTGGAGAAGGGATAGGCTACCCACTGCGGTGTTCTTGCCTGGAGAATTCCATGGACTGAGGAGCCTTTTGGGCTACTGTTCATGGGGTCACAAAGAGTTGAACACCACTCAGCGACTTTCACTTTCATTTTACTTTCACTTACTATGAACCAAGTCCTGTTGCATAAATATCATATGTATTAGTAAGAGGTAGTTGGTACATGAATTCAGATATGCTGACATCAAAACACGCATTGCTTGAAAACTCACTCTGTGGACTGATTTAAAGAATTAAACTGTAGGGTTTCCTGACATCAAATATAAACAGACACAGAAAAAATAAATAATTGGAGTCGAGCACTGTATCACACACATGATTGAGATCATTCTCACTGGCAAATCTCATGAAAAATTCTACTTACGGAGTAGAATGTTTACTCTGTATAGGAAACAGAATTGCAAACTGTAAAGCCATCTATAGATGTATTCCCATACAATGGAAAATAAAGCTAAAATTTTACAAAACAATTAAAAAGAAGAAAATAAAACTATAATCAAAAATATAAGGTAAGGAGTTAGAATCAATCCAGTAAAAGCCTGTAGAACAAAAAACTGGAGTTAAAAATAGTGACAGATAAAGTAAAGCAATTGATATAGACTCAGTGCTTAAGCACCCTCAAAGGTCATCTCAGGATGACTCGTATTAGAAATAAAACTTTGTATGAATATTCCTAGACTCCAAGATATTTTGGCTGATGCCTCTCTAACTAGGCTTCCCTGGTGGCTCAGAGGTTAAAGCATCTGCCTCCAATGCAGGAGACCCAGGTTCGATCCCTCGGTTGGGATGATCCCCTGGAGAAGGAAATGGCAACCCACTCCAGTATTCTTGCCTGGAGAGTCCCATGGACAGAGAAGCCTGGTAGGCTACAGTCCACAGGGTCGCAAAGAGTCGGACACAACTGAGTGACATCACTTTCACTTTCACTTTCTTTAACTAGGGAATTAGATATTTGTCCTGCATTTCTCATACTGGTAATTTGGTTGGTAGGTTTATGACTGGTTGCTTCCACTACTGTTTCCTCAAGCTGGTCCCATTTTTCCTCCCTGCTCTATAAACTACTGAACTGGAGCTCACAAGACCTTCTTCCACGTGCACCCCAAGCACTTAAGGGCAAGAGCAACACATGAAAAAATGATGAGTACCTATCAGTTTAGTTCAGTTTCTCAGTTTCGTCTGACTCTTTGCAATCCCATGGGCTGCAGCACGCCAGGCTTCCCTGTCCATCACCAACTCCTGGAGCTTGCTCAAACTCATGTCCATCGAGTCAGTGATGCATCCAACCATCTCATCCTCTGTCATCCCCTTCTCCTCCTGCCTTCAATCTTTCCCAGCATCAGGGTCTTCTCTAATAAGTCAGCTCTTCTCATCAGGTGGCCAAAGTATTGGATTTTCAGCTTCATCATCAGTCCTTCCAATAGGACTGATTTCCTTTAGGATGGACTGGTTGGATCTCCTTGCAGTCCAAGAGACTCTCAAGAGTCTTCTCCAGCACCAGAGTTCAAAAGCATCAATTCTTCACTGCCCAGCTTTCCTTATGGTCCAGCTCTCACATCCATACATGACTACTGGAAAAACCATGGCTTTGACTAGATGGACCTTGTTGGCAAAGTAACGTCTCTGCTCTTTAATATGCTGTCTATGTTGAATATTTAAGGATGAACATAAAAGGAGAAAGCAAAAAGACATAGCCTCTGTCCAGCTCAAAAAGACATAGCCTCTGTCCAGCTCTGTAAGACTCTTAGAAAAACCACACGATCATTAGGAAGAAATAAATAACCAAGAACAAACAGGATGGAAAAGGGCTACTTCTCATTAGTCTGTACTAAATTCTTTTAGATTCTGAGTGCTTATACCCACAAGTATGATGAGGTAATTCACTGATCAACAGATGTACCTGGCAATTAAGTCTTCTTTTAATATTAACATTTCCATATTTAATCTCATGTCACTGTGAAAGGGCACACCACATACCACATTACTGAAGAGCTCTTATGTAAATTCTTTTTCAAAACTCACATTTATACTTGTACTTGAAAACCTACCCCTACTCTGCTACACAAATAGATTTTATAAATAAGACTTTGATCAAAGGAGTGGTGAAAGTATAAACTATAATTTGCTTACAACCCTTTAACAAATCAGTTCTATAATGTGTGTGGATACAGACTTTGGAACAAGCAATATTTATGCTAGAAATCGATCCAAAACAAATAATCTGAGATACACACACACACACACACACACACATACAATGGCTTTACTACAAAGGTATTCACAACTGTAAATTTTGTAAAAGTGAAAAGTTAGAAATAAAATGTTAATCAGTAGGGAAATACCACACAGGAAATTATTCAGTTCATTCACTCAGTCATGTCCGACTCTTTGCGACCCCATGAATTGCAGCACGCCAGGCCTCCCTGTCCATCACCAACTCCCGGAGTTCACTCAAACTCATGTCCATCGAGTCAGTGATGCCATCCAGCCATCTCATCCTCTGTCGTCCCCTTCTCCTCCTGCCCCCAATCCCTCTCAGCATCAGAGTCTTTTCCAATGAGTCAACTCTTCGCATGAGGTGGCCAAAGTACTGGAGTTTCAGCTTCAGCATCATTCCCTCCAAAGAAATCCCAGGGCTGATCTCCTTGCAGTCCAAGGGACTCTCAAGAGTCTTCTCCAACACCACAGTTCAAAGGCATCAATTCTTCAGTGCTCAGCTTTCTTCACAGTCCAACTCTCACATCCATACATGACCACTGGAAAAACCATAGCCTTGACTAGACAGACCTTTGTCGGCAAAGTAATGTCTCTGCTTTTGAATATGCTATCTAGGTTGGTCATAACTTTCCTTCCAAGGAGTAAGCGTCTTTTAATTTCATGGCTACAGTCACCATCTGCAGTGATTTTGGAGCCGAAAAAAATTAAGTCTGACACTGTTTCCACTGTTTCCCCATCTATTTCCCATGAAGTGATGGGACCAGATGCCATGATCTTCGTTTTCTGAATGTTGAGCTTTAAGCCAACTTTTTCACTCTCCTATTTCACTTTCATCAAGAGGCTTTTTAGTTCCTCTTCACTTTCTGCCATAAGGGTGGTGTCATCTGCATATCTAAGGTTATTGATATTTCTCCCGGCAATCTTGATTCCAGCTTGTGTATCTTCCAGCCCAGCGTTTCTCATGATGTACTCTGCATAGAAGTTGAATAAGCAGGGTGACAATATATAGCCTTCACGGACTCCTTTTCCTATTTGGAACCAGCCTGTTGTTCCACGTCCAGTTACTAAGCCATTAAAATGGGTTTTGTGAAGAATTTTCAAGAAAACAGATAAATGACTAATTGCAAAGTTAAATGAATGTAAGGGCTTTCCTGGTACCTCAGAGGGTTAAGAATCCACCTGTAATGCAACCCAAGTAGAATATAAAGTGAAAGTGAAGTCGCTCAGTCATGTCCGATTCTTTGCAACCCCATGGACTGTAGCCTACCAGGCTCCTCTGCCCATGGGATTTTACAGGCAATAGTACTGGAGTGGATTGCCATTTCCTTCTCCAGGGGTTCTTCCTGACCCAGGGATCAAACCCATGTCTCCCGCATTCTAGACAGATGCTTTGCCATCTGAACCACCAGGGATATCCCCAAATGGTCAAAACACACACATTCAAGAAAGATCAGGAGAAAATATGGCAACACGTTAGAAACAGAGGTACTCAGTATGTGGAGTTATGAGCAAATTTTGTTCTATCTTTCTTAATTTTCAAATTTTACCCAATAAATGAATTTTACTTTTTCAGCCAGTAAGGCAAGTGAGCAACCCTATTTTCAAGAGCATCAGATAGATGGTGACCAACCCTTTCCTCAGGGGCATATCACCATTTGCATATTTGCCTGTTTTATTTCTCTCATGGACTGGCTCCACTGACATTACTGGGAATGATGACTGTGTCTCCTTTTATGGTAAAAAAAAAAAATGTATAGTTAAACAATTAGTTCTATCTGACAAGTATCCAATCAATGTCAAGGGGAAAAATAAAGAAAACACTCTTGGAACCTTCCGTTTCTGTCTGGGCACGTGAAATTGTTTACCATCACAGGAGTAGTCAATAAATGAAAATTACAGAAAACCATCAAAGGAAGAGGCAAAGTCACAGTCCAAGATGTTTCTGGCTCACTTCTGCCTGGACCCCTGGTTACCAGCTGCCTCAAGGCAAGAAATAAAGACCCACTATGCAATATCATAAGTAGAATTGGTTCATAATGCTTTTCAGGCCTACTGTATTCTTCTACTTCTATGTATATTCATTCTATTAATTTCTGAGAGTTTGATATTGAAACTCCAACTAAAAACCTTATTTTATGTACTTAAACATTACTACATATAGTGGAACTACATGTAACTTTGCTCTATATTTTCCAAGTATCTTATAAATGTGTTATTTTGACAATTAAAAAAATCCAGAGCAAAGACACGTACAGTCCTATGAATGTGACTAATAAATGCTTTTGCTTTTATTCAAGAGTCCAGGTTTTATAAATGCTATGTTTTACTCCACCCCTAAAATGCATCTACTTAAGGCTGTTAAAGTTATCAAGGCATGACTACTAGGCTTATACATCTCACAAACAAAAGCATTAGTTCTAAGAATAAGAAGAATCTTGGGAAGACCTCTTCAGGAGAATAAAGAAGATGAGAAGGTTTGCAGAATTAAGCATTTAGTCAAGGACTCAATTAAGTTAAAAAGTACCTGTTGATAGTAAGTAGGACCAGTACTTACCAGTGACTACTGTCTGTGAACACACTAGGAATATCTGTTTCTTTTTTCTCTTTTTTTTTAGCAAGCATATAAAATATTCAAAGCATTAGCACAATGCGGCCAAAGCTCCAGAATCTGGGAGGGGAAGCTGGTGTGAGACTAATTTATAGGGCAGATTGAATGCCTGCAGGGACTTTCTGGTGTGGATCCACTGGGCAGACTCGCTCTACTTTTAGAAACTGAAACCGTTAAGCATAAACTCTAGGAAAAGCCTGTGACAGTTAGATCCCTGCAGAAATGCACGCACTTGGCAATTCCCACACCAGATGTGGGGCATGTGGCTCTGAAGGCTCAGTGCACAGGCAGCGTGGGGTTTTTTTCCCCTGTCAAGTGTTTGCTCCTAGTCCAGGTTTTATCTCAAGTTCACTACATGGATTTGGATATGCAAAAACATTAAAATTTTGAAAATAAACCTGTACACAATGCTAGTCTACCCGCCCTCCACTCCTGAAAAGAGTGTCTTTTGAAACAGAGGATTCAATGAGAGCAGACGATAAGAACATAGAGATTCTGTCCAAGGCAAATATGGAGCATGATTCGCCCAAGACTGGCCTCTGTGGTGGCCCCAGGGAGAATGTTAGGGGATTTCTCTGGTGGTCCAGTGGTTAGGACTCTGTGCTTCCACTGCTAGTGGTAAAGAATTCGCCTGCCAATTCAGGAGTCATGAGAGAGGTGGGTTCTATCCTTGGGTCATGCCCTTGGAGGAGGGCATGGCAATCCACTCCAGTATTCTTGGTTGGAGAATCTCATGGACAGCGGAGCCTCGTGGGTTACAGTCCATAGGGTCGCAGAGTTGGACATAAGGGATGTGTCTTACATTGCACACATAGGGAACTAAGATCCGGCAAGCCACATGGTCAAAAGAAAAAAAAGAAGAAGGTTAGAAGGTCAGGTCCTGTTGCTAGAGACAGAATAGACACCCTGGGGAAATCCCTTAAAACAGCTCAGTGATTATCTGTGGGGACTTTAATGCTGGTGCAGCCTGGGGGTCGGCAGGCTAGGGAGAGGTCCTGAGAAAACAGGCTCACTCACTCTGACAGAGAGGTCCTGGTGGGAGTCCTGCCATTCAGCAGAGATGCATATGCAAGGAAGACTCTTACATGGAGGAGAGGCTTCAGGAGGCTGAGCGCCAAGACAGGCATGGGGCAGTGTCACTGCCTGGGTTGCCACTGGGGGTCTGAGTCTGTCTCTGGTCTGTTGCTAACCAATACGTGCATTCTTAGACCCTAAGAGGACCACTCTCTGTGAATCCTGAGGCTCTTTCTAATCCAAATACCTTTAACAAAACAAAATAAAACAAAACCAGAAACAAATACATTTATTAAAAGCATCTTGCTCAATGGTGAAGAAAGGCAGATTTAAAAATGATCTAATCAAGTACTTTCCTGATGACTTAGTGGTATAAAATCCACCTGGCAATGCAGGAGAAATGGGTTTGATCCCTAAATTGGGAAGATCCCTAATCTGGGAAGAAGAGGAGCAATTAAGCCCCTGTGCCGCAACTACTGAGCTTGGGCTCTAGATCCTGCAAGCCACAACTACTGAGGTCTGTATACAAACCCTAGAGCCCACACTATGGAACAAGGGAAGTCCCTGCAATGAAAAGGCCATACGCCGCAGCTCGAGAGCAGCCCCTGCTCACCACAACTAGAGGAAAAGCCTGCACAGCAAGGAAGACCTAACAGCCAAAACTAAATAAATACAATTTAAAGGCGTCCCTGGTGGCTCAGATGGTAAAGAATTTGGCTGCAATGCAGGAGACCTGGGTTCCAGATCTGGTTTGGGAAGATCCCCTGGATAAGGGAATGGCTACCCAATCCAGTATCCTTGCCCGGAGAATTCCATGGACAGAGGAGCCTGGCGGGCTACAGTCCATGGAGTCGCAAAGAGTCAAATATGAAAGGCCTGACAACAAGGTAAACTTGTCGCCACAAGTCAAAACTAAATAAATAAAATTTAAAAAAATTATCTAATCAATATAAACTTTGATTCAGAAATACACAAAAAGTCCATCTTTAGAAATATGTCTTTCTTATATTCATCTTCATGACCAAAACTATAGCTAATATCAATAGAATTTGTAAGCTAAAATAATGCTTACAAATGAGGTCAAGTTTTGCTTTGTCTGCCTTAGGGATCAGTGGTTAACTTCATCAGCACATTCAATTCGAAGAGGATTGTTTATTTTGTTGAATAAAATGTTTGTGTAAACTGAAATTGCTACCATTGTTCTGCTGCATAAGGGATAAAGAGGAGAAATAAGATTCTATTAATTTTTTAAATATAAATATATTTATTTTAATTGGAGGTTAATTACTTCACAATATTGTATTGGTTTTGCCATAAATGAACATGAAGCCTCCAACGGTATACATGTGTTCCCCATCCTGAACTCCCCTCCCTCCTCCTTCCCCATCCCATCCCTCTGGGTTGTCCCAGTATACCAGCCCCAAGCATCCAGTATCATGCATTGAACCTGGGCTGGCGATTAGTTTCATATATGATATTATACATGTTTCCATGCCATTCTCCCAAATCATCCCACCCTTGCCCTCTCCCACAGAGTCCAAAAGACTGTGAAATTCAAGCTGTAGATTGGGGAGTATGGCTGGGGCGGAACTGAAGGTGAGCACCGCTGATAATGATTTTTGAGTCTGACTATTGAGATTCTATGATCTAAAGCACTGATGATAGGGTGCTAATAATCGAAGAAAATCATTTTTCTCACCTGTTTTAATCTGAATTATTTTGGATGGCCCTAAAACACAGTCATTAGGAAGTTTTTACATAATACCTACAGTTAAATAAAATCAGAAATATATATATATATATTTTTTTTTTTCAAAGAAGACTTGATACTTCTTCAGCATCACCTAAAGGCCACAAATCTAAGTCTTGGTTCTGCCACAGAGACGAGCCTGATGAGGCTGCCTTGAGGGCCAAATGGGACCTGCTCAAAGAAGGCTGGTTTTCATTTTCAATCAAGAGCAGAAGCCAGGGCCGACCTGAGGACTCACACCACCGACCAGGACTGTGCCTGACTCATACCCGCTTCTCACTCACTCCAGCTCTGTAGTCCGCATATTTGACCTCCGGACAAGTAACCTGACCATGCTATAGAGAATACAGATTCTGATTCCTTTGTGAGTGGAAGTGATTAACTTAGTTAAATTTACAAGTCTATTTCTTTATTGAATTTATGAATATAATTTAAGTTAGTGAAGTTCCTGGTTTCAGCCACTATGGAGGACAGTATGACAGTTCCTTAAAAACCTAAAAATAGAGCTACTGTATGATCCAGCAATTCCACTCCTGGGCATAAATCCAGAGGAGATGAAAACTCTAACTTGAAAAGATACATGCATCCCTATGCGCATAGCACTGTTTATAATACCCAAGATGTGGGAGCAACCTAACAGTCCATCAGCAGAGGAACGGATAAAGATGCGATACATATGTACAATGGAATATTACTCAGCCATAAAAAAGAACGAAATGATGCCATTTGTAGCAAGACACATGGACCTAGTGATTATCATACTAAGTGAAGCAAGTCAGAGAAATATCATATGATATTGCTTATATGTGCAATGTAAAATATGTTACAAATGAACTGATTTACAAGGCAGAGTCACAGACATAGAAAACAAACTTATGATTACCAGACAGAAAGAGGGGAGGGATAAATTAGGAATTTGGAATTTGGGATGAGTATATATACACCTCTGTATATAGAATAGATAATTAACAAGGATCTATTGTATCGCACAGGGAACTCTGCTCAATGTCTTGTAATAGCGTATAATGGAAAAGAATCTGAAAACGAATAAACCATGTGTGGGATGTGTTTTTAAATTAACAGTTATTCACACAAATGGAAGAGCATGTGTATATACGTATGTGTACATGTAGATACATACACAGATATATACGAAGGTCTTACATTAAATATACACAAACAAGTGGCTATGTGGGAAAATGGGATTGAAAATAGGAGATGAAGTGGAAAAACACAATTTAAAATATTAAATATTCTATATTAAAGAAAGGCAGTCTTTGGGCTAACAATGCCAATGTGCCCTGAACTGAGGGTTTGATCAGTCCTTTCTCGTGCCCCTGCCTGGCAATAATTACATTCTGTACTATAACACGTCTTAGTTAAACCTCATGCCTGACTCTGAAGTATCAGCTTAAAAGATATTTTCAAAAATGTACACTGACTGCAGTTCCTTACATATTAGGATGAGAGGTATCTGGACATACTTGTGAACTTTCAAACACATTCCACTAATGTGAAGTGTATTCACCTCTCAAGGCCTGGCTCAACTTCCAAAACAGTCTTGCTCTGTTTTTGAATGATTAGAGAATTCACTCTCCAAATCATTCACTGGGGATCATAGAATGCTATATATTGTTATTTTTAGTATTTCATGTCTTGCATCCCATCTAGGCTGTAAATTACTTAAGATCAATGATGTTTACATTTGTTTCCCCATAGTGACTGGTTTACTGTCTTGCACGTGGTGACATTCTTATTTCGGCACTCTAACACTGATTTGTGGCAACTAATAATGAAGATAGGAAGTATAGTTCTAACAAAAATGATTATACTAAGAGTTTTAAAAATTGTAAATAGAATCCTAGCAACTGAATCGTGCTGCTGCTGCTGCTGCTAAGTCACTTCAGTCATGTCCGAATCTGCGCGACCCCACAGACGGCAGCCCACCAGGCTCCCCCATCCCTGGGATTCTCCAGGCAAGAACACTGCAGTGGGTTGCCATTTCCTTCTCCAATGCATGAAAGTGAAAAGTGAAAGTGAAGTAGTTCAGCCGTGTCCCACTCTTAACTGAATCCTAGTAAATAGTAAATATGCTGTTTCTTTCTGCCAGAAATATTAGTCAAACTTCTATTTTTACTTTGCTATTATTTATTTACACCATAATCTATGTTGTAGCTAGTGAAATAAGCCACTGTTCTACAAAATTTTAATAAACTTCTCAACACGTAATATATCCCATTCACACAATCAAACTCTCAAGTAAACTAAATAATACCATTATAATAACCTATTAAATATATAGTTAAACTAAATGGCTGAGCTCAGACAGCAAATTGGGATGTAATTATAACAATATAATTATAACAAATGATATCTACGCTTAAGGTTTTAATATATAAAAAATTGACATAGTTCAGAATCATCATGGATTTTTATTTGTTACGCTGTTCTGACAAACTTGAATAGCTAATAAACAGCTAATAAAGGTGAATTTAGGATTAAGTTACTTTGATGCAGCTCTGCTGTGATTCAGTGAAAAATGTTTCTGTTGTCAAAAACAAAATCAGGATTAAAGTGTATTAACAATATCATGTCTGCTCTGTATACTCATTTCCCTGTTTAAGCTAAGGACTCATCTGCCTGAGGATAATCTCATTATATTCAATGAACAGATTCAGCATCAGCTCTTCTTGCCCTTTAATTCTATTACAGTTTCTGTTTGTATTTCAATTCTTGACCTTTGCAAATTTTAAAATCAACATTTCCGGCAAAATTTAATTTTACTGTTTTTAATATGATAGACACCTAATTATGTTGAAACCTTAAATAAACTTCTGTAGGTCAGAAAAAATCAGTTTGATGTCTTCCCCATCATTTCAGAGTCCCACTTAAGATGGACATGCCTCTGGAATAAAGAGGCTGCCAGTAAGGAGGCCAGGCTGTGCACACACGCTCTAGGGCTAGGACGCTCTGCATTGCTCTCTCCACATCCCTCAAAGCTGATTCCCTCTGATGACAAGGACAGTGCCATGACTGTGACCGCAGGTCCAGGGTGCTGCAGGTACTCTTCAAGGTCAGATCACCAACCTGGATCAGCTCTAATGAAGGAATCAGTTGCAGACACAAATGGTGCCCTTGGCTCCCTCTGGTCCCTGCTTGCTCTGAAATGTGACACTGGCTTCCTATTAAGGTCTGAGCTGTGAGAATTTGTCCATTGGGGGTTTGTTTTTATATTTCTTTTAAAGGTATATGTTTTCTGAAATGAACACATATACATTTACAGAGTGATTATTTTCTGCTAACAGGGCACATCAACTGTACTTATATATGATCATGAGGAAAAATAGTATCAGAAGATACTATTTCTTTACGTTGGTGGCTCAGTGGTAAAGAGTTTTCCTGCCAACTCATGAGACTCACAGAGAAGGCAATGGCAACCCACTTCAGTGTTCTTGCCGGGAGAATCCCAGGGACGGGGGAGCCTGGTGGGCTGCCGTCTATGGGGTCGCACAGAGTCGGACACGACTGAAGCGACTTAGCAGCAGCAGCAGCATGAGACTCGGTTCAATCCCTGGGTCAGGAAGATCCCCTGGAGAAGGAAATGGTTACCCACCACACGCTACAGTATTCTTGCCTGGGAAATCCCATAGATAGAGGAGCCTGGTGGGCTATAATCCATGGGGTCATAAAAGAATTGAACATGACTTAATGACTAAACAACGAAGTATCAGAGGAACCAAGAATATAAAGAAGAAAAAGTCAATACACATCTTAGACTAAGTAAGAAGTTACAATCAAAATAAGACTTTAGAAATGATAGCATAGCCGGGAAGTGAAAAAGAGATTTTTTTTTTTAATGGAAACTTTTGATAATCCCTGAGGTCTAGTTAGGTGCCATTCCTGAGATATCTTTGGGAGATATCAAAACACTGAAAGCTTTTAATAAAATTCTGATTCATATTTTACATCATTCCTCTCCAGCATTTTGCTCTGCTGGAAGATAATCAGCTCTCTCAATTAGCAGAACCGAATTTAAAGATGAGCAAATTCTCAAAAATTACTTAAATTGATGGTTTGCAACTACATAATTTACAAAGTCTCTTCAGTTCTAAAATTCCATCATTCCCTAACTATTCATTCTTATGTCTCAAAAGAAAGATGAACAAAATTAGGATTTATGTAACTGTCATATAAGTAAAACAGATTTTCTCAAAATCTGGCTGTTCCTCTCGGGTTGGGCTGCCAGTACTTGGAGGACATGCAATCTCATCTTCTCCAATTTTGATGCATTTGGCCCATGTTCTGCTGGAGTGGAGGCTCCTCCCTCAATGAAGACACATAACCTTGGCCTGGGCACCAGCATCATCATTTCACCCCCTGCCCACAGAATTTGTTTCATGGGTGTGTTACCTGAATTTTTTCAATAAGACACACACTCCCTTTGAAAGTTTTTGGGAAAAGAATATTTCACTCTGCTTGGATAAGGAAAATTTAGGTAAGATGATTCTGTCAACCCACATGTTCAAAGAGTCTACTTGGAGTTAAGTCCATTCAGAGGAAGCACAGTAGAGACCAGAAACGGAAAGAGAGACAGACAGACAGACACCAAGCCAGTAACATCTGAGTCCCTGTGTCCAGCTATGCTGGAAGTCAGGAATACTCTAGGGCTTTCTGTTAAGTGAGCTAGCATGTTCCTTTTTGCTTCAACCAGTTGTATTGGGTCTCTACATCTTGAAACGAAAGGAAACCTAAGAGAGAGGGGTTTGTAAAGATGGAGGTTGTGCACCTCCGGTTTCTCTGCAGTTGGTGCCATGCGCCCCCTTTGCAGCACAGGCACCCTCTCTCCTGAAATCGGCCCTTCTCACTCTGTTCTATTTCTTCTTTAGGCAATCTGCCTCCCGTCAGTGAAAAAGGAAGATGCACAGATATACACGTCTCATTAAGTACTAACCTGTAGCCTTACCTTTGCATTTTAAAAAGAGAGCAACCCATCACCTATTCAAAACTGCAATATGCTTAAGTTGGCAATTATGAAGTGTTATATACTAAAATAATTTTCAAAAGCTTAAAAATGCCTTGACAGTCTCTTATGTCTCAGAAAGACCCTCTTCTGTCAGTCTTCAAACATGATATCAAAGACAGAGTCGAACTGAATTCTGATAAGCTTCAATTTTCATACAGTATTTTTTTAAAATTTTATCAGATTTACAACTGACATCTCTCTTGGGCTCAGCCTCTTTTCTCTCTCTCTCTTTTTTTTTTTTCACATTCTGGTTCACTTTAGAAATTTAAATTTTTTGTAGTTTCTAAATGCCTGGGGTTTGGCTCAGTGGATATACCACTTTTGAAGCAAATCCACAGCTAAAAGTGGGTAGAAACATATGTGCACCATTTCAGTGTTCATGTATCAAGGGTGGATGTGTCCCGGAAGCTATAAATAGGAAGCACAGTGCTGGGTGTGCGCTGACATTCATATGCATATGAATTCTTGCCTGCATCTACCAAGATTTTTTTTTTTCAAATTACATGATAATACTTCTTTGTGAAATTTTCATTAGCTACCATAAATCTGGCTTTGAGACTGTCACTTATTTAATAGAACTTTCAAATAATTTTAACATCCCAGCAACATCAAGAATATTCATCTACTCATTTCCTCATGTTCTCTGCTTCCCATGTATCAAGAGATAGCTCCGACTGTACCACTCCAGTGCCAGGAGACTCAAAGCACAAACAGCATTTCTCAGCATCGTAAAAAAAATGAGATCATGCCTCTGAGGGGCTGGGCACAGGGCCTGACACACAGCAGGAGTTGAAATTAAGGTCAACTCTCCCACCTGCTTTTCCTGCCTTTTATTTCTTTGCACTAAAGTGCAGGCACACAGCAGCCCCCTTCTTCTAAAGGAGTGATGCATTTTAGAATTGATCTTAACTTGATCTCCCTGGTGGCTCAGACTTTAAGGAAACTGCCTGCCAAGCAGGAGACCCAGGTTCAATCCCTGGATTGGGAAGATCCCCTGGAAAAGGAAATGGCAACCCACTCCAGTATTCTTGCCTGGAGAATCCCATGGACAGAGGTGCCTGGAGGGCTAGTCTATGAGGCCACAAAGAGTTGGACATGGCTGAGTGACTAACACACACACACACACACACACACACACACACACTTTTTCTCACCTGACCAAAATTATTTTACAAGGCCCTGCTAACACCCTGAAATGAAATTCATAAGTAATTTGCCTAACTACAATCCCCCCTCCCTAAGTCCATAATATAAAGAAAACACATAAGGAAATGAATTAACAATAAAAATATATTTCCATAGGTCAGTGTTTGAGCAGGATATACTTGATTAGAAGATACCATTCCATAGTGGATGGTGGCACTTAGACACAGACATCCCTGACCATAACTGCTGTAAATGTCTAACTGTCCAGGTGAGTTTCATTGGCAACTCCACTGCTGCAAGCCGTGTTGACATCTATGGCATAATTTTTTTTTGGGGGGGGTGGAATATAAGCCACCTCTTTACAAATAAAACTAACAATGGTTGTTTCTTGATTTACACAGTAGTTGAATTCCTGAAAAATTAAGTATTACAATTGTGTGAAATTACTTTTATGTCTATTTGCAAAATGGAAGTAAGCTTAACTTCAGGTGACTACAAACAGGCTTTCTATCTACAGAAATGTCCAGCAGGATTTCAAAGTGCAAATATGCACTGCAGACAGACAGAATTTCTGATCTCTGCCTAGACACCGTGACAACTGGAAAGCATCTCACCTATATATAAAAAACTCTCCCTGGTGTGGGGGTGATCCTATCCCTACTGAAACTTTTTAGAGTGACACGCTCTATTTCAAACCACATCTTTAGTAATAATAAAATATTTGCCACATATGAGAAAATATTCCGGTGGTGTTGTCCATTGCAATGAAGACATCACCCGTGTTCCTCTGCATTCCTGTATATGTATGGATAATCTCCCAGTTCTGAGTTTGCTGAAATGGCCTTGAAATAAAGACATTAATTACATGCTTATTTGGAGACAATAAGCTTCCTTTGCCAGAGTAATTGGAACCCTGTAGTTACGTTCTCCTGATTATTACACAGTAGCAACAAGTTTTCAGGCACATAAAACACGACAGGCAGGTTGAGTTGCAACGGCATCTCGAAGTCAATTGGGAAAAAAAAATCTAAATTAAAAGAAAAAAAAACACATGAGCAGTCATTGAAATGTTCTGATTCATGACTTTGTGATTACCAGAAGACATCCATTTTAAGAGCCATGTTTATTTAAAGATCTATTTCATTCAAGAATTGATTTACTTATAAGACACTTAGAAAATAATTGACTCCAAAATACTCTACAAGAAGATATCTCTAATGTGTATGTTATTGTGCTTCAAAAGAATGACATAGTAAGACCTTCCTGTATCAAAGCAGAAACAACTGCAACAAGAAGCTTGAATTTAAAGTGACATTTTGCAAAGGTTTCATGATCAGTGATATTGAGAAATAAACGGACATGGTACAAGAGAAGGGTTCTGAGACACTGAAAACAGAACAAAAGAAACAGAATTTAAAGATTCTTATAAGGGAAAACATGGGAAATAGATGGGGAAACAGTGGAAACAGTGTCAGACTTTATTTTTCGGGGACTCCAAAATCACTGCAGATGGTGACTGCAGCCATGAAATTAAAAGACGCTTACTCCTTGGAAGAAAAATTATGACCAACCTAGATAGCATATTCAAAAGCAGAGACATTACTTTGCCGACAAAGGTCCGCCTAGTCAAGGCTATGGTTTTTCCAGTAGTCACGTATGGTTGTGACAGTTGGACTGTGAAGAAAGCTGAGTGTCGAAGAATTGATGCTTTTGAACTGTGGTGTTAGAGAAGACACTTGAGAGTCCCTTGGACTGCAAGGAGATCCAACCAGTCCATTCTGAAGAAGATCAGCCCTGGGATTTCTCTGGAGGGAATGATGCTGAAGCTGAAACTCCAGTACTTTGGCCACCTCATGAGAAGAGTTGACTCATTGGAAAAGACTCTGATGCTGGGAGGGATTGGGGGCAGGAGGAGTAGGGGATGACCGAGGATGAGATGGCTGGATGGCATCACTGACTTGATGGAGGCTGGATGGCATCACTGACTTGATGGACATGAGTCTGAGTGAACTCCGGGAGATGGTGATGGACAGGGAGGCCTGGCATGTCGCAAAGAGTCGGACACGACTGAGCAACTGAACTGAACTGAACTGATAAGGTAAAACACTAGCTTTTACTGTAGAGCCACAAATGTATTCAACAATTTAACTCACCACTGTGACTAAGAATAAAACAGCGGTTTATACTTATAGCATGGAAATAAGTTTGTTTTGTGGCAATCTTCATTTAGACAGTATGTTATATTAATTTCTCTTTCCCACAAAAATATAGAAGCTTTCCTTTATGGGATACTAGCCTTTGAAAATGACTGATTTCCAAATAGTTGAATTTACAAAAGCCACTCAGCAACCAAGCAGAGGCAGGAATCATTTGCTATGACCTTCTTTTTTGAGATTCCTTTGTAAAATTTATTTATTTATTTTAACTGGGGGATAATTACTTTGCAATATCGTGATGGTTTTTGCCATACATCAATATAAATCGGCCACGTGATGACTTTTTGAACCAGGGAGAACAGTGCGCCTTTCTGGAAGCCAATATTTTAAATATTTTCCCAAGTTACATGGATGTGCTTGAGATGGGGGAGGGCATGGTGGCCGGAGAAGGGACTTAGAACATCTCCAAGTGTGAAATCAAGGGAAGATCTCCGTCCTAATTTCCCGGATACTTGCCTAGCTGGTGTCACACTGTTATCATTCAGTGTGTGTGAGTGTATGTGCGTGTGGGGGGGTGGATGCCAGTACTTGTGAACACGCAGACACACACACACCCCCTCTCTTATGCCCTGTGGCCCCTCTGCTTCCTCTCACATCCAATGTGGCTACACTGGGGATTTATGAAAACCACATCTTCTGTCCAACACGCTCTTCCTCCAACTCGTTGCATGGGTGGGTTCTTAGCCCTGAGACCTCAGCCCAGATGTCACTTCTTAGGAGAAGCCCTCCCTGACCCTCTATGGAAGACACCATTCTCACCCATTGCCAGTCATTTTTATCTTGGCTTATCTCCTTTACAGCACTTAAAAAGATCGAAGGAACATGGATGGGCCGAGAGGTTATCATACTAAGCAAAGCAGGTCAGAAAGAGAAAGACAAATGCCGCGTGACATCACTTGTATGTGGAACCTGAAATCTGATACAAATGAACCTGTCTGGGAAACAGAGTCATAGACACAGGAAACAGAATTGAGGGTGCCAGGGGGGAGGTGGGTAGGGGAGCGATGGGTTGGCAGTTTGGGGTTAGCAGGGGCAAACTAGAATACAAGATGGACAAATAGCAAGGTCCTACTGTATACACAGGGGACTGTGTTCAACATCCTCAGATAAACCTTAATGGAAAAGAATTTTTAAAAAAACAACTGCATTGATCTTGTTTGTTGACTATCTGTTCACTGATGATTCCACTACTAGAATGCAAGCTGCTGGAGGGCAGAGTCTCCGTTTCCTCTGTTTACCATTTTACTTTCAGACCTGGAACAACTCTTGGCATTTAGAAGACACTAAAGAAAAAAAAATCGTTGTTGAATAAGCAAAGATTGAATATAATTCTTTGGACCTAAAAGTTCTGTCATTCATCTTCACTTTAGCATTCCCAGATAGGGATAAATGACACAGAGATAAATGACTAAACGAGTTATTTTCCTGTGTTGACTATGTGGCTCAAAGTGATGCGAAGTTGCTATGACGCACCATCAGCTCACGGTGGTTCATGTGATGAACTCTGGCTTCTCTGGGCTCCTCACCTTCTCAAGTACACAGAGGACCTGTCCTACCCTAGGAGCCTTTCTTGTGATGACTCTCATCCTACAGAGAAGCAAACAACCTAGACCTCAAGGAAGAATAAAGGAAAGCTTGTTAAGGTTATGATGCTAAGCTCTAAAGGTATGGCTTTAAGTTGGTAAAGTTTAAATCAACATGTAAAGGAGCTCTGGAGAGACAAGTATGTCAAACATTTATCCTGACACGTGTCCATCTGACCTGGACACTAAGATCCCTTCCACACCATAGTATTCTCTTCTCCTGCACTGGGACCCACCCAAGTTCATCATAACAGGGCCTTCTGTGAAACACAGGCACATCCTGCTAACACTCCTCTCCACCGTTGGGACCCTTCCACCGAGAACCTCCTCCAAAGAAAACAAAAGAAAATGAGAGCCGCACACTTAATTTATCACAGAAATAGCCCCATAAAGCCTTCCTGAGATGCCTTAGATGATTTTGAGTACAATCTGTAACTATCGGGCACAGCCTGTGAACATTTCAAGTTCACCTTTCCATGTGTCTTTCTCTAGTTTTCTAAACAAAGAGAATTTTGCCATAGAGTTAATGAGATCACTTGCCCAAATCAATTGAGATAATAATGTCTGCAGGGGAAAAATAAATCATGGCAGATGGAGAGTTGTACAAATATGGGCTTCTATGTTAGGGAAGGAAAAGAAAGATTCAGAGATTGTCTCTGATTAGAGCTCAGCTCCTGGCTTGGCCACTCACTACTTGTGAGGCCTCAGTAGGTCTACTGACCTCTCTCTGTGTGTCAATTTTTTTTTTCATTTTAAAAACAGGGGCCATAACATGTGGGTACAAGCGGGGAAGGAGAGAGTGGGATGAATTGGGAGGTTGGGATTGACATATACACACTACCCTGTGTAAATTCATAGCTCGTGGGAAGCTGCTTATAACACCAGGAGCGCAGCTGTGTGTTCTGTGATGGCTCAGATGGGTGGGATTGTGGGGCCGGGTGCGGGGGGAGTGGGAGGGCTCTCGAGAGGGAAGGGTATACGCATACACATAGCTTACTCATGCTGTTGTATGGTAGAAACTAATGCAACGTTGTAAAGCAACTCTACTCCAAAAAATGAAAATAAAATTTTTATTGCATTAAAAAATAAAAAAATGGTAACCGTGGTGAATTAACCTCACAAAACAGATCCCATGGTGAAAGAGTTACTATACCTAATTATGAAATGTGCTAAATTAAGAAACGAATTAAACATATACTTCAATGTTTCTATCACTGTTCCTCTCTTGGTATCTATACATTTAAATTAATTTAATCACTATCCCATGTACTCAGTCCTGCAGTTGTGTCTGACTCTCTGTGATGCTACAGACAATAGCCCGCCAGGCTCCTCTGTCCATAGGATTTTCCTTTCAAGAATGCTGGGGTGGGTTGCCACTTCCTCATCCAAGGGATCTTCCCCACTTAGGGATTAAACCGGTTTCCCTGGGTCTCCTGCATTGCAGGCAGATTCTTTACCACTGAGCCACTGGGGAAGGACACCAGAGGGAGGTTTTTCTACATGTCAAGAAAACTGCATATGCTAAGTTTTAGGTTTGGGAGTAGCCTGGACACTGATTTGAAGAAGAAAACCCTGGGTTTGAGCTCTGGGTCAGCAGAGGGCACTGGGCCCATTATTCACCCTCTGGGCTGTGTCTCCCCTCAGGTGTAACTGAGGGTGGGCTATCTCTCCCCTTGAGTGTCCATAGAGGGTGGGACGGCTCAGTGGCTCCTGAGCGGGACTGCATGCACCCTGGTATCATTGGGAAGATAAACCAGGGGATGTCTGATTCCTCCCTCAGACCTGGGCCAGGCGGGGCTGGGACCTGGTTTTTAAATTAAACTCCAATTAAAATAAATAAATTTATATTTTTTGAAAAAGCATCTCTTCAGGTGATTATGATTTGACTGTACAGAAACAGGTCAGGTCAGGGCCCCAAACCCTGGTCCATGGAGGTGATGGCCAGGCCAGAGCTCCTGGCACGCCTCATTGCAAATGGATGGGGCATCTCAGGTATTTATCCACCAGGCTCAGAATCTTGTCACTGGCATCAGGATTCTGAAGCAAATCAGCTTTAGGACTCTGAAAAAAATCAGGTATTTCTTAGTCTATGAGGTTGAAATCTAGACTCTGGGTGATGGTAAAGTTAATAAGACACATGCCTAATTTCGGGGAACTGACGGGCCTGAGGACTTTCCTTCATGATCACAGCCACGAATTCTGCATAGCAGATATTTATCAGGCACAATTAGCTAGTTTTATAATAAGACATTATTTATGCTCTAGGGCAGTGCTGTCTCACATGACAGCCACTGAATTTATATATGCCATAATCATAAAATGCACATGGGATGCTGAAGATTCCATGTGCAAAAATGAAGGCAAAATAACTTATTCATAATTTTTATATGAAATAATAATCCCAATACTTATTATTCCCAACAACACCCAGTTACTTAAGAGATTTTTAAACTCACAATAATTTAAAAAATAATTTTATTCTTTCATCCAATCATTTTATTGTATGTGACAGCAACTCGGTGTAAAAACACAGAATCATAATGATAAATCATCTATTTTTCTGATATTTTATGGCTAATATTTTGTTGTTTGGGTATTTTCATTTTAGAGTAATTCCTTTCCAGGGACGCACTTATCAAATTATATACAATGTGAAAAATATTCTCAGACGTTTATAAGTTGTTTTAATTTACCTGCATTATTGAACTACATTGTTTGCTTTCTTTAGATCTTGGAGATTTATTGTCATTACAGTCCAGATCATGTTACATATGGTGAAATTGTGTGTGTGTGCATATCTTGTATTTAACTATTTAAGCAGTATTATATGTACATTAATAAATAAAATTACATATTTTATTTATAAATTTAAAAAGGAATGTAAAATAACTTGTTAATAATTTATATGAAATAATTTTAATGTTATGTCATAATAATACTGATATAAAATTTAATAAACATGACTTAATCCAATGTTTTTGATATATTAGTTAAAATAAATATATTATTAAAATTAATTTCACCCATTTCTTTTTAACTTATCGAATGTGGATACTGGAAAAATTAAAATTACCTGTGGGGCTAGCATTACATTTCTATCAGGCAAGAGCTGAACTGTGCTAAACCCAGGGCTTTGGCAGAGCTCGAAGTACGGTGGGCTCCACGCAGCTGTCTGCTGGGCAAAGGATGGTACCCTGACAGAGTGGCCACCGTGGAGCAGCCCAGACCCCCACTGCAGAGGAGACGCAAGCAGACCCTGAGGAGCCGATGGACGGGAAGGCTGAGTTAATCAGGGGCCAAGGAGGAGGAGAGATGAGGCGAGCAGGCAGCTTCTTCCGGCCCTGTCTCCTCCTCTTCCCTAGCCGGCCATGGTTCCCGCTCAGCAGATCCGCTCCACCCCACCTCCGGCCTTTGTCAAGGGAAGCTCTGCCCCCAGAAGCACGCAGGGCGGGGGGACTTGGGCCTCCGCCTCCCAGCAGAGAAGACGGCCTGGTTACATTATACAACCTGTGTGTTACTCAGCGGCGTGAGAACAGAAACCCTTCATTACTTTATTTTTTTAAACTTTATTTTCGGCTGTGCTGGGTCTTCATTCCTGCAAGGGCTTTTCTCTGGTTGCGGTGAGCGGGCCGCTTGCTGGTCGCGGTGCAGGGGCTTCTCATCGCCGCGGCCCTTGTGGTGGCACACAGGCTTAGTTGCTTCGAGGCATGTAGGATCTTCCTGGGCCAGGAATCGGACCGAGTCTCCTGCACTGGCAAGCACATTGCCATTGGCAAGCAGATGGCTCTTTACCACTGAGCCATCACGGCAGCCCTATTTTTTTAATTAACTTTTATTGGTATATAGTTGCTTTACAATGTTGTGTTAGTTTTTATTGTACAGTAAAATGAGTCAGCCATACATGTATACACACACACACACACACATATATATATATATATATATATATATCCCTCTTTTTCAGAGTTCTTTCCCACTCAGGTCACCATAGACCGTAGAGTCTGTTGTGCTACACGTATGCACTGCTGATATTACGGATGTGTGCATCATCCCTCAGTCATATCTGACTCTTTGCAACCCCTTGGACTGTGGCCTGCCAGGCCCCTCTGCCCACAGAATTTTCCAGGCAAGAATACTGGAGTGGGTTGCCATTTCCTACTCCAGGGGATCTTCCCAATTCAGGGATGAAACCCAAATCTCTTTATGTCTCCTGCATTGGCAGGCAGATTCTTTACCACTGTATAATACAAATAACTAATGAGAAACACTTTCAGTTCAGTTCAGTTCAGTCGCTCAGTTGTGTCCGACTCTCTGCGACCCCATGAATCGCAGCATGCCAGGCCTCCCTGTCCATCACCAACTCTTGAGAAACACTTTAGAAGATGGAAAAATAAAGTAGAGCAGTTGGTCAGTGGCCTCTGATCACCATCCTCTTTGCTAGCTGATGTGTTGCTCTCTACCTTGTGGCCTTTGACTCTCATAATTTCTGCTTCACTTTGCACAGCCAGTCACTCAGATACAGTGTAGCTTCAGTCCCAGATGATCACAATAAATAGGAATTTATTTATTTAATGGTACTTTGCTTCCTAGTACCATTTTGTCTACAACACAATGTACATACCTTAATTTAAAAATATTTTATTGGTAAAAAAAGTGCTAACCATCGTCTGAGGTTTCAGCCAGTCATGGTAGTAACATCAAAGGTCACTGATCACAAACAACAAGGTCCTGCTGTCTAGAACAGGGGACAATATGTAATATCTTGTAATGAACTGGAACAGAAAAGAATATGAAAAAGGACATGCATGTATCTGTATGCATGTGCGTGCTCAGTTGCTGAATCGTGTTTGACTCTTTGCAACCCCATGGATTGTAGCCTGCCAGGCTTCTCTGTGCATGGAATTTCCCAGGCAAGAATGCTGGAATGGAATGCCATTTCCTACTCAAGGGGACCTTCCTGACTCAGGGATTGAACCTGCATCTCTATGTCTCCTGCATTAGCAAGCAGATTCTTTACCACTACCACCACCTGTGAAGTCCATATGTGTGTGTGTGTGTGTGTATCTCCTTTTTCTGTACACCAGAAATTCAGAAATTAACACATTATAAATCAACTATACTTCAATAAAAAGGTCACTGATCATAAATCACTATAACAAATGTGATAATAATGAAAAAGTTTGAAATACTGTGAGAATTATCAAACTGTGACACAGAGATTCAAAGAGAGCCAGTGCTGTTGGGAAAGTGGTGCTAACAGACTTGCTCAAAGCAGGGTTTCCAGCAACTTTCACTTTGTAAAAAATGCAATAAAATGAAGGGCAGTAAGACGAGGTCTGCCTGAATTCTTTTCCTTGAACTGTTTGCTAGTTTGGCCTTGACCCACTGCGGCTGATTCTAAATCTATAACCATCCGTTTCTCTCAGTGCTGCTCTCTACCTTTGAAGCTGGAAAACTAAGTCCCCAAGCTCTTGGTCTCCCTGAAGGTAATGTTTTCCATGTAACTCCGTTCTAGCCAAAGGCATGTGGGCAGGAATCCCTGGAGAAGGATCTCTCCCCATGAAAAGGCCAAACCTTGTTAGGAACCCGTTGGGCCCTTTGCCACTTGACTGGAATGCAGTTGTGAGGCTGGAGGTGAAGCAGCCATCTTGTGATCATGAGAAGACAAATATGAGGATGAAAGACTGAGGACAGTGGAGTAAATAGAGCTCAGTCTTTAAGGACATTGTGGAGGCTTGACTTCCTTCAGGTTTCTTGTTTCAGAAAAACAAATCCTGAACCTGATAGGCCACTGTTAGTCCAATTTCTATTGCCTTCAGCTATAATAATTTTTACTACTACAGAATGATTATTTATAGCAATATCATAATAAATTTTTTTTTTTTTTTTTTTTTGGCTTTCTGGAAATCCCTCAGTGACCTAGCCTCTCTCACATTTTTCCATTTTCCACCCGGTTGCCTTTCTCCTCTGCCCTCTCCCCACTCTCCTCCCCATCACATCCTGCCTCACCAGATTCAGAACTCCAAGGAAATGCAGCATAAAAGAGAAACAAAGCACTCCTCTGGAACACATGCAGCACTGAGGCCCCAGCACCCACTGCTCCCCTCCCCGCTTCCCCAAGCAAGGGGTCCATCTGAATCCTTGAGTGTCAGGGCCTCGGAGGCTGGGTGAACTTGCCACCAGCAGTGCAGAGGGGAGGGGGTGGTGGCAGTGCCCCAGGCTGGCATGCCGGTCTTAGTTCCCGTGTGCTGAGCCCTGGGGCACCACAGGACATACTTCACCATATCCCGACTGTTCACGGTGACACAGGCTTTTGTGTTCTGTGGTGAACCTGCACACGCCCTGCCAGCCCAGCAGAGCCGCCAGGCTCTAGTTAGAAAAGCATTCCTTCCCACAGATAAGAAAAAGCAGCCTGCAATCCAAAAACAGCCTCAACAAAGGGAAATTGAGAAGACGCCCAGGCAACAGCACAGGGACATATGAACTCAGAGGAAAATGTCTTTTTCCCCCTGAGCTGTTTACTCAGAACTTTCTAAGTAACCAGGTGACATGCATAATGTTGATGCAGCTAAGGTCTCCACTTTTCCTGCAACACGGTGGTATCTACTCTCTTTCTCCAATTTCTTCACCTGGCAATACATACCCTGGATGTTTTGGGTGAAATAAGCCTCTCTGGTTTTCTATAAAAGGCCATATGAGATCAGATGTAGTGGGAACATGCAAAGGCCCATGCCCTAGCTGGGTACCTTTACCCGAAACTTTACCTGAAAGCCTTTTGCACATTTGAGCTCAGTTATCTTATTACATAATCCAAATTGTTCCCCCCAGCCTGATATTTCATCGCAGACCACTCCTGTACTATGATGCCATCATACACAAAGCGTACACATACACACAGAATTTCCAAGTGGGTATTTTTGTCATAAACCCCAGAAAGCGTACCTGGAATCCAGCAGTTCTTTCTGAGAGTCTAATTTACTGGCACGTTTTCTAGGCCAGCGTTAGAAATGGTCAGCTTCTGTTTACCCCTTACCTCTCTACATGCCGGCCTGAAGGACGTCACTTTAGGATGTGCCTGCTGTCCCTGACTCACGGCTGCCTTTGTCCCTACAGAGCTTGAAGCCATCTTTCCCGGCGTGACCTGGGATTCTGTTCAGGTTAGCAGTGAAGGCCCTGCTTCTACTCTGTCTCCATTGACTGGTCACGTCTACTGAGGTTTCGTTCTCTCCATCCTCCGCCCTGTGGTTCTGGGAAGCCTGCCCAGAATCAAGGACTCCGTCAGCGAGCACACTCTTGAGCAGCACCAGGCCCAATGCTTGAAATCACAGAGGATGTACCGAGTAAGGCAGGTCAGAGTCTGTAAGTCCAGACAGACAGACGATAGACCAATGAATCCAAGAACCAACAAGAAAACTCAGGGATGTGTTAAAATCGACTAACTGGAGCTCCCCAAGGAGGGGATCTGAAGCTTGAGAAGAACCTCATCTCTGACCTTAGGATCTGTGGTCTGTCTTGTAATGTTTTCAATTCATCAAACAACAACTGCACAGACCTTGCAGGAATGGATCTGAATGGGGAAGTGGTGCCTGCTTTGTTACTGGGTATTTGGTTTCTGGAGAACAGGACAGCTCTTTACCTTCATGTACATGCTGCATGCTAAGTCACTTCAGTCCTGTCTGACTCTTTGCGACCCCATGGACTGCAGCCCACCAGGCTCCTCTGTCCACGGAACTGTCTAGGCAAGAATACTGGCGTGGGTTGCCAGCCCTCCTCCAAGGGATCTTCCTGATGCAGAGAATCAAACCCGTGTCTCCTGCATCTCCTGTGTCGGCAGGTTCTCCACCACCAGCACCACCTGGAAGCCCATGTACGTCCATATGCACATGCAACCCATGATACTCTAGCTCGTTGGAAAGCCTGAAATGAGCAGCACCATCTGGAGTCAGGGTGGCGGGTGCAGAGTAGGGGAAGCGCTCTGAGCACAGCTGCTTGATCCACCACGTCTCTCTCTTTACAACATCAGGCTGCACGTCCAGCTCTTGCAGGAGGGGTGTGTGTGCGTGTGCGTGTGTGTGTGTGTGCGTGCGCGTGCAGGTGTCTCTATGACTGATGAATCCGAGTAGGCAGCCCCAGAAAACCTCTAATACATTTACATCCAGCTTTTCTCTGTGAAAAATGAATGGTAAACAGAACCAAGCCCAGAGCATCGGGGAAACCGGTAACCAGTATAAGTGATGGGTCAACAAGAAACTGGTTTGCAGAGGAAAGGATAAATGATGCAGAGTTAAAGTCCATGCTACTCTACTGGTAGAATTTAAGCCAATTTTCACTCCTTCTGTTATGTAGGAGTGATGTCTCGATTTTCTCCGGCCAGCTCTGAGATTCTGTGTTTGCCCATTGTGGAAACCCAGTCTCTCTAATACAATGTGAAGAAGCCCCCTTTGTGCTTGGTTGCTCACGTTGCTTATTATGGGCTTCACAAACAGCTCTGATATATCCAGTCTTGAACAGGAGAAGACTCAATCAGCACCTGGGTCAGGGCAAAAGTCAGGCCTGAAGCAGACACGAGCAGTTTCATACCCTTTTGCAAGCACAGAAATTAGTGTCGTGGTCATAAAGTAAATCTTCACTTCACATTCTTACAGGCTAGGTTAAAGAATTCTGTTTTTAGAACCCAAAACATTTAAGGTGTGACAAGAAGATGAAGGTGGAAGCAAGATTCATCCCAGGGAATCCAAATAGGGTTGTCTACTGGGTGTTCATGCATGCTCAGACCCTTCAGCCCTGTCTGACTCTTTTTGATTCTATGGACTTTAGCCCTTCAGGGTCCTCTGTCCATGGGATTATCCAGGCAAGGATACTGGAGTGGCTTGCCATGCCCTCCTACAGAGGATATTCTTGACCCAGGGATCCAACTTGAGTCTCTTGCTTTGCAGGTGGATTCTTACTACTGAGCCATGGGAGAAGCCCATTCTACTGGGAAAGCGTTGGGAAATATAATGAAGGTGTCCTCAGGAGAGCATCAGTCATTAAGGGTCTGTCCTTCAGAAACCATTCTCTTATTTGGACACTATATATATATATATATATATATATATATATATATATATATATCCCTAATAACCCTAAGTGGAAATTTCTGTAAAGAAAGATTTATTAGTTTCCTAGGGCTGCTGTAACACATTACCACTAATGCCTGGGTTAAATACAACAGAATTTTGAATTCTTCCAGTCTGAAGTTTGAGAAGAGGCACCAGCAGTTGTTAGTCCTTCTGAAGGCTCTAGGGCTGAAGTCTTTCTTGCCTCTTCCTGGCTTCTGTTGGGTCTGGCAGTCCTTGGCCATCCCTGGCTTCAAGTCATGTCATCCCAAGTTATCTCCATCCAACATTCTTCTCCATGCATCCTCTTCTCTCCTTACAAGGACTCTGGTCCCTGGAGTTATGGCCACCCTGCTCCAGAAAGACCTCATCTTAGCAACTAACTAGAACTTATTTGGTGGCTCAGATGGTAAAGCGTCTGCCTACAATGCAGGAGACCTCGGTTTGATCCCTGGGTTGGGAAGATCCCTTGGAGAAGGAATTGGCAACCCACTCCAGTACTCTTGCCTGGAAAATCTCATGGATGGAGGAGCGTGGTAGCTTACAGTCCATGGGGTCGCAAGGAATCAGACACAACTGAGCAACTTCACTTAGCAACTAATCACATCTGCCAAGACACTGACCCTGGTTCAAAATCCAGTCCCATTCTGAGGTTCTGAAGAGGTGTGAAATTTGAGGGGGACTCTAGTCAACTCATGACAGGTATCATGAGATCCATGTTTAGATACAAACAGCAAAACTATGAAAAATAAGGAAAACTTGGCCCAGACCTCAGACCTGGGGCCAGTCCTTGCTTCCCTGCTGTTGGCATGGTCCTGAGCGTCTGCTTTCCCTGCCTCCGCCGGCCTGCCTCTGTCCAAGTCTTCCTCTGCCACACTTTAGCCACACTTCAGCTTTAAGACCTTGGTGAGTTACTTAACCCAGCAGTGCCTTGGTTTCCTCACATGTGACATGAGATTAACTATACTCACTTATAGAGCTTCTGCAATGATTGCATCATGGAATCTGCGTCAATCACCCACACAGTACCTGACCCAGAGTAACTGACAGCTCACCGCTTTGATAATGATCAGTCTCTCTGTTGTATTAGCAGACACAGTCCATCCTGCCTGTTACCAGCACGGCCATGTTTCTGAAACTGAAATCTGATGTCCTTTTCTGTAAGACTTTACATGTTTTCCAGCTGATGTCGAGCCAGAGAAAGTTCTCAGCAGACACCACATCTGTGACATCTAATTCCACATCTCACCCGCCCCCACCCCACACTCAACTGTCCCCCAGCAGCCCAGGGGCACTGAGCAAGGATGAGCCCTTTCCTCATGCCTCCTTGCCTCAACACCAAAAGCCCCCGCATGTGGTATATCTACCTGGTGACCACCGACCTGTGCGTCTCTGATATCAGCCCAGGAGGAAGATATTTCCTGAAAGTAGCCAAGGGCCCCTGGTTCCCACTGAGCCCACAGTCTCTCACATTCACTCGAGATTATTTATTGATACAACTTCATTTTTTCCATAAGATTTCCTATGGGTTTTATCTTCCATGCCCAACTGGTTCCTTTTCCTGCCTGCTTTTTTCCTGTTCCATTTCTATCTGCTTTCACCTAATGTTTCTTGCTATTTTTAAACAATTTATTTTATTGAAGTAGAATGGATTTACAATGTTGTATTCATTTTTGCTGTAAGGCAGAGAGATTCAGATACAAGCTTTCATATTCCTTTCCATAAAAATGTTCTATCATAGGATGTCAAATACAGTTACCTGTGCTATATATAGGACCTCACTACTTATCTGTCCTATAGTAATAGTTAGTATCTACTAATCCCAAACTTCCAATCCAGCCCTCCCCTAAACTCCTTCTTCCTGGGCAACCACAAGTCTGTTCTCTAAGTCTTTGAGTCTGTTTCTGTTTTATAAATAAGTTCATTTGTATCATTTCTTTTTAGATTCTGAATATAAGTGATATCATTTGATATCTCTCTTTCTGAGCCTGACTTATTTCACTCAGTGTGACAATCTCTAGGTCCATCCATGTTGCTGCAAATGGCATTATTTCAATCTTTTTATGGCTGAGTAATATTCCACGGTATATATGTACTACAGCTTCTGTATCCATTCATCTGTTGATGAACATATAGGTGGTTTACATTTGACATAACTTCTTTTGTGGATGAAAAGTTCCCTGAGGCAAGGCAAAAATGTCATATTGTCACTCTGACTCCTTGGAGGAAATCAAGCATTTGATGAACAGCATACGTTTGATGTTGGTGCTCTGCCTTTTTACCAGGCGTACAACCTTGGAGAAGTTTCTTAGTTTGCAAATTAGGGTAATAAATGTATTCATCTAGTGGGGCTTAGGTAATGTTTGCAATGCATAAAGCTGATAATTTATTAAGGGATACATAATAAATGCCTTTAATATCCTACTGAAGGGAAGTGAAAGTTGCTCAGTCACGTCTGACTCTTTGCAACCCCATCGACTATACAGTCCATGGAATTCTCCAGGACAGAATACTGGAGTGGGCAGCCTTTCCCTTCTCCAGGGGATCTTCCCAACCCAGGAATCGAACCCAGGTCTCCTGCAAAGCAGGCAGATTCTTTACCAGCTGAGCCACAAAATCCTGTTACCTGAGCATAATTGGAAAAAAAAACACAAAAACATACAAGTCTGGAGATCTTTGCATCAACCATTGAGTCTCCCATTTTAACAGGCTCAGTTTAATCTTCTTTACTTTTATACTTTTTTACATTATTTGGCTTGCCTGCACACCTTTATCCAAACTCTCACTGCTCTCCCAGGACTCTACTTAACTTCATTCTCAGATGATGACCCTAGTAGGAGTACTAGAAAAGTTACATACCAATAAACAAGTGAATAAAAAGTCTGAAACAAGACCTTCATCTCCCTACTTCCCCACCAGCCTTTCCGGGACACACACACACGCATACACTGAAACACATACATGAATATATTCATTCTTCCTCCTTTCTCCCCCTCCCCTTCCTCCGTTCCTTCCCTCCAGAGAAGGATATATTCCTTTACAGCTGGGTGGCAGCCCCTCTGGCTGAGTGCCCCTCGCATCTGGCCTCTCCCCCTCCAAGGTTCTGCCTTACACACCCTCTCTCTTAGATACCTTCCCTTCTGGAGGGTGTCTTACTAGCAGTGTAGCCTATAAATATACTCCCTTTCATGAATCACAGCCTTGTCATGCCAAAGGAGCTTGCATAACTCAACAAAGCTATAAGTCATGCCATGAAGGGCCACACAAGAAGGCGGGTCATAGTGAAATGTTCTGAAAAAATGTAGCCCACTGGAGGAGGAAAGGGCAACCCACTTTAGTATGATTGCCTGGAGAACCCCATGAACAGTATGAAAAGGCAAAAAGATATGACACTGGAAGATAAGCCTCCCGAGTCAGAAGATGTGCAATAAGTTACTGGGGAAGAGTGGAGGGCAATTACTTATAGCTCCAGAAAGAATGAAGCAGCTGGGCCAAAGCAGAAATGACACCCAGTGTGGTTATGTCTGGTGGTGAAAGTAAAGTCTGATGCTGTAAGAAAAATATTGTATAGGAACCTGGAATGTCCATGAATCAAGGTAAATTAGATGTGGTCAAGCAGGAGATGGCAAGATTGTCATGGACATCTTAGGAATCAGTGAACAAAAATAGGAGATTACCATTATACATACTACCAAGGGCAAGAATCCCTTAGAAAAAATGGAGTAGCCCTCATAGTCAACAAAAGAGTCTGAAATGCAATACTTGCGTATAACTTCAAAAATGACAGAATGATATCACTTTGTTTCCAAGGCAAATCATTCAACATCACAGTAATCCAAGTCTATGCCCCAAGCACTGATGCCAAAGAAGTTGAAGTTGACTCGTTCTATGAAGGCATAAAACACCTTCTAGAATTAGCACCACACACAAAAAAAATGGCCTTTTCGTAATAGAGGATTGGAGGGCAAAAGTAGGAACTCAAGAGATACTTGGAATAACAGGCAAGTATGATGTTGGAGTACAAAATGAAGCAAGGCAAAGGCTGACAATTTTGTTTAGAGAACACACTGGTCAGAGCAAACACCCTCTTTCAACAACACAAGAGATGACTCTATACATGGACATCACCAGATCCACACCAAAATCAGATTGATTTTGTGCTTTGCTGCTGAAGATGGAGAACCTCTATATAGTCAGCAAAAACAAGACCTAGAGGTGACTATGGCTCAGATGATGAGGTCCTTATTGCAAAATTCAGGCTGAAATTAAAGAGAGTAGAGAAAATCACTAGGTCATTCAGGTATGAACTCAATCAAATACCTTATGATTATACAGTGGCAGTGATGAATAAATTCAAGGGATTAGATCTGGTGGACAGAGTGCCTGAAGATCTATGGATGGAGGATCATAACATTGTACAGGAGTAAAACCACCCCAAAGAAAAACAAATGTAAGAAGGCAAAGTGGCTGTCTGAGGTGGCTTTACAAATAGCTGAGGGAATAAGAAAAGCAAAAAACAAGGGAGAAAGGGAAAGGTATGCCCAACTAAATGCAGATTTCCAGAGAATAACAAGGAGAGATAAAAAGACCTTCTTAAATTAACAATGCAAAGAAATAGAAGGAAAGCAACAGAATGGGAACAAGTAGAGATCTCTTCAAGAAAATCGGTGACATCAAGGAAACATTTCATGCAAGGATGGACATGATAAAGGATGGAAATTATAAGGATCCAAAAGAAGCAGAAGAGATTAAGAACTGCCTAGAACACAGAGAAGAACTATACAAAAAAGGTCTTAATGACCCAGTTAACCATGATGGTGTGGTCACTCACTTAGAGCTGGACATCCTGGAATGTGAAGTCCAGTAGGCCTTAGGAAGAACTACCATGAACAAAGCTAGGGGAGGTGACATACTCCAGATGAGCTATTGAAAATCCTAAAAGTTGATGTTGTTAAAGTGCTGCACTCAATATGTCAGAAAATTTGGAAAACTCAGTTGTGGCCACAAGACTGGAAAAGTTAATTTTCAATATAACCCAAAGAAAGGCAATGCCAAATAATGTTCATACTATAATACAATTGGGCTTGATTCACATGCTAGCA
The DNA here is from genome assembly GCF_042477335.2 of Ovis canadensis. NCBI lineage: Eukaryota > Metazoa > Chordata > Mammalia > Artiodactyla > Bovidae > Ovis > Ovis canadensis. Next base: position 11,134,568 of record NC_091253.1, read on the forward strand.
AGATTATGCTCAAAATCCTTCAAGCTAGGCTTCAGTAGTATGTGAACTAAGGACTTCCAGATGTATACGCTGGATTTAGAAAAAGCAGAGGAATCAGAGGTCAAATTGCCAACATACACTGGTTCATAGGAAAAGCAAGGGAATTCTAGGAAGACATCTATTTCTGCTTCATTGACTACGTTAAAACCTTTTAACTGTGTGGATCACAGCAAACTGTGGAAAATTCCTAAAAAGGTGGGAATACTAGATCACCTTATCTAGTATAGAAAAAGGGTGTTTCTCAGGTCTTCTGAGAAACCTGTATCCAGGTCAAGAAGCAACAGTTAGAACCGGGCATGGAACAACAGACTGGTTCCAAATTGGGAAAGGAGTATGAGAAGTCTGTGTACTATCACCCTGGTTCTTTAACTTCTGTGTAGCGTACATCATGCAAAATGCTGGGCTGGATGAATCACAAGCTGGAATCAAGATTGCAGGGAAAAATATCAACAACTTCAGTTAGGCACATGGTATCACTTTAATGGGAGAAAATAAAGAGGAACTAAAGAGAGGAGCCTGGTGGGCTACAGTCCATGGGGTCACTTTCATGCTTTGGAGAAGGAAATGGCAACCCACTCCAGTATTCTTGCCTGGAGCCTAGTGGGCTGCCATCTATGGGGTTGCACAGAGTCAGACACGACTGAAGCGACTTAGCAGCAGCAGCAAAGAGTCTCTGTTGAGGGTGAAAGAGGAGAGTGAAAAAGCTGGCTTGAAACTCAACACTAAAATAACTAAGATCATGTAGGAGATGCATGAGGCAGGGAACCCAAAGCCAGTGCTCTGGGACAACAACCCAGAGGGATAGGGTGGGGAGAAAGGTGGGAGGGGATTACAGGATGGGGAAGGAATGCATGTATACCTGTGGCGGCTTCACAGTGATGTAAGGCAAAAACCATCACAATATTATAATTATCCTCCAATTAAAATAAATACATTAATTAAACAAACTAAGATCATGGCATCCTGTCCCATCACTTCACTGCAAATAGAAGGGAAAAAGTGGAAGCAGTGACAGATTTTTATTTTCCTAGGCTCCAAAATCACTATGGACAGTGACTACAGTCATGAAATTAAAAGACACTTGCTCCTTGGAAGAAAAGCTATGACAAACCTAGACAGAGTATGAAAAAGCAAAGATACAACTTGCTGACAAAGGTTCATATAGTCAAAGCTATGGTCTGTCCAGTAGTCATGTATCGGTGTGAGACTTGGACCACAAAGTATGTTGAGTGCTGAAGAATTGATTCTTTTGAATCGTGGTGCTAGAGAAAACTCTTGGAGAGTCCCTTGGACTGCAAGGAGATCAAATCAGTCAATTCTAAAGGAAATCAACATTGAATATTCATTGGAAAGACTCATGTGGAAGCTGAAACTCCAATACTTTGGCTACCTGATGAGAAGAGCCAACTCATTGGAAAAGACCCCAATGCTGGGAAAGATTGAAGGCAGGAGGAGAAGCAGGTGGACAGAGGATGAGATGGGTGGATGGCAGCACTGACTCAATGGACATGAATTTGAGCAAGCTCAGGCAGATAGTCGAAGACAGAGGTACCTGGCATGCTGCAGCCCATAAGACTGCAAAGAGTTGAACATGACTTAGCAACTGAGCAACAATATACTAAACAGCTCATTCCAAATAAAACAGACAGCAGCCAAAGAATCTTCCTTGGGTCTGCGTCTGGAAGTTTTCTTGCCTTTCTCTTTTCTCATCCAATTTTTCCAAAACAATCCAGAAAACCAGTCCTTTGTTTTCATCACCAACTTCACTGAAGTCAAGGATAATCACTCAGCTGAAACCACCCTCGCTAAAGTCACCCATATCCTTGATGTTGCTGGATTCAATGAATATCCTTGGGCACTGTTGTCAGTGGCACTTTTCTTAAATTCAAGGCTATTGATCATGCTTTCTAAAACCATCAAACTTCTGTGCTCCGGGACATGATTTTCTTCTAGTTTTCCCAGTAGATTTTTTTTTTACCATTTCATTGAAATTTCTGTTGGAGACTTTTTTGTTGTTGTTCTAAGCACTGTGACTTAGAGACTGGCTTCCTTGGCCTGCCCATCTTTCCACTATTCTCCATGGGAAATGGCATCATTTCCATGACTACTTTATCAGCATCAACTATGCCTCTCATAAGGGTAGTTCTTCCCCAAATCTGAGAGTTGATTATCCTGCTGTCTTTTGAATTTCTCTGACTGAATGCTCAAAGGCATTTTAAATTTTGCTTGTTTAAAGTTTAACTCTATCTTTCTTCCTGTTCCTCTCCCCACATTCTCTATCTTACAGGCAGGTCAATCATCCAGTCGCCACAGCCTGACGTGAGATACCTCAGGGAGGGATTCAAGGCAGTGCCTCTTTTAGGGTACACAACTGTTAGGGCAGCCTCTCTGGAGCTTTTGGAATGAGGACAAAAGCTTTAGAAGCAAATCCTCTTGACTCTGCAGAGAATCACCTTGAAGTTTTCTCTTGATTCTGTGGATACAGGGTAAGAAGGCCCCTCTTTTCCTAGGATGAGTTTTATTTAAAATGCCTTGTCAAACTGCTTCACTTGCTGATCTTCAGAGCTGTTTCCTGGGTGGAGGTGGACACAGTGGGTTCACAGAGACGAGGGATTTTCCACGCTTTTTGGCATCTTCCAAAGACCTACGCTACGATGAGTTACAACCAGCACCTTCATGCACTGTCCCCACTCACCCCGCCCAGCTAATCGATCTTCAATCATTTTCTTTCTCTAATATTCTTTTTGTGTGTGTGGTTTGCTTTTTAAAACTTTTTTTTTCTTACATTGGAGCCTAGTTGATTAAGAATGTTGGTGTGATAATTTCAGGTGTACAGCAAAATGATTCAGTTACACATATTTATGTAACTATCCTTTTTCAATTTCTTTTCCCTTTTAGGTTGTTACATAACATCGGGCAGAGTTCTCTGTGCTACACAGTGGGCCCCTGTTGGCCATCCATTTCACACATATCTGTGTGTGCCTGTCTTGAACACACCTCCTTTTCTTCACACTGACATCTTCCTAAACCGGCTCTTGGCAGTCACCACTCCCACAGAACTTCCCAGGTCCTTAGTAACTAGTATTGTCCTGAACTCCATTCTCCACAAAGCTATCCAAGTGATCCCGAATTAAAAACTGTTCAATAAATGTCCACATCTTGTAGGATAAAAACTGTGCTCATTAACTGGCACAAACCCTCCCCTGTCCTCAAATTCGTAGCTTGCCCCTGCTTCTTGCCTGCACTAGTCAGTAATGGCAGGAGGTGCCGTCTCCCCCGTGACAGATTACTCACCTCTTCCCCTCTAGCTGGCATAATCAATTTTGCTCTGAGTACCCATCCCCTGCCTCTTCACCTGTCTAATCTTGCCCACTGTCCCAAGGCTCATGTGACACCCTGATGTGTCAGGTGGCCTGCCTGTCCACCTCTTTACTGCTTGCTGCCATGCTGAACCTGGTTCATCATCCCCACCCCTGTTCATCCTTCTGGGGTGACACTCTTACTCATTTTTCTATCTCCAGCAGCTGTCAGAGCTCTTAAAATTAAAAAAAAAAAAAAAACTCAGTAAATACTTGTTCAACTGAACAGGTAAATTCCAGCTCTCCTGCCAATTTATGATGACCCAGGGCAAGTCCAAACTCTTTGGCACTCTGTTATTTCATGTAACCTGAAGGAGTTGAACTAATCTTTTAAATGTCTCTTTCAGCTCCAATATTCTATGATGCTTCTATTATATTTGCTGAAAACGTGTACTGGAGTGGAAACTTATTTTTAATAGTCCATAATTACTAACAAAAACACTCATTTCATCATTCTGTTCTTCTGTATGAAGCTTAACATTTAAAGAGTTTAACTTAAAATATCTCTGAGTGAGTTATAGCACATAAGATCCCCACCTTCATGTGCTGAAGTAAACAAAAGTAATTCACATTCATAAAGTCTAATCACTAGAAATGCATTCAGACTTGTAAAGAAAGCAATTTGGTGCTGGGTTACATTAGTCTTTGTTGTCTACTTTTGTATTTCCTTATTGCTAGTAACTTGATTCCACAGATTATGCTTCCAAATTTAGGACCCAATGATTCTTTTCTTTTAAGTAAAGTTTTATTTTGTAATAATGTTTTTCTTTTTTAAAGTATAATTGTTTTACAATTTTGTGTTAATCTCTAATGTAGAGCAAAGTGATTCAGTTATACACACTATATATCTATATATAAATATATATATATCTATATATAAATATATATATATCTATATATAAATATATATATATATATATATATATATATAGTGCTGAAGCTGAAGCTCCAATATTTTGGCCACCTAATGCAAAGAGCCAACTCATTGGAAAAGACCCTGATGCTGGGAAAGACTGGGGGCAAGTGAAGAAGGCGGTGACAGAGGATGAGATGGTTGGATGGCATCACTCACTCAATGGAAATGAGTTTGAGCAAACTCAGGGAGATAGTAAAGGACATTGGAAGGCTGGTGTGCTGCTGTTCATGGAGTTGCAAAGAGCTGGACAAGACTTAGCAACTGAACAACAACAAATTATTTTTCAGATTCTTTTCTGCTATGGTTATCACAGGATACTGGATATAGTTCCCTGTGCTATACAGTAGGACCTTGTTGTTTATCAATTCTATATATATAATAATTTGCATCTGCTAACCCCAAACTCCCAGTCCATCCTTCCCCCAACCCTTCCACCATAGCAGCTACAAATCTGTTCTTTATGTCTGTGATTCCATTTCTGCTTCTTAAATATGTTCGTTTGTGTCCTAGTTTAGACCCCATATATGGCATTTGTCTTTCTCCTTCTGACTGACTTCACTTAGTCTGATAATCTATAGGTCTCTCCATGTTTCTGAAAATGGCATTATTTCATTTTTTTATGGCTGACTAATATTCTAATGTATATTTGTATGACATCTTCTTTATCCATTCATCTGTGGATGGACATTTAGGTTGTTCTCATGTCATAATTTCAGATTTACAGAAAAGTTGGAAAGATAGTATACAGAGTTCAGCTTTCCTTATTTTTAATATCTTATGGTAGTAGAGTATGTTTACCATAATTAATGAGACAATATTGATATACTCTTGAAGAAGGAAACTGCAACCCACTCCAGTACTCTTGTCTGGAAGATTTCATGGACGGAGGAGCGTGGTAGGCTGCAGGCCATTGGGTCGCAAGGAATCAGACACGGCTGAGCAACTTCAGTTTCACTTTATTGATATACTCTAATTAATTGCAGCCTATCTTTTATTTAGATTTTCTTAATTTTTACCTAATATCCTTCTTCTCATCCAGGATATCATCTGTGACATTTAGGTATTACATTTCCTCAGGCCCTTCTTGGCTCTGACAGGTTCTCAGACTTCCCTTGTGTTTGAAGAAATCTTGGTTAGCTATTTTGTGGAACGACCCTCAGTTGGAGGTTGTCTGATATTTTATTCATGAATAGAGTGGAGTTACAGGCTTTCGAAGGGGGACCACAGAGGTAAAGCATCATTGTCGTCACTCCATGATAAGAGGACATACTATCAAGATGACTCATAAGTGATTCAGGGATGATGTTGTCCTTAATCACCTGCTAAGGCAGGATCTGTCAGGTCTCCACACTGAGAGGTTACTCTTTTCCCTCCTTTTCATGCTGCACTCTTTGGAAGGAAGCCACTGTGCTCAACCTACCCTTGGGGCCTGGGGAAGAGGGAGGCACTGGTGGTCCACCTTTTCCAGGGTGGAGTGTTTACAAAAATCATTTGAATTCTTCCACAGGGGAGATAGGCCTCCCCTCTGATCTATTAATTTATTCAACATTTATTCTTATTAGCATGAACTTATAGATTGTGTGTTATTTTGGAACATCAAGCTTACATTAAACACTGATAGAAGTAAAAGGAAAAGAAAGTAAACAGGAAGCAGGAAAGGAGACAGGGAGCCAAGGGGCACCGCCTCCATTATCCTTGCTAAGTCGCTTCAGTTGTGTCCGACTCTGTGCGACCCCAGAGACTGCAGCCCACCAGGCTCCCCCGTCCCTGGGATTCTCCCGGCAAGAACACTGGAGTGGGTTGCCATTTCCTTCTCCAGTGCATGAAAGTGAAAAGTGAAAGTGAAGTCGCTCAGTCCTGTCTGACCCTCAGCGACCCCATGGACTGCAGTCTTCCAGGCTCCTCTGTCCATGGGATTTTCCAGGCAAGAGTACTGGAGTGGGGTGCCATCGCCTTCTCCGATTATCCTTAGACTAATACAAAGCTCTGCAGCTGAGTCAAGTCTGTACAGTAACCCCCACTGCAGCGCAGCGCACCCACACGCACACCACAACTAACCCGGCAGCTGGAGGAACCTTTGACACCGCTTAGCTTCAAGGAACAGGACGCCATTGGTCCCCGGAACCCGCCACATGCTCGCTCCTTTCACTTATTGCGGCCTCCGCCCCAGGGTAACCAGGAACTTCCAGTCCAATAGCACACGTCAGTTTTGCCTGCTTCTGAATTTCACACAAATGGAATCATATTACATGTTGACTGGTTTCTGGTGTCTTCTGGTGTCTGACTTCTTTCACTCAATGTTTTTCGAAGGGTGGAGTTGGGGAGAGAGTCACCGCACTTTGCATGTAGTTGTAGATTATTCCTATTGCTACATAGCAGGAAAATGTATTATGTAAATACCCCACAATGTAGTTCCTTATGTGTATTTGTAGATCTTTCTCAAAGTTGTATCCACAGTGCTACTAACCCACATGTATTTATGCTTTGGGGCTGATGCGGATTTGGTAGTTTCCCACTTGTGACAATTAAGGAGTGCCACTGGGGACATTCAGGTACATACTGGATGGGTTTATTATTTTATACCCAAAATGGAATGTTGGATCATAGGATGTAACTACGACTACTTCAAGTAAACAGTGCAGTTTTCCAAATGCATCACACCCATCTGCATGCTCATCAGAGAACGTGAGAGGTCCATTTGTTCCACATCCTCGACAACATAAGAATTGCTTGCCTCTAAATCCTTGTCTGCATCGTAGAATGCTGTTGGAGCTTTATTTTTTACTTTCCTCATAACTGATGAGACTGAGAACCTTTCATATATATATTGGCCATTTGAATATTATCTTTTGTGGTGTTCCTTTTGTAAAACTTTCATTCAAGAATTTCTTGACTTTTTTTCTATTGAGTTTGTCATTTTCTTTTTTTTTAAATTTATTTAAAGGATGTGTGTGTGTGTGTGTGTGCGTGCACGCACACATTTATATATTCTGGATATGAGTCCTTTGTTGAACATACGTATTTCGAATATTTTCTGCTACTCTGTGGACTGTCTTTTGCAATCTTAACAGTGAATTTTGATGACAAAATTTAAACATTTAAATGCAGTCTAATTTATTAAACTTTTAATTTTTGTTACCACCTTTTGAGTTCAGTTTGCGAACAATTTACTTATTCAGAAAGATGTTCTAGAACAGAGGTTGGAAAACCATGGCCTGAAAGCCTAATTTATTTTTGTAAATAAAGTTTTATTGGCACACACACAGGCTTATTCCTGTCTATGTGGTCCATGGCTGCTTTTCTTTTTCAACAGCAGCGAGCTGAGTAGTTGCAACACTATATAATCTTTGAAATCTAAAACATTTGCTGCTTTGTCCTTTAAGGAAAGTTTACCAACTCTTTTCTAGAAGTTTTCTTTTCTTTTTTCTCTTTTTTTTTAGCTTTACATTTAGAAATGCAATTCATCTGGAACTGATTAGAATTTATTTCTGTGTATGTTGTGATAAGGGGTCAAGATTTGTTGTTGTGTTATTTTTTCCCACAAGGCTATCCAATTCACCTGCAGAGCTTATTAGGAAAAACAATCCTTTTCCCACTTTATGACAGCGTCATCTTTGTCATGAATCAGAGGACCTGTAAGTGTGGCTCTGTTTCTGGACTCTTTCCACTGATTTATTGCTGTCTGTCCTTACACTAATACTGCTCTATCTGAAGTTCTACGGTTTTATGACAGGTGCTATATTTTGTAATGCATATCCCCCAAAAGACCTGTAATATTTAAGTACACGTGTAGCAGAGCACCCTAAAAGCAAGGAAAATGAAATGGATGCACATATGTGAATGATGGTGCCTTTCTACTTGAAATAATCAATGACTTCACACTGAAACGTTCTTGATTTAAACATAATTCAGGTCACTGCACCAGTTCTAAAAACAAAGTAATTTTTTGTAGATTATGATTAGTGTATTTTATTCCTTTCAAAAATGTAATATTTAGTTCCATTATATTTCATTCTTTTCAGACTTCTTCCTCAGATACCTAAGTCACCACAGAAACTTCTCACAAGCAGATCTTCTCCTGCAGATCAGCAGGTGAAATGTGTCCAGTCCTCCCTCTGGGCTAACACCTGCCTTTCACCTGGAGAGCTAGACCTGCTCATCCTATCTCTTTCCTCTTTTCTCATCGCTTTTCTTCTTGGACTGTAGATAATAGGATGATTCCACCTGATATAACTACCAACACTGTCTACAATTTATTTCTTTTGGAAAAAAATTTTTTTTTCAAATAGGCCATTAAAATTGATTCTTAAACCATACCCTCCATTTGCCCTTCCTCAGTCTGTTGCTGAGTTGGTATTGAGAGGGTCTCTGTGCTGCTGGGTCTGTTCACAGACTTACTGGATTCTGTTTCTTTTCTTGAACATGGTTTAAAAATGTATATATATACTCCAGGAAAGCCCTCTCTAGCAGAGTGTGACAGAAGGGGTTCACCTGTCAGCATGGTGCCTAAAAGTAGTTTTTAAATCATCTGCTGACTTCTCGCTTCAATCCAGTTAACAGCTGTTAGGTCCTTTGCATCTCACAAGTCTGTTGAACTTTTTCTGTTGCCTCATCTTGAAATAAACCAAGAGAAAAGCACATCATTTAGCTTCCTGTGCTTTATCCACACTGCTTTCAGGCAAAACCATGATGTAAGAAGTTTCTGAGTGTAGGACTGCATTTTAGTGTATTTTTTTTTCTTTTCACATGTCCTGTAGGTGGCTCACAATGACCAGGACGGTTGACATGGTTCTGTGCATTTCTATAAAGTATTCGCAATGATTTGTACAATGGTTCTCAACCTCCCTGCACATGGAGCTCATCTAAAGAGCTTTTCAAAAATTTGTGCTTAAGAATCACAGAAAAAGAGAACAAACTAGGGGTTATCAGTGGGGGGAGTGAAAGTGAAGGTGTTAGTTGCTCAGTTGTGTCCGACTCTTTGTGACCCCATGGACTGTAGCCCACCAGACTCCTCTATCCATGGAATTCTCAAGGCAAGAATACTGGAGTGGGCAGCCTTTCCCTTCTCCAGGCAATCTTCCCGACTTAGGGATCAAATCCAGGTGTCCTTCATTACAGATGGATTCTTTACCATCTGAGCCACCAAGGAAGCCCCCAGTGGGGGTGGGGGAAAGTACAAACTATTGCATGTAAGATGGGTTCATGGATGGATTGTGCAACATGGAGAATAGAGTCAATATTTTGTAATAACTGAACATGGAAAAGGAAATGAACCTTTAAAAAACAGCATTTTAAAACTTTAAAAAAATCAGTGTTTAGATCTCCCTCTAGAGATTCCAATTTAACTGATACCTGCTGAAACTTAGGAATTGGTATCTTCTTTAAAACCCTCTTCAGATGATTCAAAGGATTGAAGAATACAAGTAGAGTTTTACATTTCATAGTGTATCTGTGAATTTATATTTGATCATGCTTAGATTTATTTTAATATTTTGTAATTCTATCAACCAACCCAGAACACAGCTGTTACCTAAAAGGTCGCATTTTTATTACAAACATAGCAGTAAACATTACATCATTGATTTTATTCCTATATTACTTTCAGAAATGCCAAATCACTTTTGCAGAGATCAACCAAACAGAGAGTACATGCATCTGTTTTTTACCCACGTGCTGCTATGCCACAGTATTTCTGCTTTACTTTAAAATTATTCCACTCTGTTCTATTGGTAGTTCATCCTTTTCTGATCACTGCATGAATGGAAATAGGCAAGGAAAAGTATTTCAGGAAGGAGGAGAATTTGGGGAGTTTCTGGCTAGGGCCAGTGACAGGAGACATGCTATCTGGGAAGCCATCCTTCTCCACGTGGTGAAACGCTCTCCTCTCCTCGTCCAGAGTAAGAACTGTAGGCTGAAATCCAATATACAGCTCCGGCAGTGAAATGGACAGTGAAATATTTATACATGTAAACCGTGTAAGATGGCCCCAGATTGGGACCTGATGAAAGGGAACCCAAGATATTACACACACACATACAACGGTTTTGAAAACAAAGCAGCTACAAAGAAGCCCATGAACCTCATGAACCACTCAGTCTGCCTTGCTTCCTATCATGTTGGGAAAAGCGTTCCAGATCTTAGCCAAGGTTCATCACTTCTCCTCACAGGCTACAAATCCCATCTTCTCTCAGAGACTTTTCTAACCCCTCTGTTCCCATATCTTCAGTGGATCCTTCTGTACCAGAACAATTTCATCAGAGAACAAAGTTGTTCTAAAATAAAAGAAAACAAGACAGAGAAATAAAAGCAGCAAAGATCCCCCTAACTGAACCCAGCTCCTGTCCATATCTCCACCCAACTTCTAAGCAAAATCCCTTGCAGAAGCTGCAGGTTATCTTTTCCTCTGCAGCTCTTTTCCTCCATCATTCCAGAGGGCCTTCCCCTTTCAACTCCACCAGGAAGGCTCTTCCCTAACTGCTGCCAAGTTGGCACACTCAGCAGCCCACTCCCTGGTCTCTTTGTATTTGACCTTTCTGCGGCATCTGACCCAGCTAACCCATCTGTCCCTCTTCCGAGAAGTCCACTCCTTCCAGCTCCCAGGACAACGCATCTCACTAGCTCTCCTTCCAGGATGCTGCCTTGCTGCTCTGCTTTTTCTCCTTTAACTAACTTTTTTAGTGACAGTTTTACTGGGATGTAAGTCATATACCATATAGTCACTCATTTCAAGTGTATAATTCTATGTGGGTGTTTTTTTTTTTTTTTGGTATATTCAGAGTTGTGCAAACATGGCTACAATCAATTTGAGAACATTTCATCACCTCAGAAGAAACTGTATGCCTTTAGGTAGTCATTTCTCATTCCCTTTTAACCATCTCCCTCCGACCAGCCTGAGGCAATAGTTAACCTACCTGCAGGAAGAGGTATTGGATTTTTGTCATGTTCTTTTCCTGCTTATGATATACACATGTGATTTTTCTTCTCTTGCCTACAGGTGTGATGATTCACTGACTTTTTGAGTGTTGAAGCAGCCTTACATACCTGGCATACCTGGGATACTTGGTTGTGGTGTGTAATTTTTTTTTTACACATTGTAGGACTGGGCTTGCTAATATTTTATTGGAGAATTTTGTATCTGTGTTCCTGAGAGACATGGGTCTGTAGTTCTCTTTTCCTGTCGTATTTTTGTCTGATTTTGGTATTAAGGTAATGCTGGCCTCTTTAAAAACAGTTAGGAAGTAGTCTTTCTGCTTCTATCCTCTCAAAGATACTATAGATAATTGCTATAATTTCTTTCTGAAACATATGGAATTCACCAGTGAACGCTTCTTTGCCCAGTGCTTTCTGTTTTAAGGTTATTAATTATTTACTCAATTTATTTAATAGGTATGGGCTTAGTCACATTATTTCTCCTTGTGTGAGTTTTAGCAGATTGTGTCCTTTAAGGAATGGGTCCATTTTTCTACTTTAAGAAATTTTTGTGCATCAGATTGTTTATAATATTTTATTTATATCTTTAATGTTAATGAGATCCATAGTGATGTCTCTTTGAATTCTGATATTAGTTATTGTGTCTTCTAATTATTTCTCTTTGTCTGGCTAGAGGCTTTTTGATTTTCATTGTTTGAAACAACTGGTTTCCGGTTTCACTGATTTTTTTCTATTTCTATTTTTTCTATTTTTCTATTTTCTTTTTCTATTGGTTTCTGTTTTAATTCATCAATTCCTTCTCTAATTCATATTATTTAATTTCTTCTCTAATCTCCATTCTTTCTTTGTAGATTTACCTGTTCTGGATATTTTATATAAATGAAATTATGTAATATGTTGACTTTGGTGGTTCTATTTTCAAGGTTCATCCATGCTGTAGTATATATCAGTACTTCATTCCTTTTTATTGTTGAAAAATGTCACATTTTACACCACATTTTATTTATTCATTCATTAGTTGGTGGACATTTGGGTTGCTTCCACTTTAGGGCTGTTATGAATAATGCTGCTTAAATATGAACATTCATATTCAAGCTTTTGCATGGATGTACACTTTCATTTCTCTTGGGTATATAGCTAGAAGTGGAATTACTGGGTTATGTGGTAGCTATTTTAACCCTTTGAGGAACTGCAAGACTGTGTTTTCCAAAGTCTGTGCCCTATGTTATCTTCCTATTAGCAGTGTATAGCAGTTTCAATTTCTCCATATCCTTCACCAAACTCACTATCATCTGCCTTTTCATTGGCCTTCCCAGGTGGCACAAGTGGTAAAGAACCTGCCTGCCCATGCAGGAGACATAAGACACGCCGGTTAGATCCCTGGGTCAGGAAGATCCCTGGAGGAGGGCATGGCAACCCACTCTGGTTTTCTTGCCTGGAGAATTCCATGGACAGAGGAACCTGGCAGGCTTCAGTCTATAGGGTTGCAAAAAGTTGGATAAGACTGAGTGACTAACACTTTTTATTGTAGCCATGCTGTGCTATACTGCTGCTGCTGCTAAGTCACGTCAGTCATGTCCGACTCTGTGTGATCCCGTAGACGGCAGCCCACCAGGCTCCCCCGTCCCTGGGATTCTCCAGGCAAGAACACTGGAGTGGGCTGCCATTTCCTTCTCCAGTGCATGAAAGTGAAAAGTGAAAGTGAAGTCGCTCAGTCGTGTCCGACTCTTCGCGACCCCATGGGCTGTAGCCTACCAGGCTCCTCCATCCATGGGATTTCCCAGGCAAGAGTACTGGAGTGGGGTGCCACTGCCTTCTCCCCTGTGCTATACAGTAGGCCCTTATTGTTTATCTATTTTATGTACAAAAGGCAATGGCAACCCACTCCAGTACTCTGGCCTGGAAAATCCCATGGTCGCTAAGAGTCGGACACGACTGAGTGACTTCACTTTCACTTTTCACTTTCATGCATTGGAGAAGGAAATGGCAACCCACTCCAGTGTTCTTGCCTGGAGAATCCCAGGGACGGGGGAGCCTGGTGGGCTGCCGTCTATGGGGTCTCACAGAGTCGGACACAACTGAAGCGACTTAGCAGCAGCAGCAGCAGCAGTCTGTATATATTAATCCAAAATTCCTAGTTTATCCTCCTCCCCTGCCTTTCCCCTTTGAATGAAGTTATATACAAATAGAAATAGACCCATAGACACAGGAAACAAACTATGGTTTTCATAGCCCTTATCTTGACCTGATATCCTTTCTTCCTGATAATTGTCTGCCTTCCTCCCCCATCCCCAACTAGAATATAAGCCATGAGAAACGAGGATGACTGTTTTCCTTATTTGACACAGTATCCCCAGCACCTAGTACAGCAGTCGGCATATATCAGGTGCTTAATATTTATTTCTTGAATCAATGGTTTATATTTTTTATATTATCTGATAGCAAACACCATTTCATAGTTAGAGCAGTATATTTTGGTAAATTCCCATATAATTTTTTTGCTTGTCTTGTCATTCATTACAAATGAGTACAATTTTCAGTTGGGACAAATTTTTTAACTAAACTAGCAGCGTGCTTCCTCAAGATTAAGTGTCACACATCCTCAACAGCTGCCTGGAATTCTAAGTGGATCTTGCAAATGATGGCTTGTTTTAACTAGGTTTTCTCCTCCTTACTAGGAAGCTACTATTAACAAAATGATCATAAGACCTTCCAGTTGAACTGTAACTGAGAATCAGAGTCACCTATAAAGGAAGCTCTTGATTGCCCCCAGCCCTGTATTCATTAGTGTTGCATATTGAGATGGAGAGAAAGTGAAAAGAGATCAATGACTTTCCCAAGGACACAGGGCCGAGCGTTCAGCCCATGTTTCTCCTTCCTCCCCAGACGTCCTGCTCTTTCTACAACAGGACAGGATCACCCATCAAGGGATTTCTTGGAAACACGGAACAGTAAAAACACACCTTCCTCCGCTTCAGGTTTTCTCTCTCTTTACTTGCAAAACCTTTACTAGGACACTATGGAATTCATTAAAACTTTAAAAAATTAAAGCATACAGAACTGAAAAAGAATACTCTGGAATTCAGAGAACTGGCTTGAGCCTTCATTTTGTAACAGTAATGATAGCAGAGGTAATGGACCTGAAATGAACACTTTTCTGATAATACAGTTTGTAAAATATTAGAATTATAAGAATTTACATTTTAATTACTCAGTAATTTAAAAAAAATCTGCCATTTGCAGTAACAAGGATGGCTCTAGAGAATATTATGCTGAGTGAAATGAATTAGACAGAGCTAGATAAACAGCGTACGATATCACTTATATGTAGGATCTAAAAAATAGCACAAATGAATATTCATGCAAGACACAAACAGACTCACAGACATAGAAAACAAACTTGTGGTTACAAAGGGGTAAGGAGGGGAGCTGACAAACTGGAAGTTTGGGATTAACAGATACAAACGACTATATACAAAATACATGAGCGACAAGGATTTACTGTATAGCCTAGGAAATTATAGCCATTATCTTATAATAACCTATAATGGAATGCAGTCTGCAAAAATACTGAATCACTATACACTACACCTGAAACTATATGATACTGTAAATCAACTATACTTTGATAAAAGATGATTTATATTTTTGGAATTCTGATATGAAAAATCTTGATATAAGACAAGAGATGGCACCAAGCATGACTTATAACTGACACTTAATACATTTATTTAAAGGAAGGATTTATTGCAAAACACTGAAAATTTGCAAACTTTTGGGAAAGAATATGACAGGAGATGAGTATACGTGTGGGAGAAAGACGAAAAATAGGTTCTTGAACCTGTAATTTAAACTCCCACTCTGTTTCTTGCAAATGTCTACACGGATAGTGTTTATAGTAACTCATCCCTTTAAAGGCAACACATCCTGCCTATAGGGCTATTACGACTGTTTAAAAAATAGTTAATGTAAGCTTGTTGATATTTTTCAATGTGCTGTGGAAGTGACACCTCCAGGGACCAGGGCACCAGCATATTTAAAAAAATTAGCAACAAGGTATATATTTATATGAAGGGTAATTTTAATGTTTGTAATAAATGATATTACATCCTTCACAATTCATAGGTAACTAAAATCTATCATTTATGGAATGGACTTTCATTACTGTTAGATAAACACAGTTGATTCTGGATAATAGCTCATCAATATAACTGTGTAGAGATTTTTGGTGTGTTTACTACAAGCATCACTAAAATGGTTCAGTGCTACCGAATTAGCTTTATAGCTTGGGAACATGAGATTAAATGTTCAAATCCCATTTAAATGACAAACAGAGGTAATTTAGCAGAAAGCGTGAAAAGCAAGTTTAACTCAAAAGATGAGTGTAATGTACTCACTTAAGGCATTCCTGAGACATAGCAGTGAATGGAATGCATTCAAGCAGCATCCCACAACGTGTAGGATTACTCACTCATGTAATCACTACTCAAGTCCATCCTCCTCCTATTTGGACAATAGGTTGTGTTTATTCTGGGGTCTGGACAATTTGCCCAGCTTTGGCTGCTAATCTAAATAGGCTTCCTGGAGGATTCCAACAGGGTCACATTCCTGGGCCTCACCGCATTGCCTCTTGCCCCTGATGTTTTCCAAATTCTCCAGTGTCAAACACTGACCGCTGTGGAAGGTAACGACTGATTGAAATGATGAATGAGCTTGTATCACATCTTTAAAGGTGTTGTTTGCAGTCCAGGGACAGGAGCCTCTAAATTAGAAGCACACTAAGGTGACCCAGCCAGTCAGAGGTGAAGGCTTCTCCTTCTCCGCTCCCTACGCTTTCTCACTGAATTAAATCTGCACCTTGACACTTTCACAGCTGTAAAGTTACAAGACAAGCACTTTTTTTTTCTCCTGACTGTACTACCCTATTCTTTATTTCCCCAAGAATCCCATGGACAGAGGAGCCTGGCAGGCTGCAGTCCATGGGGTCGCAAAGAGTGGGACACGACTGAGCGACAGAAGAACAAAATAACAATAAAAGTGATTTTTACGGATATTCAGAATGCCAGCAGGTATGTTCGGTGGACTGGCCCCTCTAACGGGTTCTCTCTGATGGACGGGGAATACCTCCCACAGGTGAAACTGGAAGGAGGAAAATGTACCAGATCAACCGGGACCCAGCTCTAGTGACGAAGAGGGGGTGCAGTCTTGCCGCCGCTGTGCAGGGCAGGAAAACCAGGCCTCCCCGGAGTCTGGCTTTGGACACTCCAGATACTGTCTAGGAATCTTGAGGACGCCTGCCTCAGTTTCCAACCACTCCTGCTGCTGTTGGTGGTATCTTCACCGTAACTCCTCCCCACTTGGGGAGAGCTAACTGCATCCCTTTGCCAGTTCTAACTCAAACACATAAATACTAAGCAAGAAAACACACCTACTGGAGGACTACAAGACAACGGTTAGAACCAGAAGTCTAATCAGCCGCAGAAGGACATGAAATGACCTTTGGAGAATATGTATATCATTCAGTAATCCTGGAAGCATTCTGGAAACGTTTTACTTGATAACCTTTTATGCTCATCCTTGTGATGATGAAATCTTATTTATAAGGATGTGTGTTGGTAGGTACTTAAGAAGCATGTACATAAGTTAATTATTATTTATAATGCAGCTTAGAAAACACATTATTAGAAAGCAGGCTAAAGAGGCAAAGATAGGAAAGAATGAAGCTGAAAAAAATTTTTAAAGACTGTCAATTAGTCACAAAATTAGTCATAATTTTTATCTGCTGAAACTTATGCATAAAATACCCTCTAATTTTACTGTACTCTTGAGTTTTGCAATTTTTAAAACAGATTCTTATCTCAGAATCTGTAAAATGATAGTGATTACAGATAGTTGTTTTGTTAAAGCTCTTTCCCCAAAAGTGTTCTAATTCCAAAGGGAAAGGGGCAAATACATTGACCATTTCTGGCCCTTCATATACATATATATATATATATATATATATATACACATACACACACACACACACACACACATATATATTTTACTTTATTTTACTTTACAATACTGTATTGGTTTTGCCATACATCAACATGAATCCGCCATGGGTGTACATGTGTTCCCAATCCTGAACCCCCCTCCCACCTCCCTCCCCATCTCTCCGGGTCATACCAGTGCACCAGCCCCAAGCATCCTGTATCCTGCACCGAACCTAGACTGGCGACTCATTTCTTATATGATATTATACGTTTCAATGCCATTCTCCCAAATCATCCCACCCTCTCCCTCTCTCACAGAGTCCAAAAGACTGTTCTATTATTTTCCATCTGAAAGTGAACAGAGTAAGACTGCCTCAGGGCTAACTAGCAATATCATATTCCATGCAGACCTTATATGCTTTAATTCTCTTAGTTCCTCAGAGCTGATAAATGCATGCAAAAAGGGGACTCCCAAAATGTGACAACACAGAAGAGGGAGACTATTATCACAGATAAACATATAGAACAAATTATATAATAAAATCTGGCCATGATCATGGACTCCTACTAGGAGTTAGAAACTGGTTACAAAAACTAAAAGCATGAGCACACAATGTGAAACGAGGCAGATGTGTTTCTTTTTTTGCTGTTGAGCTTTCCTTGTGAAATTTTTTTTTTTAATTAAGTACAGTCACTGCTGTACTGTTTTTCCCTTTCAGATGAGCAGATCAGATAAGCAGGTGCCTTTAGGGTTTGGTTCATCGGTCCTGACAATAGATAAAGTCTTAGGTTATGAAGAAGAGTGATGTGTAAGCGGGCAGAAGTATTCACCCAATAGCCAGAGATGAAATAATACCTACCTTTGTAGCCCAAAGGGTTTCCATGGGAATCCTGTCTATATTAGCTTTGGCAGAGACATGTGGCTATTTTTAGAGGATTTGAAAGCCACTAAGAATGACTTTCACTTTTATTCCAAAACTGATCTGGTATCTAGGTTATGAACCCTTTCCCCTTCTGCACACATGCACATACACACATGGACACACACACACACACACACACACACACTCCTGAAAAAGCAATTATATTCAGCTTGAACTTGGGTGCAGCTGGGAATCCAAAGCCAAGTCCCCGGTTCTCTTTTTCCACATCGTTCAGGTGCTGACAAGCCTGTCTTTTTAATTAACTCTAATTGCTCCTAAAACTGTACCCAAGAGGACTTACTATCAGATTGAAACCTGGAGACTAGCCCACTTACACTTGGGCCTTTCCTGATACAGCGGGAGTGAAGGACCTGGTTGATCTGTTGATTAATGCAAGTTACTGATTATGGACAAAGCCCAATAGGATGAAGGGAAAGGCTCTCACCTGGAAAGGTACTCTCTTTCCCATGACTATCTCCAGGAGCCCAGAGACATCTGTCTGCTCTGCCTCCAGTGAGGACCCAATTATCTGACATCTTTTCTACTTTCTTCTTTTTCTTCCAATCATACATTTAAGTCTCACTGGCACTAGGATAAAAAAAAAAAGACTGGGGTGTGTGTGTGTGTGTGTGTGTGTGTGTGTGTGTGTGTGTGTGTGAGTGTGTGAACCTTTGTCCCTTTACTTGTATTATGCTTCTTTTACTTTAGTTTCTTATCTTTATTTTTATTGAAGTATAGTTGCTTTACAATGTTGAATTCTTTTCTGCTGTATAGCACAGCGAGTCAGCCATAGGTATACATATATCACTTCTTTTTTAACAAGATGATAAAATTTAGGATGCTTATATTTCAGTGGTGTTTAGCACGGTGAGCATGGTTAGCTGTGAGCATGGTTAGCTGGCGGTTTCCCCAGTAGTGATGGGCTCTCTCTAGTGATGGGCTGTCTCTGGAGGCACCATCAGCAGGTGACCTGTGATTTTATATTTTCATCCAAACCATATTTTAAGAAAAAGGCATGAAGTGGAACTGTTTGAGGTAAACTGGGAGGCATGATTACCTACCCACAGAGAAACAGCCCTCTGTTCATGTACAGGGAAGACCTGGGCGATGCCTCCACGGCAGACCGTTCCCAAATCCTCAACCGCAAGATCACTGTTGTGTAGGGCAGCTCAGAGACAGGAAGAGGCAGACTATTCTTACACAAAGCTGAACTCAGATACGCTCCTCCTTCAGTCTCAGCCACGATCAGCTTGAATTGATCGCTCTTCTTTCTGCCATAATTCAGTTCAGTTTAGTTCACTCGCTCAGTTGTGTCCGACTCTTTCTGACCCCATGGACTGCAGCACGGCAGGCCTCCCTGTCCATCACCAACTCCCAGAGTTCACTCAGACTCATGTCCATTGAGTTGGTGGCACCATGCAACCATCTCATCCTCTGTCATCCCCTTCTCTTCCCGCCCTCAATCTTTCCCTACATCAGGGTCTTTTCAAATAAGTCATAATTATTCTGCCATAATTATTCTTATGCTTATAACTGAAGTGGGAAAGAGCCTTGGAGAAAATGCACTTTTGTTTGCTCAGATTGATGTCTTTTGACTTCAGGCTCACAGCACCAAAATGGATAGGTCCATTTTGGGACTGAGACCCATCTCTTCCTTCCCTGAGAGGAATCGTAATGAAGACGTCACATTTCTCCTAAGGATTTGAGGCAAGTGGCTCAGCGCTGGAAAGCCAGGTCTCCTGAAGAAAGAAGCATCACAGGTGCTTTTGATCTCCTTCTGGCTTTAAAGCGTTTTTGTCTGATAGAAGGTTCTCGAAAGTCAAAGGTATTGCTTCCCCAGTTATTCAACCTCAAGTTTCAGTAGATTCGCTCTCATAATCATTCACTGAAATGTCTGGCCATTCTGGGCAATGTTAATAACTTCTTACCATACATTCATTCCTTTGGTTGTTTCCTTAGGCCAACAGGGCCTCAATCTGACTCATCTCCTTTCTACAGATGCATAACTTACTAATTTTTCCATAATGGTAGACTAATGGAAAAATTTTAATGTAAATACATTCGCAGGACAAAAGGCACAATCTAAATAACTGAATACATTCAGAGATAGGCACTGAGTTACCACATGACAATTGCCCTAAATTGCATTCCTTTTCCTTGGCTGGTACACACACCTCTGCTCGCACTTTCCTTATTGCCAGCTGGTAATGTCAGAAGTTCTGGCCTCAGCTCAGGCTCCAGCTCTGCCCTGAAGTCTGGTCTGACCTAAGCTCCTTGTAGTCAGGTAGCTGTTGAAGACACAGAGAGAAAATTTACACCTGTTCTCCTGAACCCTCCCTGGGTTTTCTGTGGCTACAGATTTGGTAAAGTATGATTTTTCGGACAAGTAAGTAAAATCATCTAGTAAAAATATCTTAAGATCCTGAAAATGATATAAAGACAGAGGAAAGACAAAATAACAATAGTTCTAAATAGTATAGCTTTAAAATGCATACACATGAACAATAAAACAGAAAGGCCATTGCTGATGAGAGAAACCAGGGCTTGGGGGAGGGACGGGGTCACACATGGAGTTCCACTTTCACTTCTTAAAGAAAACTTCAGAAGGCTCAGTTCTGAGGTCATAATCCTCTAAGCAGTCTCCTGGGGCTGAGAGGAGGGGATTCTACTTTAGACTCTTCCTGCAGCATCATCCTCCTGTGATGCTCTCTACAGGGCTCCCCTGCCTGGGGTATCCAGGGGCCTCTGTGCATGCTGACTCCCTGGAGCCTGGCACAGCCTCCACCCTAGGGGCCCTGTCTGTGCTGAGTTTCCTGATCCCCTGATCAGACCAGAAGGCACTTCAGAGCAGAGACTACACTTCTGCAGTGGGTGAAAGACCTGGTCTGTGCCTGAAAGATGAATATTTCTTGATTTACTCTGAATCCAAGGCTAAGCCTCTCAAACACCAAAAAGAGTTAATTGACATGCCTTGTAATGTCAGAATTAATTTTATTTTCTTCTGTTCTTAGAAATAGATTTAATTCAAGTATTAGTTTCCTCATTACATTGGTTATTATGGTGGCAAATTCTAAAAAAAAGGAAAATAGTAAAGGTATATACACAAACGAATGCATGCATTTTTCCGTAAAAGATAGCTTCAGCACACACTGATCAGGCAATATGATAGCAACAGCATTCTCCTAGGGCGCCTTACTCAGCAAACTTCGCTTGCTCTCTCACTGCTGCTATAGTTTAATCTGATTTACAGTTTTTAAAGGGCTAACGTATGAATATGCTCCATGAAAAACTCAATTTGAATGCTCTATTACAGTCCAATGGTTTCCCTTTATACTAATTCAGATACAACGTTACATTTCTTCATAACATTTCACCCAAGCATAAATGAAAATTAAGTTACTTCATAGGCATTAACATTATTCTTTTTATTTTCATTATTACCTTCCATACACTTAGATGGGATTTTTCTGGTGGCTCAGTCATAAAGAATTTGCCTGCAATGCAGGAGACATTGGTTTGATCCCTGGGTGGGGAAGATGCCCTGGAGGAAGGCATGGCAACCCACTCCAGTATTCTTGCCTGGAGAATCCCCATGGACAGAGGAGCCTGGCGGGCTACAATCCATGGGGTCGCCAAGAGACAGACATGACTGAAGCAACTGAGTATGTGCGCACACATGCCTAGAAGACAGTTTTCAATATGCAGAAGCTGGCCTTGATTCTGATATAATAATACATGAATATTGAGAAAGGATTCTGCAACTTTTTTTCCTATGCAACAACAACAGATTCAAGAAATTAAAAGCAACTATTGTTTTTTAATGGATTTAATTTACTTTTATCAAGTATGTGTATTTAAACTAAGTACATATAAAGTGAAGTGAAAGTCACTCAGTCATGTTTGACTCTTTGCGACCCCATGGACTATAGAGTCCATGGAATTCTCCAGGCCAGAATACTGGAGTGGGTAGCTGTTCTCTTCTCCGGGGGATCTTCCCAACCCAGGGGTCAAACCTGGGTCTCGTGCATTGCAGGTGGTTTCTTTATTGTCTGAGCCACTGGGGAAGCCGAGAGAAGAGGGTGCCTCCCAATAAAGCGGTAGGAAGAAATTCGCTAAAATTCTAGTGAATCGTAGGGGATGAGCATGGACTAATGTGTCAGCTGGGGACTCCACACACAGGGGAGTCCACACTTGCTCATCAGCTCTTCTCCATGGCTTCCATCTGGTGCTCCTGAAAAGCCTGGGAGCAGGTATGAGAGGGAGGTCCAGCCGAGGCAGAAGCCTACAGGTGACCAGCTAGGGGACAGGCCTAGAGCCAGCAGAAAAAGAAAAACACTGAAGAAGAGAAGGAAAATTAAAGAAAGTTCTTCAGACACCAACACACGTGATACCAGATGGAAACCTGAAGCTATCCAAAGAAATAAACAGTCATGGAAGTAGTAAAATGAAAGTACATATGAGAGATATCTTCTCTCACTTTTAAAGATAATCTATAAAAAAGAGAAAAATAAAGAAAATCTGATAAATTTTAAAGATAATTTGACTACTTTAAAGCAAAAAGAGCAACAATGTATTGTGAGGTTTCTGAATAGAAGTAAACTGATGGTAACAAAAACAGAAGGATAGAAGGGAGTAAATGGGGTGTAAGTTAAAAGTTTTCATGTTATAGGTGAAACATACAAAGCTATTGAAAGGTAGCCTTTCATAAGTTAAAGATGTTTATCGTAAAATATAGAACAAGCAAAACATTTTAAAAGAATAACAAATAACGCACCAATAATAGAGATAAAATAGAATCATCAAAAACATTTAATTCCAAGATAGGAAAAAAATAAAAAATGGAGAAAGCACATAGAATTAACAGAAAACAACTAGAAATATTGTAGATTTAAATCTACCATAGCAATAATCACATTAAATGTAAGGGTTCTAAACATTTTAATTAAGAGATAGAAACTGTCAACTTGAATTAAAGAATGTCTCAACTATAGGATGTGTACAGAGCATACTTTAACTATAGGGACACAGATAAAGTGAGAGTGAAGGCATTAGTTGTTCAGTCATGTCCAACTCTTTGCAGTGCCATGGACTGTAACTGGCCAGGCTCCTCTGTTCATGGAATTCTCCAGACAAGAATACCAGAGTGGGTAGCTATTCCTTTCTCCAGGGGATATTCCTGACCCAAGGACTGAACCCAGGTCTCTGGCATTGCAGGCAGACTCTACCATCTGAGCCACTAGGGACACAGACAGATAACAAGGGATGAAAAATATGTCAAACAAACTCTAATCAAAAGAAAGTTGGATGACTATATTAATATAAGAGAGTGTGCTCTGGAATAAGAAATGTTACTATGAATAAGAGGAACATTATGTACCTAGATAGCATATTGAAAAGCAGAGACATTACTTTGCCAACAAAGGTCCATCTAGTCAAGGCTATGGTTTTTCCTGTGGTCATGTATGGATGTGAGAGTTGGACTGTGAAGAAGGCTGAGCACAGAAGAATTGATGCTTTTGAACTGTGATGTTGGAGAAGACTCTTGAGAGTCCCTTGGACTGCAAGGAGATCCAACCAGTCCATTCTGAAGGAGATCAGCCCTGGGATTTCTTTGGAAGGAATGATGCTGAAGCTGAAACTCCAGTACTTTGGCCACCACATGCGAAGAGTTGACTCATTGGAAAAGACTCTGATGCTGGGAGGGATTAGGGGCAGGAGGAAAAGGGGACGACAGAGGATGAGATGGCTGGATGGCAACACTGACTTGATGAATGCGAGTCTGAGTGAACTCCGGGAGTTGGTGATGGACAGGGAGGCCTGGCGTGCTGCAATTCATGGGGTTGCAGAGAGTCAGACACGACTGAGCAACTGAACTGAACTGAACTATGCAACGATAGAGTTCCATTTTTCAAGAATTTATAAAAATGTGAAGCAAAGCTTACAGAGCTGAAAGGGGAGGTGACAGGTTCGTAATTACAGGTGTCTGCACACTCTTTGCTCAGCCATCCACAGAACAAGGACTCAGCCACACTGCAGAGGCTTTAAGACCACCTTCAGCCACTTGACCTAACATCAAACCACAGCACTCCTACCCACACCAAGAGAATGCACATAACATGTACATTGAACATTCACAAGTTAGTCCCTCATGGCTCAGCAGTGCAGAATCTGTCTGCAGTGCAAGGGACACAGGAGACATGGGTTTGATCCCTGGGTCGGGAACATCCCCTGGAGGAGGGCATGGCAACCCTCTTCAGTATTTTGGCCTGGAAAATCCCATGGACAGAGGAATCAGACGGGCTATAGTTCACAGGGTCGCAAGGAGTCAGACACGATTGAAGTGGCGTAGCACAGATGCACGTACGAAGATAGTCATATTCTGGGCCTTAAAACATATGTGGATAAATTATAAACATTTGGAATTTATAAGTAGGATGTTTCAAGCTTGTCACTATTGACAATTATAACCAGGTAATTTTTGTTGTTGTTGTTATTGGAAGAATTCCTGTGCAATTCAGACTGTTTAGCAGCATTCCTGGCCTCTACCCTCTAGATGCCAACAGCAAACCCTCCTCCTCTTCCTAGCTGTAACAATCAAACATGTCTGCAGACATTGCCAAAGATCCCCTGGGAGGCAAAATCATTCCCAGTTAAGAATCACTGATATAAAATATGTTCTCAAAATACAACAAAAACCCAGTGGTACAAAAAAGATAATATATTATGTCAAAGTGCTTTTCTCCTAGAAATGCAAGATTGATTCAATATTCAGTGACTAACAATAGCTGTACTACTAATAATACAAACATCTCAGTGGCTGTGGAAAAAGTATTTGACAAATTTCAGTATCTTTATAATAAAAACCCTCAGTAAGCTAGGAATAGAAGTAACTTCCTCAACTTAAAAAAGGGGACTCATAACAAACCCACAATTAACATCACACTTACTGAAGAAAGAATGAAAGCTTTCACCTAAGATCAGGAACATGGCAAGTCTCTGCTCTCACGACTCCTATTCAGCCTTGAAGTAGCAGTTCTAACCAAAGCAATTAAGCACAAAAAAGAAATAAAGCGTATGTGGATTAGAAAGTAATAACTCAAAGTGTCTTTCATTTGCACACCACTTGATGTATATGTAGGAAATTTCAAAGAATCTACATAATTTATAAAGAAACCGCTAAGAAGATGAAAAGTCATAGATTCTGAGAAAATATTCACAGAACATATATCTAATTAAAAACTCTGCCATTCAGAATTTATACAGAACTCTTACAGTGAATAATGAAAAACAAAGAACTCATTTAAGAAATGGGCAAAATATTTTAAAATACTTCACCTAAGCAGAAAGATGGGTGGCAGGTAACATGTAAACATGCTCACCACCCATTGCTATTAGAGGAACAAAAATTAAAACTACAGTAAGACACCGCTATACAACAACAAAAAAGACTAAATTTTTAAAATCTATCTTCAACATGTGCTGGTCTAGACAAGGAGCTACTGAAACTCTCACCTTGCTGACTGGAATGTACAATGATAGAGCCACTTTGGGAAAAAAAGTTGGCAGTTTCCTCTAAATTAATATGCATTCCCTATATAACACAAGGTTATTTATTCTACATATTTATCCACATAAAATTACTCACAAAGACCTCTCTGAGAAGGTTTATAGCAGTTTTATTCATAGTCACCAAAACCTAGGAATATATTAGTGTTGGACTTCTGTAGAAGATTAAAAGGTCCCTAAATGAAACAAACAGTATAGAAAGGGGCTAATCCCCTGCATGGATCACAGCTCCATCATGGCGAAGGGTCTGGTGTAACTCAATTAAGCTATGAGCTATCCTGTGGAGGGCCACCCAAGATGGACAGCTCATAGTGAAGAGTTCTGACAAAACATGGTCCACTGGAGGAGGAAATGGCAACCCACTCCAGTATTCTTGGCTATAAAACCCCATGAACAGTAGGAAAAGTCAAAAAAATATGACACCGGAAGATGAGCACCTCAAGGTCGGAAGGTGTTCAATATGCTACAGGGGAGGAATAGAGGGCAATTACTAATAGCTCCAGAAAGAATGAAGTGACTGGGCCAAAGTGGAAATGATGCTCAGCTGTGAATATGTCTGGTGGTGAAAGTACAGCCCAATGCTGTAAAGAACAACACTGTGTAGAAACCTGGAATTGTAGGTCTATGAATCAAGATAAATTGGATGTGGTGAAGCAGGAGATGGCAAGGGTGAACATTAACATCTCAGGAATCAGTAAACCAAAGTGAACAGGGATGGGCACATCTGGAAATGCAGCACTTGGGTGCAGTCTCAAAAAGGACAGAATGATCTTGGCTCGTTTCCAACTCAAACCATTCAGTATCACAGTAATCCAAGTCTATGCCTCAACCACTGATGGTGAAGAAGCTGAAGATGACTGGTTCTATGAAGACTGACAACACTTTCTAGAACTAACACCAAAAACAGATGTCCTTTTAATCATAGGGAGTTGGAATGCAAAGTAGGAAGTCAAGAGCTATCCAGAATAACAGCAAGTTGGCCCTTGAAGTAGGGCAAAGGCTAACAGAGTTTTGTCAAGAGAACATGCTGGTCATAGCAAACACCCTTTTCCAACAAACCAAGAGATGACTCTACACATGGATGTCATCGCATGGTCAATACTGAAAACAAATCAGTTTTGTTCTTTGTAGCAAACGATGGAGAAGCGCTATACAGCCAACAAAAACAAGACCTGGAATGGCTCAGATCATAAACTCCTCATTGCAAAATTCAGGCTTAAATTGAAGAAAGTAGGGAATACCACTAGGCCATTCAGATGTGACCTCAATCAAATCCCTTATGACTATACAGTGGAGGTGATGAATGGATTCAGAGGGTCAGATCTGGTAGATAGACTGCCTGAAGAACTACGGACAGAGGCGTGTTACAATGTGCAGGGGGCAGTGACCAAAATCATCTAAAACAAACAAACAAAAAAAAGCAAGGCAAAGTGGTTCCCTGAGGTGGCTTTATAAATAGCTGAGAAAAGCAGAGAAGTGAAAAGCAAGGGAGAAGGGGAAATATACCCAACTGAATGCAAAGTCCCAGAGAATAGCAAGGAATGATAAAAAGACCTTCTTAAATGAACAATGCAAAGGACTAGTGGAAAACAATAGAATGGGAAAGATTAGATATCTCCTTAAGAAACTTGGAGATATCAAGGGAATATTTCATACAAGGATTGTCACAATAAAGTACAAAAAGTTAAGGACCTAAAAGCAGCATAAAAGAATAAAAAGGTGGCAACAATGCACAGCAGAACTATACAGAAACAAGTCTTAATGAGCCAGATAACCACAACAGTGTGGTCATTCACCCAGAGCTGGTTATCCTGAAGTGTGAAGTCAAGTGGGCTTTAGGAAGCAGTACTACAAACAAAGCTAGTGGAGGTGATGAAATTCCAGCTGAGCTATTTAAAACCCTAAAGGATGATGCTGTTAAAGTGTTGCACTCAATATGTCAACAAATTTGGAAAACTTGGGTGTGGCCAAAGGACTGGAAAAAGTCATTTTTCATTCAAATCCAAAGAATGGCAATGCCAAAGAAAGTTCAAACTATCATACATTTGGGCTCAATTCACATGTTAGCAAGGTTATGCTCAAAATTATTCAAGCTAGGCCTCAGCAGTACCTGAATAGAGAACTTCTAGAAGTATAAGCTAGTTTTGGAAAAGGAAGAGAAACCAAACTTCAGCTTGCTAACATTTGCTGGATCATGGAGAAAGCAAGGGAATTTCAGCAAAATATGTACTTCTGCTTCATTGACTACACTAAAGCCTTTGACTGTGTGGATCACAATAAACTGGAAAATTCTTAAAGAGATGGGTGTACCAGACCACCTAACCTGTCTCCTGAGAAACCTGTATGCAGATAAACCAGCAACAGTTATTAATTGAACTGGGCGGGGAATAACTGACTGGTTCAAACTTGAAAGAACGACAAGGCTGTATATTGTGACCCTGCTTATTTAAGTTATATTCAGAGTACATCATGTGAAATGCCAGGCTGGATGAATCACAAACTGGAATCAAGACTTCTGGGAGAAATACGAACAACTTCAGATATGTAGATATTACCACTCTAATAGCAGAAAGTCAAGAGGAATTCAAGAGCCTCTTGATGAGTGGGGAAGAGAAGAATGAAAAAAAACTGACTTAAAACCCAACATTCAAAAAACTAAGATCATGGCACCTAGTCTCAGCACTTAATGATAAGTAGAAGGGGGAAATGTGGAAGCAGCGACAGATTTTATTTTCTCGGTCTCCAAAATCAGTGCAGATGGTGACTGCACCCATGAAAATAAAAGACACTTGCTCCTTGGAAGGAAAGCTATGGAAAACCTAGACAGTGTATTAAAAAGCAGAGACATCACTTTGCTGACACAGAACCATATAGTCAAAGCTATAGTTTTTCCAGTAGTCATGTACAATGTGAGAGCTGGATCATAAAAAAAGGCTGAGTGCCAAAGAATTGATGCTTTCATATTGTAGAGCTGGAGAAGACTCTTGAGAGTCCCTTGGACTGCAAAAAGAACAAACCAGTCAATCCTAAAGGAAATCAATCCTGAATATTCACTGGAAAGACTGACGCTGAAGCTCCAAAACTTTGCCCACCTGATGCTAAGATGTGACTCATTGGAAAAGACCCTGAAGCTGGGAAAGATTGAGGGCAGAAGAAGTGGGCAACAGAGGATGAGATGGTTTAATGGCATCACTGACTCAACAGAATTAGAGCAAATTCCAGGAGACAGTGAAGAACAGGGGGGCCTGGCATGGTGCAGTCCATGTGGTCACAAAGAGTTGGACAGTACTTAGCAACCAAAGGACAGCAGAGTTTGAATTCTGCTCTATTCAGCAATTCAGTATCAGAATAAAGAAAGGATTGAAAAGTAACCGTAAACTAGATTTACCCCATGATTTCTTTTCCAAAATCTCAGTTTTCTCCTGTTATCCTACATATTATAAATTAACATTCGACATCATTTATCTGTTTCAATAACAAATGAATTAAAAGCTTTCTTACATGAAAGCAAATTTTCTGTTTTTAGCAAGTAAGAAAATGCATCCAATTTTAATTTATAAATAACCTTCACAATGGTGCACACTTTTCCTGTCTCATCAAAAACCATGCCTCTAGCATCTAGAAGAGTCTCGATCAGTCGATTCTTCCCTTTCTGCCCTTCATCACTGTGTATATTTGCTATGCTCTATTTCTGATAAAACCATGAATTCAAATGAGAGCACTATGAGGACCAGAAACACAGTGTCACAGATTGCTAGCACAGAAACAAAGCTTCCAGATCCCCTCATCCAATTTTCTACTTGACACATACCAGCTTCCCAGTTTGTCAGAATGAACTGTGTGCCCAACAGGATGGAGACGACTCATGCAGGTGCGGGGATCCTATTTATACGTGGACCGTGGCAGTGCTCAGGCTGCCAATGATGCCCATATCAGTGGGTGTAGTGGGGCCTGAGTGGAACTATTATGTTCTTAAATCCCTGGCTTTTGCTGCCCTACTCATCTGCTTCGAGATAGAGTTATATTTTGAAGAAAGCAAAAATAGAAAAAAGCTATTTTCTTTGCCTAAAATCCTCTCATTTCTTTTACTTGTCAATGCCTACTCATCCTCATCTGATAGCTTAAATGCCCAAGGCTATTTTTCCCACCCTGGCATTAGAATCATCCTCTTAAGCACTTAGTACTAACTTGCATTCTGTCTTGTAGCACACAACTTGATTTTGGTGAAGCATTTAGTTTGTAATTAGTGTTCGTTCTTTAAAAAAAAATGTACCTCCCAATACCAATAATTTAAAATCTATCTCCCAACTCAAATATAAGCTCAGCAAGAAAAAAGGACAATGTCTCTCTGGGTGACAACTGTTCATCCAGGACCTGATTCTGTGTCTTGTTCAGGGCATACATTGAGCAACCCTACAATTTTTCACTAAACAGTTGCTGCAGGCTTCAGAAATAGCTTAGCTCCTGTATGCAATAAATATCAAAGCCCAAGTCTCAAAGAAAAAGTAAAAGATATGCCTTTGAAATCCAGCTCTACCATTTACTTGCTAATGATTTGGGGAAGTTTATGTAAACATTCCAGCCATAATTAATCCTTAATGGGAATATAACAACAATTAATGGATAGTTTTGGTTCAGTCACTCATTCCGTCATGCCCAACTCTATGAAACCATATGGGCTGCAGCCTGCCAGGCTTCCCTGTACATCACCATCTCCCGGACCTTGCTCAAACTCATGTCCATTGAGTCAGTGATGCCATTCAACCCTCTTGTCCTCTGTCATCCCCTTCTACTCCTGCCTTAAATCTTTCCCAGCATGAGGGTCTTTTCCAGTGAGTTGGTTCTTCACATCAGGTGGTCAAAGTATTGGAGTGTCAGTCTCAACATCAGTCCTTCCAATGAATATTTAGGACTGATTTCCCTTAGGACTGATTACTTTGATCTCTTTGCCATCCATCTGGTCCCATCACTTCATGGGAAATAGATGGAGAAACAGTGGAAACAGTGTCAGACTTTATTTTTTGGTACTCCAAAAGCACTGCAGATGGTGACTGCAGCCATGAAATTAAAAGACACTTACTCCTTGGAAGAAAAGTTATGACCAACCTAGACAGCATATTGAAAAGCAGAGACATTACTTTGCCAACAAAGGTCTGTCTAGTCAAGGCTATGGTTTTTCCAGTGGTCATGTATGGATGTGAGAGTTGGACTGTGAAGAAAGCTGAGCACCGAAGAATTGATGCTTTTGAACTGTGGTATTGGAGAAGACTCTTGAGAGTCCCTTGGACTGCAAGGAGATCCAACCCGTCCATTCTGAAGGAGATCAGCCCTGGGTGTTCTTTGGAAGGAATGATGCTGAAGCTGAAACTCCAGTACTTTGGCCACCACATTCGAAGAGTTGACTCATTGGAAAAGACTGTGATGCTGGGAGGGATTGGGGGCAGGAGGAGAAGGGGACGACAGAGGATGAGATGGCTGGATGGCATCACAGACTCAATGGACGTGAGTCTAAGTGAACTCCAGGAGTTGGTGATGGACAGGGAGGCCTAGCATGCTGCGATTCATGGGGTCGCAAAGAGTCGGACATGACTGAGCGACTGAACTGAACTTTGCCATCCAAGGGACTCTCAAGGGTCTTCTCAACACCACAGTTCAAAAGCATCAGTTCTTTGGCACTCAGCCTTCTTTATGGCCCAACTCTCACATCTATACATGACTACTGGGGGAAAAAATAGCTTTGACTATACAGGCCTTTGTTGGAAAAGTAACATCTCTGCCTTTCAATACACTGTCTAGGTTTGTCATGGCTTTTCTTCCAAGGAGCAAGCATCTTTTAATTTCATGGCTACAGTCACCATCTGCAGTGATTTTGGAGTCCAAGAAAATAAAGTCTCTCATTGTTTCCATTGTTTTCCCATCTATTTGCCATGAAGTTATGGGACTGGATGCCATGATCTTAGTTTTTTGAATGTTGATTTTTAATCCAGCTTTTTCTCTCTCCTCTTTCACTTTCATCAAGAGGCCCTTTAGTTCTTCTTCACTTTCTGCCATAAAGGTGGTGTCATCTGCATATCTGAGGTTATTGCTATTACTCACAGCAAGCTTGATTCCAGTTTGTGCTTCATCCAGTCCAGGATTTCTCATGATGTACTCTGCATATAAGTTAAATAAGCAGAGTGACAATATACAGCCTTGATGTACTCCTTTCCCAATTTGGAACCAGTCTGTTCTTCCATGTTTGGTTCTAACTGGTGCCTCATGACGTGTACACAATTCTCTAAGGAGGCAGGTCAGGTGGTCTGCTATTCCCATCTCTTTAGGGATTTTCCACAGTTTGTTGTGATCCATGCAGTCTAAGGCGTTA
Source organism: Ovis canadensis (assembly GCF_042477335.2). Classification (NCBI taxonomy): domain Eukaryota; kingdom Metazoa; phylum Chordata; class Mammalia; order Artiodactyla; family Bovidae; genus Ovis; species Ovis canadensis. The sequence goes on from NC_091253.1 coordinate 11,166,643, forward strand.
GCCTAGTCAATGAGGCAGAAGTAGATGTTCTTCTGGAATTCTCTTGCTTTTTCTGTGATCCAACAGATGTTGGCAAATTGATCTTTGGTTCCTCTGCCTTTTCCAAATCCAGCTTGAACATCTGGAATTTCTCACTTGTTTCATGTACTCCTGAAGTCTGGCTTGGAGAATTTTGAGCATTACTTTGTTAGTGTGTGAGATGAGTGCAATTGTGCAGCAGTTTGAACATTTTTTGGCATTGTCTTTCTTTGGGATTGGAAAGAAAACAGACATTTTCAAGTTCTGTAGTCATTGCTGAGTTTTCCAAATTTGCTGGCATATTCAGTGCAGCACTTTCACAGCATCATCTTTTAGCATTTTAAATAGGTCAGCTGCAATTACATCATCTCCAGCAGCTTTGTTTATAGTGATGCTTCCCACTTGACTTCACATTCCAGAATGTCTGGCTCTAGGTGAGTGATCACACATCATGGTTATCTCAGTCATTAAGATCTCTTTTGTACAGTACTTCTGTGTATTCTATAGGCTTCCCTGTTGGCTCAGATGGTAAAGCATCTGCCTACAATGTGGGAGACCCGGGTTTGATCCCTGGGTTGGGAAGATCCTCTGGAGAAGGAAATGGCAACCCACTCCAGTATTCTTGCCTGGAAAATCCCATGGACAGAGGAGCCTGGTAGGCTACAGTCTATGGGGTCGCAAAGAGTTGGACACAACTGAGTGACTTCACTTTCACTTTCTGTGTATTTTTGCCACTTTTTCTTGATATCTTCTGCCTCTGTTAGGTCCTTACCATTTGTGTCCTTTATTGTGCCCATCTTTGCATGAAATGTTCCCTTGGTATCTCTAATTTTCTTGAAGAGATCTCTGGTCTCTCCCACTCTCTTATTTTCCTCTATTTCTTTGCATTTATCACTTAAGAAGGCTTTCTTATCTCTCCTTGCTATTCTTTGGAACTCTGCATTGAGATAATTATATCTTTCTTTCCTCCTTTGCCTTTCACTTCTCTTCTTTCTCAGCTATTTTTAAGGTCTCCTCAGATAGCCATTTTGACTTTTTGCATTTTCCCCCCCTTGGGGATGGTTTTGATCACTGCCTTCCTGTACAGTGTTATGAATCTCTATCTATAGTTCTTCAGGTACTCTGTCTATCAGATCTAATCCCTTGAATCTATTTGTCACTTCCACTGTATAATCATAAGGGATTTGATTTAGGTCATACCTGAATAGCCTAGTGATTTTCCTACTTTCTTCAAATTAAGTCTGAATTTTGCAATAAAGCATTCATGATCTGAGCCACAGTCAGTTCCAGGTCTTGTTTTTGCTGACTGTATAGAGCTTCTCCAACTTTGGCTGCAAAGAATATAATCAATATGATTTTGTTATTGACCATCTGATGATGTCCATGTGTAGAGTCTTCTCTTGTGTTGTTGGAAGAGGGTGCTTGCTCTGACCAGTGCACTCTCTTGGCAAAACTCTGTTAGCCTGTGCCCTGCTTCATATTATACTCCAGGGCCAAACTTGCCTGTTACTCCAGGTATCTCTTTGCTTCCTACTTTTGCATTCCAGTGCCCTATGATGAAAAGGACAACTTTTTTTGGTGTTAGTTCTAGAAGGTTTTGTAGGTCTTCATAGAACTGTTAACTTCAGCTTCTTTGGCATTATCGTTTCAGGCATAGACTTGGATTACTGTGATACTGAATGGTTTGCCTTGGAATCGAACAGAGATCATTCTGTCATTTTTGGGATTGCACCCAAGTACTGCATTTTTGACTCTTTTGTTTACTATGAGGGCTACTCCATTTCTTCTAAGGGATTCCTGCCCACAGTAGTAGATATAATGGTCATCTGAGTTAAATTCACCCATTCCAGTCCCTTTTACTTCACGGTTTCCTAAAGTGTTGATGTTCACTTTTGCCATTTCCTGTTTGACCACTTCCAATTTACCTTGATTCATGGACCTAACATTCCAGGTTCCTATGCAGTATTGTTCTTTACAGCATCGAACTTTACTTTCACTACCAGTCACATCCACAGCTGTGCATTGTTTCCTCTCTGGCTCCGCCTCTCCATTCCTTCTGGAGCTATCTGTCCACTCCTCTCCTGTAGCATTATGGGGCACTTACTGACCTTTGAAGTTCACCAGTGTCATGTCTTTTTGTCAGAAGATATGTGTCATCAGAAGTTCAGTGTCATACCTTTTTGCCTTTTCATATTGTTTATGGCATTCTCCAGGCAAGAATGCTAATGTGGTTTGCCATTCCCTTCTCCAGCGGACCACATTTTTTCAGAACTCTCCACCATGACTTGTCCATCTTGAGTGGCCCTACACGGCATGACTCACATTTTCATTGAGTTAGACAAGGTTGTGATCCATGTGATCACTTTGGTTAGTTTTTTGTGATTGTCTTTTTCATTCTGTCTACCCTAGATGGGTGAGGATGGGGGTATATATCTATCTGTTCTAAGGACAGAAAAGGTAGCCAATAGAAGTGTAAATAGTTTTTCACTAAATCATAGAGATGTCTCACTCAATCTTAATTACATTTTCAGAGTATCTTTTGATAAAAGAAGACAAAGTACCAATTTCTGACTCAGGAATGAATTTATTAATGTGAAAACTGATGATATTCAACTGTTACTGGTTTTTAAAAGTGGTAATTTCAAATGAGTTAAACTGTTTGATGACTTTATATTCCAAGTTATATATTTTCACTGTATTATCCTTTTTATAATGAATGTGAATACGCTTTGATGACAGAAACACTCAACTCACCAAACATCATTTCATGTTCCCATTATCAACAGGAATCATCTTAACTCCATAGGGTGTTATTAAGTCGCCTCAGTTGTGGCTTCAATCTACATTTTCATCCATATTTTCTAGCTCTCGTTTCCACCCTGAGTCCAGACCTCACCAGATGCTTCACTATCTGCATGCACCTATGCTTTCCTGAGCCTGTGCCTCAGCTCATACTGGACCCACCCCTTAGAATTAGTTTCCAACATTTCTATCAAAAGCACTGTCTATCTCTCAGGATCCAGTTCAAATGTTGTTTATAACTCCCCCTCTATGCCTTTACCTCCCCCACCTCTGCTGTGGATAATCCTTCTTGTATTAAAGCTAATTTGGAACAGTGTTTTTCTTTCTTTTAATTGAGCCAAATTGTAGGCTCCTTAATGGGGTAACAACAGGTCAGCCATTGTTTTACGTGCACTGCCAGTTCTCTCCAAGTGAAGATTTAGAATATCTTTGGTCATTGGCATCCTTTGAAGGTGTATATTGTTGAGTGGTATTAATTGATGAAAGTCACTAAATAAATGTTGAGGGGTGGAAGTGGGAAGATTTAACAGGACAGTCTTTTTTAGGATACTATAAACAGGTGAAGGGATTTATTTCCAGCAAGTTACACCCCTGGCATCCTTATGGATTTGCTTATAAGACACAAAATAAGTATAAGTGTGACCAATAGATCAGGTTTTTTTTTTTTTAGAATTATGTATCTATTTAATTCAGAGCCTTTTAATTCCAAATTCACTGATTTTAATGTATCAAAAAGAACTGTACTTGATCATAGGGTGGCCTTTGCATTCTGAATTATCTGTGTTGCGGCTTTTTTAATCAAATGGATTTAAAAAGCCCCACATTGAGGCAATATAAAAAACACTTCAACTGAAAAAAAAGAAAAAGCTTATTACTTTTACTTATGATTCATTAATGGTGATAGCTCACCCTATGACCAATATCTACCATCATCTAGTTTTATTGTTCACAAAATAATCCCAAAGTATTAATATATCAGTAACTCACTGAGGGTTATCTGATATGAGTAAACTTTAAGCTGTGCTGTTTCCAAGCCTATATATTGAAATGGAATATTTTCCCTTTTGAAAACTAGTTTGCACTTGGTTTCTAATGAATCTTTATTACTAAATACTTAATCATCAGACTTCAAAGATTGCTTATTTCCAGGGCATTCCTTCATGCTGGATATAAGTAGTGCATGTGAACTCACAAAACACTCTTTTAGGAAATGCATTCGAGAATTTCTTTCCAATGTTTGTGGAGGACTCAGTGGAGGCCAGGTTATTTTCCTCTCAGTCACTGAAGTTTCCCCATTTATAAAAAGTATGTAGAATTTGCCATGCAAGTTATTCTGAATACCATTTTGATAGCAAGGAATACAGACCAAGGTATTATGAAGGCTAACTCCATGGTATTTACTTTTCAAATTAAAATTATAAGTGATAAATTAATTATGGGTTTAAAAAATGGTTTTGCCTTTTTGGATAGTGTCATTATTATAATTATAATGGGACCATGAATGGTGAGTATTTCCTTGACAGGCTATATTAATTTATATTTGCTTTTAATTAGATGATGCTGAAGAAACAACAGAAAAACACCCTATGAAAAGAAAACTCAAATGACTCAATGATATGTCAAAACAACTCTAATGGGATTACATAAATGGAAATGAAAATATAGAAAAACATTGTGGCCACTAAGAGCTTGACTGTGTTTGAACCATCTCCCTGCCCATTCTCAGTGGAATGGAAAGCAGGGCACAGCAGGAGAAATAAAATGTAATGAAGTTCAAATTCGTCCTTTTGGCTCCTTGTGAGCAGTTGGAGGAAGTGGTTGAAGGTGAGTTTTAACAGCAGGGATTGAAGTTTACAGAATATTAATGGTTTTAATTTGCCCACAGGATTTCATGAACAGGGGTATCTGAGGATTAAGCGAATGACTGATGTTATCCAAAGCATATTTCTGGATGAGAATAATTCCTACCTTCGACTAAAAAAATAAGCACCAAAGTGAAAACACCTCATGACCAGGTGGCTTTAAACTATAAACAAAAATCATTCTCTCTAATTGGCTGGAGAAGTCGGTATTCTGTTTGAACTTTTCGCAGAACCTCAATCTAAATATCAGAGTCAGGACTTGCCTTGGAATGAAAATGCTTGGAGTGTTGAGAATTCCTTTTGTAGTTTGATTCAAACTTCTCTGAATTGCAAGGTTCTGTCATGGCAATGAGCAAGGAGGAGAAATATGAAGAGGAAGAAAATAAATCTGTAATTTAGATTTGTTTGAGATCCAAGTGTCAACTCCCTTTATTCAAGAGTTGAGTCATGGACAAACCACCAGTGGTCAGGGAGTGGGTGAACCATGGTACATGTGCTTCTAATAAAGTCAGACTATGCCATTTTAGAGCCTTGACTTCTTCTGAATGAAGTACATTCATGTGTGAACGTGTCGGAGCCAGTGGAGGGAAAGCATGAACTTTCCCTGGCACACTGCACTCTTAGGATTTGCCTCGATACAACACTAGGGCCCTCTTTTTCCCATTGAGCTCTCCTGGCCAGTCTGTGGCATTGACAGGGGCTGTTTGTCCTAATCTGCTGTGCTCTCCATTATGGCAATCTGTTTACAAGCTATTTAAGGACATCTGCCTGATTTAAGGAGATTTTTCCCCAAAGTAATCAATAAAATCATTTTTATTAGCATGGGCCTCATATCTCTTGATGAAGGTGTAAACATCAGCTTAAAAAAACTGTGAAAGAGTAGTGTAGGAATTTAGTCATCTTTCAGTTATAGTCAAGTCATATCAGCTTCACAAATTTTAGTGTGTGTTCAGCTCACTTGAGGATCTTATTAAAATGCACATTTTTCTTTAATTTTTATGTTTAAAATGTATTTTACTGACGTATAGTTGATTCACAATGTTGTATTAATTTATGCTATACAGCTAAGCTATTCTTTTTGATATTTTTTCTTTTTTATATTTTTTCTAGTATGGTTTATCACAGGATAGTGAATATAGTTCCCTGTGCTATAAAGTAGGACCTTGTTTGCCCATTTTGTATATAATAGTTTGTTTAAAGTGTAGCTTCTGATTCACTAGTTTTGGGATGTGACTCAAGTTGCTCATTTATAATTGGCTCCCAAGTAAAGCTCCCTAAACTGAGGACAGGTCCATATAGAAAAGATAAAATAACATAATCCTTCAGTTCAGTTCAGTTACTCAGTCGTGTCCGACTCTTTGCGACCCCATGAATCGCAGCACGCCAGGCCTCCCTGTCCATCACCAACTCCCGGAGTTCATTCAGACTCACGTCCATCAAGTCAGTGATGCCATCCAGCCATCTCATCCTCTGTCATCCCCTTCTCCTCCTGCCCCCAATCCCTCCCAGTATCAGAGTCTTTTCCAATGAGTCAACTCTTCCCATGAGGTGGCCAAGGTACTGGAGTTTCAGCTTTAGCATCATTCCCTCCAAAGAACACCCAGGTCTGATCTCCTTCAAAATGGACTGGTTGGATCTCCTTGCAGTCCAAGGGACTCTCAAGAGTCTTCTCCAATACCACAGTGCAAAAGCATCAATTTTTTGGTGCTCAACCTTCTTCACAGTCCAACTCTCACATCCATACATGACCACAGGAAAAACCATAGCCCTGACTAGACGGACCTTAGTCGGCAAAGTAATGTCTCTGCTTTTGAACATACTATCTAGGTTGCTCCTAACTTTTCTTCCAAGGAGTAAGTGTCTTTTAATTTCATGGCTGCAATCACCATCTGCAGTGATTTTGGAGCCCCCAAAATTAAAGTCTGACACTGTTTCCACTGTTTCCCCATCTATTTCCCATGAAGTGATGGGACCGGATGCCATGATCTTTGTTTTCTGAATGTTGAGCTTTAAGCCAACCTTTTTACTCTCCTCTTTCACTTTCCTCAAGAGGCTTTTTAGTTCCTCTTCATTTTCTGCCACAACATAATCCTTAGGAGACCTCAAAATCCATACTCATCTCCTTCTTGGCAGGATTACATATCATCTTTCATTATTATAATTAAAAGTGTTTGCAATCCTGTTAGATAGAATCAAGTCATTTCACTCCTTTGGGCAATCGCTACATTAGTATATATAATGTATGGTATATGTTAATTTCACATAGTAATATAGTTTGGAGAAGGAAATGGCAATCTACCCCAGTATCCTTGCCTAGAAATTCCATGGGCAGAGGAGTCTGGTGGCTACAGTCCATGGGGTTGCAAAAAGTCAGACATGACTGAGCACATCACACCACACACAATATAGTTTAATACAAAAGGATGCTCTTGGGTCTCAGCTTATAGTCCTCCCCACCACCTTCAGAGGATATGTTCCAAGACCCACAGTGGATGTCCAAAACCATTAATAGTGCTGAACTCTACACAAACTGTATTTTTCCCTATAAATACATTCCTATGATCAAGTTTGGGCTTCCCAGGTGGCTCAGATGGTGAAGAATCTGCCTACAACGAGGGAGACACAGGTTCAAGCCCTGGGTCAGGAAGATCCCCTGGAGAAGGGAACGGCAACCACTCTAGTTTTCTTACCTGGAGAATCCCATGGACAGAACAGCCTGGCAGGCTACAGTCCATGGGATTGCAGCAATATGACTGGGCTACTAACACACAATAACGTTTAACTTATAAATTAGCATAGTGAGGATTAACAACAATAGCTAATAACATTAAAAATATATATATATATAACAATATACGTTCATAAAAGTTATGTGCAAAAAGATACAAAACATCCTATTGTACAGTCTTCAGCCTCCCTGTGCTGATGTGAGAGGATAAAATGCCTGTGTGATGAGGTGAGATGAGTGAATGATACGGGCATTGTGACTTAGTGGTAGGTCACTGCTAACCTTTAGGTGATAAGTCAGAAGGACCATCTCTTTTGAGCGATTCTGGATCAGGGAGACTGGATCATCATCAGTGGTTGGGGATCTCGGACGGGATGACACAAGATTTCATCACACTACTCAGAATGAGTGTCCACCTAAAATTTATAAATTATTTATTTCTGGAATTTTCTAATTAATATTTTAAAATCATAGTTGACCTCGGGTAACTGAAACAGAAGAAAGGGAAACTGTGGATAAGGGGGGTGGGAGGGACCACGGTATGATCTGGCACTGTTGGGTCTTGGTTTATTATCCTAAATGGCATTTTCTGTTTTTCTGTTTCCTATATGTAAAATTATATTAATGTTACTTTGAAAGAAAAGATGGTATTCCAAGATTTTGCTTAGACTTATTTTAAAGCGTTTAGCTAACTGTATCCAATGTAAAAGTTGAAAAGCAAGACGGGAAAGCAATTTTAAGTATCTTCACTAAAAGCAGTGCAATCCTTATTTTCTTTTACCTTTGCTTCACATTTAGTTCAATGACAGCTACCATTAGTATCTGTCAGAGATCCCTGGTGGAGGGAAGGAATGACTCACCCTTTGTCACTGGCATGTCTCCTCTGGTTCATCTGAACCGCCTCCTGATGCTTTTGAAAGGAAGGTAAAAGTTTGACAAGTCCCACCAACAAAATTATGAGAAGGAGAACTGCTTCCAAGGAACCAGGTCACAGGACATGTAAACAATGATGCAGAATTTTAAATAATGTGGCAATCAGAAGCACAGGGAGTTGTCTTAATGAAATTAGTCTGGATTTTGAGGCTGGGAGAGGGGGCATTCCCCAGGGTCTTGCAAACAGTGTGCTACAGAATTACAGAAAAGCTTCAATAGTGCCATCGCTGTGCATTGAACTGTGTCCTTCCAATAGAGGTTAAGTCCTAACCTATGGTGCCTGTCAAGCAGATTCTGTTTGGAAACAGAGGCTTTGCAAATGTAATACAGTTAAAATGAGGTCACGATGGGCTTTAAATCCAGTGGTTGGTGTTCTTAGGAGAAGAAGAGAAAAACCTAAAGACAGAGACACAGAGATATACAGGAGAGACAGAGGGGAAATAGCCAGGTGACGACAGAGCTGGATCAGGGCTGGATCAGGGCTGGAGTGATGTGCTACAAGCCTAGAAATGCTGAGGACTCACAGGCATCCCTAGAAACTGGGAAGAGGTGAGGAGACTCTTCTCTGGAGCCTTCAGAAGAAATACAACCGTCCCACACCTTGACTTCAGACCTCTGGCCTCAAAACCATGAGAGAATAAAATTCTGCCATTCTAAGCTACTCAATTTGTGATAATTTGTTACAGCAATCCAGAGAAAAAATACAACCACATCTTTTAAGAAGAGTTGGAAATTCACTGTGACTAACATCGAGGAGGCACATAATTTTTGTCTCCAACAGCTGCTTTAATTTCACTGCAAAATGTAAACTCGGTTTAAAGAGACCATGGCTGCAATTCTGCAAACATAGGCTCTCTCTCTCTCTCAGTTGTTCAGTCGTGTCCAACTCTTTGTGACCCTTTGGTCTGTCCATGGGATTTCCCAGGCAAGGAGACTAGAGTGGGTTGTCATTCCCTTCCCAAGGGATCTTCCTGGAGCAGGGATTGAACTCACATCTCCTGTGTCTCCTGCATTGCAGATGGGTTCTCTACCCACTGAGCCATTGGGAAAGCCATAAACATAGGCTAAAATGTAGTAAAACTAAGGAAAAGTTGCAAGTACCCTGACCAATCCTGACCTTGGCTGCTGCCATTGGAGGAGGATCCTGGACTTTGAAGAGTCTGACAGTTACACTCAGTTGATGAAAACATTTAATCTTTTATTGATCTGATACTATAATGAATCACTAAGTCTAGAGAGCACAATTCAAGCAATTAAATGATCAGAAGTGACAAAACAAGTGTGAAGGACCAATAATTTCTCAATTGATCTTTCCAGGTTTAAGGAGCCACAGTGTGCATTAGCAATGGACCTACTTTTCAAAATCTCTCCCACTGTAGAGTTTTAAATGGCAAAGCAATAAGACCAAATGCAGGAGAAGTGGAGACAGAAAAGCTGAGTCACTGGATTAAAAGGTCTTGATATTTTAGCAGAAACAACATAAATGTGCTCATTAAGAATAGCCCAGAAATCAGAATTTTTGTGTTGAATTTTTCTTCTTTGTATTTTAGCTCATCCTTTCCTCTCCATAAATTCATGTCCCTCCCATTTTTCAGTATCCAATTCTTAATTGGCGATTCGCAAAAAATCTTCCCAGTCCCACTGAAGGAGTCCTTAACAAGTGTGCTGACCCTCTCTCTGTCTTACTGTTTCCCTAATATATATGTATGTATATTTCTAGCATGTATATATATATATATATATGTATAATACATATTATGATGTATTTCTAGTATATATAATAAAATATGTATATTATATATAAAGACATGTGTGCCTGCTCAGTCATGTCCAGTTCTTTGTGACTCCATGGACAGTAGCCCACTATACAAAGACACTTCATATATATTTCTAGTATATATAAACATATATACCATAATATATATATTTCTAGTATATAAACATAAAATAGTCCTAATATATATATACTCCTAGTATATATATTTCTAGCATATTTTATATATACATAAAATATTCCTAATAATGGTGTGTATGTCTCAAATCTTGAGTGCACATTTATACAATTCATAGTAGAAAATTACATAACAGTCCTCGCTACCATTTTGAGACAAAACTCAACTTGTATCAGGATAAACAAGCTACCGTTCCAGGTTTAAATACGTGCAATAATTATTAGAGCTCATCACTGATCACAGTGGTGCCTGCCCATCTCCTTATAGACCTCTGGTGGGCCAGACTTCCCCACTCCTTGTGAAGTGTTTGTGGCCTTGGACTTGCCTTGGCCAATGAAGGTGAGCAGAGTTGGTGGTGTGTCCTGTCCAGGAGGAAGGTTTAAGCACAAGGACATAATTGCCGGCAGCTTCTCTGGGCTGGTGGTTGTGGAATCACAGGTTGGTTGAGCATCCATTGGCCTGGGTCTTGGGGTTTAAGGGTCCATCAAGCTCCTGCAGAAGAGCACATGAGAGGGAAATAGGGGTTTGCTCTTCAGGCCACTGAGATCTGAGGCTTTGATTTTTTTTTTGTTATTGCAGCAAAACCTTATCATGAGGGCAGCAATAACAAAAATTCATACAATGTCCAATACTTTATTTTCCCTTCAGTTAGGATTTATCCATGAGGTGGACAGGGTACACCAGAGAGAAGATTAAGGCCACAGCTCTGGTAAGAATACAAAACAGAAAGTCGCATCAAGCTCCAGTGTCTTTCCTTTATAAGCTGCTTGTAGAAGATACAAAGTGAACACAAGCATAGACCCAAGAGATCCCTAATGGGATCAGGATTTTAAAAGGGCATATGTTTATTGCAGCATAATACTGGTATGGTCACTACTAGAGATGTTAATAAATTGAATCTGTAAAATTGCCATTAGGCTCTGTTTTCATTTATTATAATGGAAAACAAAAATGGACCTGTATTTACAACAAATTTATTTTAAAATTTGAATTATAAAGCTGTGTGGTAATGTTAGACTAAACTCCATTAAAATTCTATTGACATAATTAAGTTGAATTTTAATAACTGAAATAATGAACAATACTTAATGACATGCATTACTTATATTAATTATAAATATTTCATTAATTAAATTTAATAACATTTGGACTCATCACCAGTCCAAATGTTAATAGACAAAACTATAGCTTATTTTTAATGCTTTTATGTATATAGTTACACTTCTACTGCTACTCCAAACTTTGATCTTTAATTTTTCTAAGTATTTAATGATCGTTGCTACATGACCTGAAGTCGAGTCTGCATTTTAGATCAAGGTACATCTAAAGTAATTTAAATGATCAAAGGTGTTTGACGAGTCATGCAGAAGCTAGACAGGGCCGCTTTCAACATGGGTCGTTTCAAGACAAAAACATTACAGGTTAGTCTTACCCCTGAAAAGTGTTTTAGATCTGTTGACTGATATTTTTCTCTAAAAAGCAAGAATATTTCAGCTTTCTTTTAGTTACAGTATAAGGGACATGAACAGAAACAGGAGCCCACACTCCAAGTCCTGAAAGACATCAGAGCAGACTTGGGGCAGATAAGACAGCTGCATCCATTGGGTACGTTATGTTCGCTTCTGTATTTGCACTTGACTAAGTCTCTCACAAAAATTCCAACTCAAGGGCATGGCCTCAAAAGACCTCCACCGGGATTGTTTCTGTAGTATATAAACTCAACTCACCTGCTCATTAGGAATAGTGAATCTTCTAATAAAATCACTGAGATACGATGTAATGATTATTGAATTGTGTATGAAAAGCATTAACTTTAGTAACAAAACATATTACGGACTAATCATGAAGATAAGTAACCAGACACTGGTTATAAGTTACCTGGCAATCTTGAGCAGATCATAGTTAGAGGACTGTGGTTATTTATATCTGATGCTGTGAAGAAAGCTGATCTCCTGGAGGACAGCTGATATAAATAGCAGTAGAGAGAGAAGCAGGCAAGTCACACTTGTATACGTGATCAAGTAGATCAAGGAGAACTTTTGCAACCCTTTTGAGCTTTGAAAACTACTTCTAAGATTGTATTGGGATGGCATCTATTATACAAGGGCAGTTTTATTGCATTATGTTTTAAGAGAAATATTTTGGTAACCTTTGAGTTGCACTGCATTAACATTCAAATTACAACAAAGGATACTTACTAAACCTATCTTCTAACCAGCCTTCCATCACTTATGTCCCCCACCTCCCCAGGAACATTTCACACTTATCCCCTCCACCAAATTGCTCCATGAATGTCTGACAACCTAGAATTCATCCACAAGTCATGAACCTTCAGTTGCTTCCCTGATGTATTAAAGCATCTGAGAGCCAGTGGCATGAATGGTGTGAATGGTGGGGTATGAGGGGCATTGTGTGGGAACAGGATGGGGCATGGGGGGTGGCAGCGGATATAAGTGGCCCCTAAAATTTCAACCAGAAGATCTCATCCTTCAGAGTTAGTGGATAATGGAATTAGGTTTTTCTGCCTCTCCAGCAACTGCCAGATTTCCTGTCCTTTGCCGAGGACCTCTTTAGAGACTCGCTTCAGCAAACTGTATTTGCTCGGGTTTGGTTTCTTCCTTGCTGATCTGTGAGTCTTCCTGAAGCATTCTTAAATTCTCACTGCAGCTGCATGGGTTAAGCCAAGTCTCCTCTTGTTTCTGTGCCTTTGTAGCGTAGGAAGACCCTAATCATGTGTTGTTAGGTATGTTTTCCCTATTCTAGTACTCCCAAGTTTTGCTACTTCAAGTGAGGTCTGCGGATCACCTGGGGAGCGGTTAGAAATGCAAATTCTTGCCACTCCACCCCTCTGTCTTGCTGCATCAGAACCTGCATTTTAACAAGATGCCCAGATGATTTATACTTATCACACAGTTTTGAGAAATGATGCCGCATGAGACATCTGGACTCCTGCTTTGCCTCTGAGAGTCTGTCGTTCATCCTCGAGCCTTCCTTACAGGTTGACTCTTAAACGAGGTGAAAAGTTGAGGGCTGCCATGATTCGGTGAAACCAGTCTTTCTGGTGACCCAGGACTATTACTGGTCTCCTGGTGACCCAAGACCCTTTCCTATTAGAAAAGCCACAGCAACGGAAACATTGCAGGGGCTTGTGTGACACTCAAGACCTTAGCCTTGGAGATCCCTCTAGGAGGCCATTAACTGGGCAACCATATATTCAGGAGGTAGCTGAAGTCCAGTGCACTCCCAATTCAAGATTCTTGAACATCCCAGCTCATTATCTCCCCTCTTACAGAAAGGACTAGCACATTGGTGACCCCACCCAAACGCCCATCAGAGACCTCTTCCCTAACTGACCATGGAGCTAATGCCAGACTCACACTCTCAAGCCCTTCTGGAAGGAAGCACCCAACTGTTGCTGCTGCTACACCATTCATCACACTGCAAGCCTGGGAACCGAGCTCCTCAACTATGAATGTAATCTCTGACGTCACAGCACTCCAGAGCAAGTACTGAGTCTCTCTCCCCAGAGACAGAAATGCCCAATTCTGGCATCGGTGAAGTCATACTTAGGAGAAAAGGAAAGGGCTGGGCAAGGACACAGAGCTGATGGAATTCAGCAGTTAAGATCCCCAGGGTTCTATTAGAGTCCAAGGTATCAGATGGGACCACTCGTTTGTTGACACTTTGAGCATACAGTTCTGCTTCCTAGAACTTTCCTTCCATCTGTGTAACTGTGCTCAGAAAAGCCTTCATCCACTTTTAATCCTCTACTCAGAACACCCTCCCCCTCGTGGGTTGGTAAACAGGGGTACATTCCAACAATAACATCGTCATAAAGCTGCTCCTTGCGCTGGTCTTTCACTGAGAATCTCGCATTAGCCCTTCGGCCTTGGAACAGTCCTGTTGACTCAGATGACCTTGACAGGCTGCTCTGTAGCTCCCAATACAACAGCTGCTGTGGCCAGCCTGTCACTGACAGCGGATGTCCAGTTACTCACTAGCAGGGAAGTTTCTCTCAAGACAAACGGGTCCTGGCAACTACTCTGAGTCTCCTTCCTCCTCTCAAAGTGATTCAGATTTGGTCTCCCTTCATAGCCCTCCCCCAGTCTGCTTCTCTACAAGGCCATTCATCCACTATGATCAAGTCATCTTATTCATTTTGTGTTTCCAGAGCCTTAAACTGGCAAATGTGTGCTCTGTTGTCTCAGTCATGTCCAACAGTGCGACCCGTGGACTGTAGCCCGCCAGGCTCCTCTGTCCATGGGATTCTCCAGGCAAGGATACTGGAGTGGGCTGTCATTTCCTCCTCCAGGGGATCTTCCTGACCCAGAGATCGAACCTGCGCCTCCTATGTCTCCTGCACTGCAGGTGGGTTCTTTACAGACTGAGCCACCTGGGAAGCCCAAACTGGCAAATGAGAGACACTCAATAAATACTTGCGAACTGAAGGCAACTGGAACATAAAAACCAGAGATGCTACTCTATCCAGGACAGAAATGGGAACATTTTGAGAAGGCTATGGGATTACTGTGGGCTTCCCTTGTGGCTCAGTTGGTAAAGAATCTGCCTGCAGTGCAGGAGACCTGTATTTGATCGCTGGGTTGGGAAGATCCCCTGGAGAAGGGAAAGGCTACCCACTCCAGTGTTCTGGCCTAGAGAATTCCACGGACTGTATAGTCCATGGGATCACAAAGAGTCGAATACAGGAGACCTGTATTCGATCACTGGGTTGGGAAGATCCCCTGGAGAAGGGAAAGGCTACCCACTCCAGTGTTCTGGCCTAGAGAATTCCACGGACTGTATAGTCCATGGGATCGCAAAGAGTCACGATTGAGTGACTTTCACTTTTACTTTCCTGGGATTACTGTAATAAACAGTGAAGTGAAGTACAGTGAAGTGAAATGAAGTGAAGTCGCTCAGTCGTGTCCAACTCTTTGGGACCCCATGGACTGTAGCCTATCAGGCTCCTCCATCCATGGGATTTTCCAAGCAAGAGTGCTGGAGTGGATTGCCATTGCCTTCTCCAGGGGATCTTCCCGACCCAGGAATCAAACCCAGGTCTCCCGAATTGCAGGCAGATGCTTTACCGTATGAGCCACCAGGGAAAGTCAATAAACAGTGGGAAAAGCTATTTATCTGGTAAGTACTTCAGTGTTCTGGTGGCCCACTCCCTTCAGTCTGCTGAGACAGTGAGCTGAGAACCCAGATAAGCTGTTCACAGACACTCTGTCCCACAAAAACAGATCACACTTTGTGCCCCTACATTTGGGGTAATTTGTTACACTGCAGCAGATAACAAATACAACAGTCTAAGCTTATAGTGCCATAAATATTCTTAAAATACAAGAGCTAATTTTATTTTCTTATTTTATAGATTCATAGTGTATGAAGTTGACGCTGAATGACATCAATTCCTAGGAACAGAAAACAGCAGAAGAGCTGCTGTGAGAATTAATAGCTTCTCGGGCCCGAGTTCTCGGCTCACTGAACACACCATCTGCAGCTCTCCTCCTCTGATAGAGAAACAAATTATTTAGGGGATTTGATGTTCTTTAAATGTTGTGCTTGTAAGGGTGGCATCTATATTATCACTTCTGAGGAAGAATAGGTTTTAAAATGAAATTTAGTGGAGCGCAAAAGCTCCGAGTTGCTGCTATGAAATGAAAGGAGTTCAGAATCAATAGAGACCAGGCAGAAGGAAACCAAATGAGCATTGAGTAGAAAGGTTGTTGAAGGAAGAGGATGCAGTGAAATATAAATTTTTTCCTTCTGTCTTACTTTTACTGGTCTCATGTAATACATCACAAATGGTGGTTTCTCTCCTCCACATGCAGCGTTATTGTCAGCCTTTTTCAGCAGTTAGTCCATGGAAATACCCACTGGAGAACTGATTTCTACAATTTCCCACAATTTTCATCATTCTTACAATTCTTATATTCATTTGTAGATTCTTTTTTTAAAATGTTTTAAATAGACTTTCTTTTTAGAGCTGTTTAGGTTTACAAGTTGAGCACAAAAGAGATTTCCCATGTAGGCTTTGCCCTGACCCATGGACAGCATCTTCCACTGGCAATATCCCCACCAGATGGTCCATTTATTAACAACTGATGAACCTGACTGATGAACTGATGAACACTGACTCGTCATCTTTACCCAGAGTCCATAGTTTACATCAGGGTTCACTCTCGGTGATGCACATTCTATGGGTCTGAACAAAGGTATAATGGGATGTGTCCACCATTATCGCATCATACAGAGGAGCTTCACGGCCCTAAAAATCCTCTAGGTCCCCGCTACTCATCTCTCCTCCCCCAGTCCCTGACACCATTGATCTCTTTACTGTCCCCAAAGTTTTTCATTTTCCAAAATGTCATATAGTTGGAATCAAACAGTAAGTATGTAGGTAGTCTTTTCAGATTAGCTTCTTTTATTTGGTAATATGGACTGCAGTTTCCTCTGTGTCTTTTTATAGCTTGATAGCTCAATTCTTTTTAGTACTGAACAATACTCCAGTGTCTACATCTACCATCGTTTATTTACGCATTCACCTACTGAAAGACACCTTTGTTGCCCTAATTCCTTTTAAATATCTTTTTTTCCTGTGCTACCATGCAATTTCTTGTACTTTACTATAGAAAATAATAAATTAAATACAAATAATAATAAATAACGTTATAAATAACAAATTATTAAAGAAAATATTTTGTAATAAGTTTAACGCAATAGCAGAACCAAAACTAATTAAGAAAGTAAGGTTTTCCAAGGGCTGTGTAAATTGAAAGTCTTATGAGTTTATTTGCATACAATTTGATATATATTGAGAAATGCTGAATAGCCTCAGTTGAGAACCTGAAATGGAATGTAATATTCTGATATATTGATAGACATTTACGAACTAAATTATTTCACACAGTAGAATATCTGGACCCTGGATGGAGTCTCTAAGAAGCAAGCCTCCAGGTAGAGGTGGGGGTTGTTTCAAGTCTGAGCAACATAGATATCAGATGTCAATGTCCTCAATCTTCTCTCATTGACAGGTTATATTTGCCTCTTCGGCAACAATTTTCAAATATCTTTCACTAGATTGTAAATAATACATTTTCTATTCTCCATCTCCCTCCCCTTATCCTCCACACATTCAAAACTAAGACAAGTTTCATGAAACAGTAGTTACTGATACATATTGTGGTAAAGTAAAAATACAATAAAGTCACTACTATATGTGATTTCATTGATATTTAAATAAGAGGAAAATTCCCCAGTTCAATAATAGAAAAATAAACAAGCAGAAGCTATCACACTGCTGTCTATGCACCAAATCTACATCAGCCCCATCTACAAGACCCGCAGGATGAAAACTTCCCCCCAACGCCCACCTAAGCTCTCCCTCAGGACCCTGCGGGAAGCTGCTCCCAAATCTGGCCAATTTAGTGGCTTGTGAAGAGAAAAAATATCATCTGTGTTTTTTGAAAGCCTTTTGAATCCAAAGGCATAGACTATCTCTTAATCCTCTCTATGAGCCCTGTACAAACCGTGCCCTTTGGGGACTACATTTTAACTAATTACTGAAGTGCTTAAATTCTAAAGACGAAAAAGGGAACATGAGGTTCAGTTCCTCTGGAAAACATTTTACAGTTAAAACTACAAGCCCAAAGCAGTGATTTCCAGCTCAGATTTTGCTCAACACTATGTTGTCTAAAAACGATCCTAAAAGGTGAAAAATAATCAAATATGCTCATTTTATTCACTTTCCTATTTTCCTCTCAGTATTTTCCTTCTCTGCAATACACTTGAAGAGAAAATTTAAAAGAGAATGTTACTCATGCTCTCAGGGACCAGAAGTTTCCTTGGCATCCCATCTCCCATCCTCCTTAGTAACAGAAATTCTGTTTCCTTTAGAGCAGTCCCTTGTACAGATAAGGATAGGATGAAATGAGAAAGAGTAGGGTTTCTGAAAGGTCATAGAAGAGGTTGACTCAGCTTGGGGTTACATAATTTTGCCCTGTTGCTTGCCCTTATGCCTGAAAAGTACATGATAGCTGCCATCTTGAACCACAAGGCAAATTTGAAGATAGAAATCACACACTATTAACAGTAGCAGAAAAAGAAATAAGGCTCTTGGATCACTGATATTTATGGAATTATCACACCAATGTTGGAGTGCCAACACCCAGAACTTATGTAGAACAGAGAAATAAACCTCTACCTTATTTAAACTCACTGTTATTTGGTATAGTTGTTAAATGCTGCCAAACCTAATTGAAACAAATTCTAAAATCCATTTCCTTTTTGCTTATAAATGACAATTGTTCAGTCTTGTGTGGATTTTCTAGCTTTCATTGTGCTTTGCCTGGTGGCTTTTGCTGGAGAACATGACAAAAGCTAGTTAGCCACCTAGTAGGCAATACCTTCCCAACTGCCCCCTCATTTCACTTAAAACTTTTACCTACCTTCTTACAGCATTTATCTATCTGTTTCTACTAATCCTGTAGGAATCTGGATGTAGAGACATCTACCAAGCCCTTCCTTCTCAGCTTCATGTATGCAAAGCCATAAGAAGAATCTAAAAGAACTTAATGATAAACATGCTAGAACCATATGAAGAAAACTTTTTAAATGCCTCTAAAGGACATAAAAGGCAACTTGAACAATTAAAAACATATACTATGTTCTTGGATAGAAAAACTCACTCTAAAGACCTTTGTCTTCTCAAAGCTAATGTGTGAATGTATTAATAACTGCACCCAAAATAAGTCAATATTTTTTTTCCAGAACAGAATAAGTTCATTCTGAGGTTTATATAAAAGAACAAGAACAACAACAACAACAAACCAAGAACATCCAGGGAAATTTGGGAAACACTGAGGAATAAGTAACTCTATCACCTATCATGAAAGTTCAGTCGTTAAACCAATATGGAACCTACATGCCTGAATAGACATGTAAAATTTTTAAAAAGGTTCACATATAGATACCAAAATATATAGAACTTTGGCATATGATAAAAGTAGCATTTCATATCTGTGGAGACAAGATGGACCACACGAAAGCTGGTGTGGACAACTGGGTGAACGTGAAAACGTTAGTCACTCGTCATGTGTGACCGTGGGGTCTTTGCAAGCCCATGGGCTGTAGCCTGTCAGGCTCCTCTGTCCATGTAATTCCCCAGGAAATAGGCAAGAATACTGGAGTGGGTAGACATTGTCTTCTCCAGTGGATCTTTGCAATGCAGGGATTGAGCCCAGGTCTCCCACAGTGCGGATAGATTCTTTACCATCTGAGCCATCAGGGAAGCCCGGTGTTAGACAACTGGGTAGCCCATGCAAAAAGAAGCTGGGTCTCTATCTCATGCATACACCAGAATAAGATCCAAAGGGATCAGAGGCTAAATGCTAACAAACAAAGCAATAAAATTATAAGAAGAAATGTAATTGAGAATTTTTTAAAATAACTTTGGAGAAAGGCTTTTCTATCACACAAAACCTAGCAGCCACAAAAGAAAAATGCATAAATTAGACCATGTATTAAAGAAAAACAAAATTCTAAAAAAATTTTTTGTAAAAAAGAAAAAGCTATAATAAAAGTCAATATATATGAAGAATATTTGTAATTTCAATAACCAAGAAAAGGACTAATTCCGTGGTATACATGCAGCTCCTTGGTCAGTATCTACTAAAGGCCCTAAGAGAAAAATCCAAAAACTCAATGAAACTTGATCTCAGTCTAAAAACAGTTAATGTTTTAAACAATACAAAATAGCTCTCAAATACATGAAATAAGTTATTTCTCATTTATAATAAAAGCAATGCAACTTCATTCTTCAGCGAGGAAATTGGCCAAACTTCCTATAAGGCTATAGCTACAGAGGCTCTCTTTGTATTATTGGTGGGAGCAATATTGTTAGAAATGTCATCAAAGGCAATTTGATAGTTTTTTTTTCAAAATTATAAACTCATAAACACTCTGACTCAACATTTCCACTTTCGGATTTTTTTTTCCTACAAATACATTTACTCACCAATGTCTAACAGACATGTATGATTATTCATTGCAACATTATCTATAACAGCAAAATATCTGAAACACCCTACGTGTTCTTTATTGGGGGACTGACTTTAAATTATGATATATTCATTAAACAGAATAAAATACAGCTCTAAAAGAGAATAAGGGAGCTCTTTATACTGACATGGAAAAATATATATGGTATGTTAACTGGAAAAAAAGAACACTGTGCAATACTTATATATACTACTATTTTTTGTTTAAAAATGAGAAGATGATGGAAAAATATTAGGGAGTAGATTGTTCATTTTAAATCTTTGTATACTATTTTAAATTTAATTTATTGAAGCTTGTATTAACTTATGCTATACAGTAAATTGACTGAATCATACATACATATACACATTATTTTTCATGTTCTTTTCCATTATGGTTTATCAAAAGATATTGAATAGCGTTCCCTGTGCTATACAGCATGACCTTGTTGTTTATACATCTTTGTATACTTTTTGATGTTTGGGCCATTAAAATATATTACCTAGTCAAAAACTAAATAATAAACTATACCAAAAAAAAGCACACTCACAGATACAGTGAACAAACCAGTGGTTACCAGTGGGAAGAGGGAAAAGGGAGGAGTAGGATAAACACTGGGGATTAAGAGGTACAAACTACTGGGTATAAAGTAAGCTACAAGGGTATGTTGTACAACATGGGGAATACAGAGAGTATTTTTTAATAACTGTAAATGATTATAACCTTTAAAGACTGTGAATCACTACATTGTAACCTGTAACTTACATAATATTGTACATCAGCTGTACTTCAATTAAAATTTTTTTCATAAAATAAAGGAAAATATGTATATTACTGAGAATTTTACATTCTGGAGATCTCTATGTGATGCCACATTAAGGAGGCATAAAAATGTCAAAAATAAATTGAAAGGAAACTCTTTTTTTCTTTCCTTGTCTTAAAAATCCCAATGGCTTCTGAATACATTCACCAAGACAGTAGCTGATGCAACCTCCTTCCCTGCCTGGCTAATCCCCAGAGAGCATCAACACCTCAAAAGGTCAGGGGAGCAGAGGTTTAAATGTTCTTGCCTGGTTGGGCTTTGACACAGCACACTATTCTTTATGTAGCTTCTGATCCAAGGAGGCTCATAAGACAGGTGCAGCTGACTCAGATCAAACTTGCAACCTAAAGCCAAGCCCAGCTGAGGCAGCCCAGATCAGCCAAATTTCTACTGGCCTAACTGTCTTGAGGGGAATAAACAAATGCTTCCTGAATGTCCTGGGGTTTAGGTCATCGATTGCCCAGTGTTACTGTGGTGTGTTCTGTGCTGTCACTCAGTCGTGTCCAACTATCTGCGACCCCATTCTTGGGATTTTCCCAGCAAGAATACTGGAATGGTTTGCCATTTCCTTCTATAGGAGATCTTCCCCACCCCTGGATCAAACTTGTGTCTCCTGCAATGGCATGTGATTCTTTACTGCTGAGCAACTGGGGAAACCCATTATTGAGGGTGGCTGCTCACTAATATAGCAATTCACAAATCTCAAGAATTATTGAAGGAGTAACAGTTCTTAGATGTTTGTCCCAACTCATTTCACAGGCAATTGTTCTAAACCATCGCTATTTGGAACATGTTTACAAAAGTCCAGAAGAAAACCGGAAAATTATGAAATTGCTTCTCAGAAAATCATGAGATGTTGTTTGAGAGGGGGACTGCTGAATACATGAATGCTGTACCTGACTTTAAACCAAAAACATTTCACTTAATATGAGGAAGGTTGTTTATCATGAAAGAAAAGTCTTATATGGTAACTGGAAATCATTACCTCAGAGATGAAGATGACATTTTCTGCACTTTTTATTATGAATTTTGATACACATGAAAAGTAGAAATCTCCAGCCGGAAAGTCAAAATGCGTCTCTACAGAGCTGCTGCTCAGAGGGCTCTCAGCTCATCCTTCCTCTGCTCTGGGTGAGGACCCTGCTGTGCTATGCGGGGACCATGCTTTCATCCGCCTCACATCAAGCAAATGTTTCCCTCTGTGAAAATGGCAGTGCGATGGCAGTTAGCCAGCCGATTAAGATTTTGAGGAGAGTCCCTTTCCCACAAGCCCTGGCAAGTGTGGGCCACACACCACAGAGCTGAAGCCATCTGTCTCCTCTCCCTCTTCCTACCCTCTCTCTCGCCAAGAGCTCCAGTGGCTGTGACAGGTCACCATGGACTGGGTGGGTCACACACGGACATCTATTTCTCATGGTTTGGAGGCTGGAAGCCCCAGATCAAGGGGCAGACGCCTGGAGAATCTGCCTCCTGCTTCTCAGATGACCGTCTTCTTGTGTTTCTTCTCAGGGTGAGGGTTTCTTCACACCCTCGTCTCCTCTCTGAGGGCACTGATCTCTCTCCCTGGTGCCCCACCCACGTGCCCTGATCACCAGCTGACACCCCCATACAGGACACTAGGACTGCAGTGCAGTGTATTTGGGAAAGAGACAGACACTTGGTCCTAATTTTATTCCTCACGGTTCTTCCTTTCCTTCAACCACAAAACAGACTTCAAAAAGGTATTATCTAGTTTTTGTCTTTATTCAAAAACATTTCAGAATCTCTTCTCCACTTAACTTTGCTGTCTAAGCATCCTATCATCTCTCTCTATCTGCAACCCCTGTACTGGCCATTCACCTTTGACAACAATTTAAAAGGTGCCCTGTTTATTTTTCAGGTTGAAATTTATGAAAAGAAGTCACTTGTAAGAAGGTGATAATAATAAAAATATTTTATCTATAGTTTGTAAATACCTGGCTTTCTTTGAAAAATTTAAGGAGTCATACCTGTATTATTAAGTAAAAATTTTGTTTTCAAATTTCTTTTTTTTTTTGGTAAATTATGTGAAATGAGAGTTTTATGTACAATGAATCCACACATTCTGCATATAAATAACTTTGGGAATGAGGTGTTTTGGAAACTGCACTAAATAAGATATGATGATGATGAAACCATTTTTGTTTTTAAATGAACTGTCTGATAAATGTTTGATTTTATAATTTATTTTTATCTAAAATGGGATTATTGATAAGAATAAAAAGTAATTCTTATAGAAGTTATTTTCTTATTATACTTATTAAAGAAAAGTAATATCCTACCACAGACATTACTTTTAAATTAATCAGTGAAATTACTTCCCCAAACTAGCAATCAAGATAATCAATCAGTTTGTGGAAAATTTGTATTACCATAGGAAAAATGATTGCCACTTGACTTTCATTAAATATATTAAGAATGTATACATTTTTAGAATATATGTTTTTATATAGACAAATTTAACCATCATTTTGTCATTAATTAGATTATATTTGATCTCATTAAGAAGACTATTTGAAAGGATAACATGAATCTTCTATTACATGATTTTTTAAATTAATCATTTTAGGGGAAAATTATTAGGAAAAAATCCCTATTGTAGCATACAAATAAATTTTTAACTTAGTCTTTAGAATTGTTTATTAATTTCATCATGGGTGAATTCATATTAGGATTATACTGAGTTGTTTAAATCTGTTGTGCTCTAATGCAACTGTGTCTTAAGTAAAACAGCTTGTATTTCTGCTCTGATGCCTGTGGTAAGTTAAAACTGTATGTTTTCTATTTGACTTCAAATGCCTCTTTTTAACTGAGAGACCCACACCAAAAGGGCACAGATAGACATTCTGTGCCAGCACAACCCGTTGGCTACTCACAAGCCACAGGTCATCAAGTCCATAAAGTAATGCATGCTTGGTTTAGCCCTGCCTCTCACTCCTCAGCCCTGGTTCTCACGCCACATGCAGGCGGACATCACGTTTGCCACTTTGTCAAATGACCTCTCCATTTCTCAGTTTAAATCCACTTGTGGGGTGTGTGAGTGAGTCCCGAGTCAGAATGCCTCTCCAGAGCGAATGAACAGTTCTCTAAGACACTGGGTTAGCAGGCAACGTTTCCAGGGAGAGCCTGAAACCTCTGAGACTGTCTCTTCCGTACAATATTCCAGCAAGAACACACACAGACAGACCATCTCACAGGTCTTGGGAGAAATCCCCAGTTGCTGTTTAGGTAAGTTTAATCCCTTACATTATTTAGAAAATTAAGTCTTTCAATATTAGAGGCCAAAGGAAAAAAAAGAAAAATCGTTAATCTTTCTTTGGTTAAAAATAATAAAAGACAAGGGCTACGTTCTGAGACATATACTTAGTACCTTTAAGTATACTTTTTCTTTATAAAAATTAGTTTTCCTGTCCCCTAGTGTTCTTGTATCAAGTTCCCTTGGTAATATGGGACTATTTATAAAATAAATAAAAATGACTAAATCCAAGTCTCTCTAAAACAATTAGAAGGCAATCGAGGAGAAAGTATCAATACAAATTATATAAACACATACAGAGATAAAAGATTTGCAAATAAGCCCAGGTTTCTAAATAAGAAATCACATCAAAAGAAACTCAATTATTTAAAGATCATATTACAACATTAGCAGTCAAAGGAAGTGCAGAAGATGTAATAGACCTTAATTTTAGCATCGGAGCTCCTGAACTGGCGTTTGAAAAATGAATTCAGAGGAGCTGGGACTGGAGAGCTCTCACTTGCACCAAAATAGCAGGAAGGGTTGTAAGGGGAGGTAATGATGAATGAATGTATTGAATCTCAGGGTTTTTTCTTTTCTTTTTTTTCCAAACTGGTTCTAAAATCTATTCAAAGTGCTGTATTCAAAGTATTTAAAATGCCAAACTATTCATGAGACCATCTTTGATTAAAAAAAGAGAAGAAGGAAGGAAGCCAGGCAAGGAGGGCGGGAAGCAGGCAGGCTTCCTGTATCTCCTGCCCATTGAGGCTGGAGCATCTCTCAACAGCAGGCCTCCCTACAAGCCTGGGAGTCTCCCAGCCCCTAAAACATGTGGTGGTAAAGCACCACATTGGGTATTAGATTCTTAATTTCCTCTCATGTCTCACATGATTGCTTTGTAAAGTAACAGGACTATCAAGACTTATATGATGGAATAAGAAGTAAAAAAGAAAACTAAATACTTAACTCTTACTATATTCCAGGTGCTGTGCCAGGACTTAAAATTTATCATCTTACTGACTCCTGAAAATCAATTTCAATATTATCATCCCCATTCTACAGATGAAAACACTCAATTTCTTTTTTCTTAATTTTGATTTATATTGGAGTATAGCTAATTTACGTTGTGTTAGTTTCAGGTGTAAAGCAAAGGGATCCCATTATACACATACCTGTATCTACTCTTTTTCTGATTCTTTTTCATTATAGATTATTACAGATTAGTGAGTACAGTTAATTGTGCTATACAGTGGCTCCTGTTGTTCATCTATTTTATATGCAGTAGCATGTGTCTATTAATCTCAAACTCTCAATTTATCCCTCTCCCTCACCTTTCCCTTTTGGTAACCATAAACCTATTTCTTGTCTTTTCAGACAGCCAATAACTTGTGAAGCTAGAATCAAAACAGTCTGAGGCTCTCTCATTATACTATTATTACTGATGTTATTGTTGCTATTTTAATGATGATCACATTTACATTCATGGAGTTAACAAACAGAGAAACAAACAAACAAAAACACATTAAAACATAAACAATATGGTTAAATAGCTCTACAAGACAATAATCAGAGATGCACTGAGCGGTAATTCACAGGATGTCCAGCACGTCTGGGTCCCTTCCTCTGGTATAGTCACCAAGCCAGTTCACTTCTATGTGGAGTATCTCTCAACCTCACCTGCAATTACCTACAGAAAAGAATCTGAAAAATAATATTTTATATAATACACAAATAACATATATTATATAACAATAATAAAATATAAACAAATAATCTGAAAAATAATATTTTAATAATATATAAACAAATAACATATATTATATATAATAGTATACAAATAATAATAGTATACAAACAATAGTATACAAACAAATAACAATAATAGTATGCAAACAAATAATAGTATACAAACAAATAACATATTATTTTTCAGATTCTCTTCTGTAGGTAATTACTGTAGATAATTAAAAAATATTGAGCACAGCTTCCTCTGCTATACAGTAGGTCCTTATTGTTTATCTATTTTATTGTAGCGATGTGTGTCTGCTAATGCCAAACTCTCAATTTATAACCCCCTCACTTTTCCCCTTTGCTTTTT
Organism: Ovis canadensis; assembly: GCF_042477335.2. Classification (NCBI taxonomy): domain Eukaryota; kingdom Metazoa; phylum Chordata; class Mammalia; order Artiodactyla; family Bovidae; genus Ovis; species Ovis canadensis. Next base: position 11,193,153 of record NC_091253.1, read on the forward strand.
GTCTGTGAATCTATTTCTGCTTCATAAATAAGTTCATTTGTGTCCTGAACTTGTGAAACATATATGTGATATCACATGACATTCGTCTTCCTTAGTATGCTCATCTCTATGCCCATCCATATTGCTACAAATGGCATGGTTTAATTCTTTTTTGCAGCTATTATTTCACTGTCTCTGTGCCACGTCTTTTCCCATTCATCCACTGATGAACACTTAGGTTGCTTCATGCCTTGGCTGTTGCGAATAGTGTTGCTAATGAACATGGGGTGCATGTATCTTTTTCAGTTAGAGTTTTCATCTTTTCTGGACACATGCCCAGGAATGAGATTGCTGGATCATACGGTAATTCTATTTTTATGTTTTTAAGGAAACTCAACACTGCTTTCCAAGTAGCAGCACCACTGTATACTCCCACTAACAGGTAGTGAGCTCCCTTTTCTCCACACCCTCTCCAGCATTCATTATTGGTAGACTTTTTGACGATGGTCATTATGATCTGTGTGAGGTGACAGGTTATTGTAGCTTTGATTTGCTTTTTTCTAACAATTACCAATGTTGAGCATCTATTCATGTGTTTCTTGGCCATCTGTAGGACACGGACATCTTTGAGGGGACATTTATAAGATATCATGCAACGTCATAGTGAATGACTCTGTGCCAAACTAGAGGTTAGTGAGAATTGCTGAAGGATATTTAAACAAGGAAGTAGCATGATTAAAGTAACATTTTGGGTCGACTAATCTGGCATTTAAGATTATTCATCTATTGCAATGGATTAGAACACATAAAATCACATTTTGAGTTTGTCATAAAATAAAGATTTCTAGGTCCCTTCTTTGCAGATATTCCTATTTATTGAGTCGTTCAGACCAAGAATCTATCTTTTTAAAAAGACTCACAGATGATTCTGATACAGGTGATCCTAGAAATACTTTGACAGATGCTGGTCTATGACACTTAAACACTTCCATAAATCTACACTTACTCCCTCCTCACTCCACAGAGGGATCATATCAGAATAAAGAAACATAAGGCACAAAAATAAAACGTGTATTTTAACTTATTTGCAAATTTATTTGTAAGATGTATCAAAAGCCTAAATTAATAGCAACATAATGAAAAGTCACTATTTCAAGCATAAGGAGGAAAAGTTACCTGTTTCTGATGAAGGGTAAGAAGACTTCTTAGAACTGTTTTGCATCTCACTTATTGGATGCTTACTGTGGGCCAGGTATTGCTCTATGCATTGCACAGTGTCAAGTCACTTACTTCTCTCTTCATGGTTAGTATTTACATCATTTCATGGATGAGTACAGTTTAGAGGGTCTGAATAGCTGGTACCATATCACACAGCTAGGAAATGACAGCACTAGGGTTTGGCCATTGTCTACATGGCTTATAAATTCATACACTCTTTACTTTGCTCCTTCGTCTCCTGCAGAATGGCAATCTGCAGATTAACTATCCTACTCATAACAGTAAATATAAGTCTACAGTCCCTGACTAGACATCCTTGATTCTCTTTAAGAAAGGGGAGAGATAAGAGTGGAGAAGGGAGAAGTGATGACTAAACTGAAAGTCAGAGTTTTCTCCTGGCGCCTGGCCAACATCTCTGGGCTGCCAACAAAGCTCTTCTTCTCCGTGGTCTGAATTTCTCCAACCTGAAAATAAAAGGACTAGACAAAGTAATGTCCAAGATCCCTTTGTGTTTTACATTTCCAGGAGTTTTATGATGATGACAATTATGAATCACATCAAACACTACACATCCCTCGACTTTGATTCAATCATGGTTTCCTCAAAGAAAGATTTCTATGTATTAGCAGAAAACTCTTTGGCTGAAAAATCACTAAATAAGGAAGAAGTTGAAAAAAAATTACATGCTCGACCTTGCCTAGAATCAGTAGGAACAAAGGGAAAAGGCAATATCCTTTACCACTTATCACTTCTCCCACACATGCAGAAACGTAAATAACACAGTACAGCCTCTGCTCCAAGGAGGCAGAAGTTTCCCCGAAACAGGTGACAGTGAACCTGGTAGCTTCAGAAACCTAAGCAAACACAGAGAAGTCGTTCCCTGGGAGTCTCATCATCTCTCATTCTAGATTCAGTGTGAACAACCGTGAATTCCATTGGCGAGAAAAAGCAGCAAACCTGCCAGCAGGCTAAGAGACTAGGCACTCAGAGCAGAAAAAAGCAAAGGAGGAGAAAGCAACACTACAAAAGGCTAACACAAGGACTTGGAGCTCTGGGTCTGGAGCCCCTGAGCGTGGGGCCCCAGGCGCTGCAGGGGCCAGGGATGACCAGGGGCAGGATAATGACCAGCACTTCTCAGGGGCCAGACAGACAGAAGGCTTTGGATCTCGTGTCTGACGCTGACTCAACTGTACTGAGTCAGCCGGAGTCTGGTTTACACGAGGCTGGAAAGGATGGGCAGGAGGAGGAATATGATACTCTTTGTGAGTCCTTCAGGCTCCTTGGGCTTCAACAGGAGGCCTGGGCCCTTGGGAAGGTGCCTCAGAAGAGGTCCAGACAGCCGCCAGTCGGAGAGGGTTCTTGGGGTGCAGAGAGGGGACCACTGCCGGGTGCATTCCTGAGGAGCTCAGAGGAGGTGAGGGAGGAGCTTGCTAGAGCACCTCTGTTTTAGGCTCCCATCACTATATTTTTTTCTTTTCTCTCTTTCTTTTTTTCTTTTGATTGAAGGACAATGATGATATTATGATGGTTTTGCCACATAGCAATAAGAATTGTCCACAGGTATACACGTGTCTCCTCCATCCTGAAACCCTCTCCCCCCTCCCTCCCCACACTATCCGTCTAGTTGTCACAGAGTACCGGCTTTGGGTGCCCTGTTGCATGCATCAAACTCAGACTTGCTATCTATTTTGCATACGGTAATATACATCTTTCAGTGCTATTCTCTCACATTAGTCCACCCTCTCCTTCCCTCACTGAGTCCAGAAGTCTGTTCTTTGTGTCTGTGTGTCCTTTGGTGTCCTGCACAGAGGATTGTCAGTACCACCTTTCTAGACTCCACATAAATGAGTCAATACACATACTTGTCTCTCCCTTTCTGACTCACTTCACTCTGTATAATAGGCTCTAGGTTCACCCACCTCATTAGAATTGATTCAAATGCATTCCTTTTTATAGCAGAGTAATAGTCCATTGCATATACGTACCACAGCTTCCTTATCCATTCATCTTCCAAAGGACATCTAGGATGCTTCCATGTTCTAGCTATTGTAATTAGTGATACAACGAACCTGTGTCTTTTTCAATTCTGGTTTCATTGGGGTACATACCCAATAGTGGGATGCCTGGGTTGTTGGTGGGAGTGCAAACTGATACAACCACTATGGAGAACAGTATGGAGATTCCTTAAAATGCTGGAGCAAAATTCCCATCACTACTTGAGAAGCTTGGGTGACACTGAGGAGCCCATGTGAGCAGAGTGAGCATGGAGAGGAGAGGCCCTCATGGCTGCAGAGACCCGTGCCCCCTCCTCTGCCCCCTCCCCACCACTCTGCTGACCATGCAGGGTGCTTCGTCTTTGGGGAAGGGAGACCGTCAGGCTTTCACAATGCTTCCCAGAGCAAAGAAAGAATAACACTTTCCATGTGCAAACCTAGCAGAGCAGGAGTGTGAAAATCTGAGTGGGAGTTCAGACTTCTGCTGGTTCAGGCCAAGATTACAGTTCTCCCATTCAGGCTGCCTGTTTCAAGGGGAGGCAGTTCAGTTTTGTTCATCTCTGTGTGCCCCAGAGACCCTAACAAATAGCACGTGCTCAATAAACAGTCTTTGAATGAATGAATGAATATCAGATGAACACTCTCTCCTCTGATGCCAGTAGCGTCTTTTTCCCCCCACTGACCACAATCTACATCTTCGTTGTGAGCTACTGTATTTCTTATGAGCCTTTTTTTTCTTTTTTTTTTTTTTTAGAAAACAAAGCTAGAATATTTTTACATTTCAACACAAAAGGAGCAACCGATAAAATATAAGCATGTACAAAAGCAGGCCCACCATGGGACTTCTACTGGGAAGCAGGGAGAAACTGGCCTTTTCTATCCTTCCTTACCCGGGTACACCCTGGAATATGTGAAAGGATTTCAGATAAGACTGTCAGAAGGAGCAGAAGGGAAGAGTCTCAAGACTTGCCTTAGCTCTCAAATCTCCAAGTGGGAAAAAAAAAAAAAAAAGGCAAGATACAGATAAGGCAGCTGCCGCTTAATGCCACCAACTGCTGAGGGAAGACTGGCAAGCTGCACAAGCAGACCAGCAAAGGCGGAGGCCGACATCTGTAACATAATTAACTATGCAAACCCTCTTAGGGAGCAGTTCCAAGCAACACTTGCCTAAGATCATGGATGGCAAAAGGGATTCAGGAAAACTAAATGCTGGCTGCCAGGGTCACCTGAGTGTCTCAAGAGAGCCACTCAGTGAAAACTTTTAGCTGCTCTTTGTAACTATTCTCCAAAGTCAAGGTGAAAAAACCAGGGCTGCTCCATGCACGAGGCCTAGTATCCCCTAGAGTGGCTGTGGTCAGTGGCCCAGGGCATGAAACGCAGGCTTTGCCCTCTACAGACTTACGGTTGAGGACTGGCCATGTGATGTTTGGTGGGAAGAGTCAGTGGGGCCCCAGGGCAGGCCTCCAGCTTCTGCTACACATGCTGCACAGTCAAAGCTGAGCAAAGATCTACTCAGCAAATGGATTTGAAGAAACAAAGGAATGGCTGAAATGCCTCCGGAGTGCTACGGATACTGTTTCTGCTTTTAGTGGAGCTCCTTTAAGTACAAAAACAAAAGTATTCACCCAGCAGTTTAGAGAGATGCTAAAAAATGGAGAGGCAGCCTCGTGGAGGCTGCCTTAGAGATGCTGTGGAACCAGACTTGAAATATGCGGGTAATTCTGAGACAAAGAGCCCTCCGCCTACAGCCCTCATTAAAGACGGTTCCCAAAATGAGTTCCTACACTGACCCTTTATAGGTGTCATTTTCTGAAAGCATCTGTCACCCAAGATCGTTTTCCAGTGACATATGACTTGGTAACTCCTGGGAAGCCCAAGGTGAGCAACAATGGGGTTGCAACAGGCCATACACAACCCTGGTGGGAGAAGGTTGAGTGTTAGGCATCCAGATGGTCTGGATTCACTCAAAATGATAACCAGCACTCTCTTCTGTGATGCAATTTATGAAGCTCGTCAGATTATGCCTGTAACACCCCAATTCCCTGAGCTCATGACTCACTCTTTTTAAAAAGCAGAAACAGTGCTCACAGACAACTTACACTATCTTTAAGTATACTCCTTCCCCACTAGAGCACAGACTGCTCAGGCACTGGGTTTTGTTTATGGCTATTTTCCCAGTCCCTACAACACTCTTTGGTACTTACTAGGTGCTTAATAAATATAAGGTTGATCAAATTCATAAATGAATTTAAATTGCTGTTCTGAAACAGCATAGGGAAGACAAGAGCTAAAGGGGAACAAGAGGTTTATGGGTCACTTTACGAGTATGTGTCCCTGAAACCTCTTCTCAAAAGATTGCTTTTGTTAAAAAACAATTTTCTCTTTGTCTCACCAAAGTTGAACATTTCTCTCAAATGCCAAGAAGTCTAACATGACAAGGTATGTGTCTGACAGCTGCCATCTGCCCCAGACAGTAACTGAACACCTATTGTATCCTGGGCACTCTGACAGCCACACACCAGTGAACCAAACAGACGTGGGCTGATTCATGTCATAAGAAAATACATTTAATCCTGAGGCTACAGAGCCAGACTTTACAAAATGTGGTGCCCAGGATTAATCTGTAGAAAGGAAAGCTTCTGTTCAAAGTCACAATTAAAACTATATAAAAAATAGTAACCAATAAGGACCTATTGTAGAGCATATGGAGTTATACTCAGTATTTTGTAATAACTTACAGGGTAAAGGAATCTGAAAAAGAATATATATCTATCATCTGTCTATCTAACTGAATCACTTTGCTGTACATCAACAACACTGTGAACGAACTATACTCCAATAAAAGATGATGAAATTGTAAAAGTAACAAAGATCATGGGAGCATCTCCGATGCAAGGTCTCAGCCACCCCACTGCAAAAACTCAAATGAATATTCAATTAAACAAATTGTAATTTTAAAAAATTTCTTTGGAAATATGTCCCATTCTTGGTATAAATTTTATTTGGAGAGCCTGTGAAAGGTCATTTGAAATTTCCTGTGATAAACAATATAAATAACGTGGGTAGCAACACTTTTCATGGCAAATAGATGGGGAAACAATGAAAACAGCGACAGACTATTTTCTTGGGCTTGGGCTCCAAAATCACTGCAGATGGTGACTGCAGCCATGAAATTAAAAGACGCTTGCTCCCTGGAAGAAAAGCTATGACCACCCTAGCACATTAAAATGCAGACATTACTTTGCCGACAAAGTACATATAGTCAAAGCTATGGTTTTTCCAGTGGTCATGTATGGATGTGACAGTTGGACCATAAAGAAAGCTGAGTGCCAAGAATTGATGCTTTTGAACTGTGGTGTCAGAGAAGATTCTTGAGAGTCCCTTGGACAGCAAAGAGATCAAACCAGTCAATCCTAAAGGAAATCAGTCCTGAATATTCATTGGAAGGACAGATGATGAAGCAGACCCTCCAATACTTTGGTCACCTGATGCGAAGAGCTGACTCATTAGAAAAGACCCTGATGCTGGGAAAGATTGAAGGCAGGAGAAGGGGATGACAGAGGGTGAGATGGTTGGATGACATCACCGACTCAATGGACTCGAGTTTGAGCAAGCTCCGGGAGTTGGTGATGGACAGGGGAGCCTGACATGCTGCAGTCCATGGCGTTGCAAAGAGTCAGACATGACTGAGCGACTGACTGAACTGCACTGAACACCACTTGGAAACAAGATGCAACTATAACATTAGGAATTTTTGTATGGTTAAAAATTAGTCATAAAGGCAAATCCAAAAGAGGAGTTCTAAAATAATTTTGAACAACAGTAGTATTATTGGAATATGTGGAAAGTTTATCATGGTGTCTATTAACTTCCATTGTCTTATTTAAATGTATGTGTTCTTGACTCTCAGTAATTTTTTTGTTGGTTTACAGTGTTAATGTCTGCTTTAGAGCAAATTGATTCAGTCATGTGTGTGTGTGTATATATATATATGTATGTATACTTTTTAAAAGTATTTTTTCCGTTTCCATTATGGCGTATCACAGGGTATTTGCTACAGTTCCCTGTACTATACAGAAGGACCTTGTTGTTCATCCGCCTTATTTATAATGGTTTGTATCTGCAATCCCACATTCCCAACCCATCCCTCCCCACCCACCCCCTTTGGCAACCACAAATGTGTTCTCTGTGTCTTTGAGTCTGTTTCCATTTCATAGATAAGCTAATTCGTGTCATATTTTAGATTAAATCTCAGGATTTTATACTTACACTTTAAGGCTCCATTCCTAAAAGAATAATTTTTATTCATCACCATATTATTATTTTATTATTTTTCCCTAAATAAATCACTCATAGGACATTGCTGCAAACATTTAAAAAATACATCCTTAAAAGTGAAACATAATTTTAATAATAGGGTTATAATAAACTACTAGCATAGAAAATGTATTAAAATTTAAAATACAATGGAAACTGTCCCGGAGAGGGTCTACTAGAAATGAAGATCTGGCTTGCGTTTGATCAGATCTGGTATTTTAAAATCAATTTAGTATTTTTTTCCCCACAACCAGTTCCTTATATCATTTGCTTTAAGTTTTAGGTCTTTCTTCCAAACAGACATATATAGCTTGTAATCTATTTATGTCAAATCCCAGGTAGTAAGGCTTCTTGGTGTTTAAATACCATTTACAAGTTCTTTGGACTAGGTGTTTCATTAATTAGGTGACATTAATAAAACTGTCATAAGTCATTACAAATATAGCAGTGCATTTTCTTTAAATATGTATACATATGTTATTAAAATATTTGCATTAAATGAAAGATCAGAAGGTATATAAATGGTAAAGAGCACAAGAATTTTATGTTTGAGAACTATTTGTGAGATGTAAACTTATTAGCTATCTTTTAATTTGCTACAAATTACTGAACTAAAGTGTTCTGTGTGAAAGTATCTACTTTTCAAAACAACTCCCTACAAATTCTACTACATTATTTTGTCTATGATGCACATAAATATCATGCTTCTAGATGCAGACTCTATGTGATGAGACAAACACTCTCTCCTATTTGTCTTTAATGTATTTCATACTTAACAAACTATGAGTTCTCATTGTCTTGCAACAGGTGCATAATTATGATCTCAAACATATTCTCATGATTTTACATGTAAAGACATAAAAGTAATTTTACCATAAATTAGTCATGAACTTCTAAGTTCTGATATATCTTATGGAGGAAAATTATTGTATGAGATGTAAAATTTCACAAGGCAAGTGAAAAGCTGAGACAACATTAGAATATTCAGATATTGGGAAATTGTCACCCTTTGTAACAACTCAGTATGAGAATATCATTATAATTCCATAATACTTGATTATCTAGTTACCGTTAAAATACCAAACAGAAAACCAAATATTATTTTTAAGATATTTTATAACGTCATCTTACAAATGATTTCCCATTTTAAATTTAAATGTGTCTATATATCAGAGTGGGCTTCCCAGGTGGTACCTAGTGGTAAAGAATATGCCTGCCAATGCAGGTAGACTTGAGATGCTGGTTTGATTCCTGGGTTGGGAAGATCCCCTGGAGGAGGGCATGGCAACCCACGCTGGTATTCTTGCCTGGAGAATCCCATGGACAGAGGAGCCTGGCAGGCTGCAGTTCATAGGGTTTCAGAGTTGGACACTACTGAAGTGACTTAGTGTGCACACACACACACACACATACATACATAAAAGTGAGCAGTTACAGAGGATGAATAATTCTATTCTATTCTAACGTACAGCCTGGTGATTATAATACAAGTCTTCCTTAACTTATGCTGGAAAGTCCCAAGAAACCCATCATAAGTTGGAAACATCAAAATTCATTGAATACACCTGACCTACAGAGTGTTGTACTTAGCCTAGCCTACCTTAAATGCACCCGGGACACTTACTTACATTAGCCTAGTTGGGCAAAATCATCAATAAAAGGCCTCTTTTATAATAAAGTGTTGAATAGCTCATTTAATTTATTGAATGCTGTACTGAAAGAACATTTGTCAGTGTACGGGTGGCTCACCCTTGTTATCCGGTGGCTGGTGGGGAGCCCCTGCCCAGGAACAAGAGACATTGTTGGACCGCAAATCACTAGTGCCGGAAAAGATCAAAACTCAAAATCCCAAGAGTAGTTTCTACTGAATGCACCTTGCTTCTGCACCACTGTAAAGACAAAGAACTGAACCATTGTGAACCAAGGACCATCTGTATTCTACTGTACACTGAAAATCTACTAAGAGAGTGGATCTCAGGTATTCTCAACACACACACACACACACACACACACACACACACACACACAGGTAACTGTGTGTGAGGACATGTATGGCTTTGCTGGTTTGACTACAGTATTCATTTCACTCTGTACAGCTAGCTTCTGTACAGCTAGAACTGTACAGATACCAATTCTTCTTTGGTATCCATAGGGGATTTGTTCCAGGACCTAGCACAGATACCAAAATCCATGGATACGTATATAAAGCCTTTTCTATAAAACGGCATAGTGTTTGCATATAACACACACACGCATGTGTGCGTGCTAAGTCACTTCAGTCATGTCCAACTCTTTTGTGACCCCGTGGACTGCAGCCTGCCAGGCTCCTCTGTCCATGGGATTCTCCAGGCAAGAACACTAGAATGAGTTGCCCTGCTCTCCTCCAGGGATAACACCTGCATATCTTCCCATATATGTTAATTCATCTCTAGATGACTTGTAACACCTAATACAGTGTAAATGCTGTGTAAATAGTTGCTGATACACAGAAAATTCAAGTTTTACTTTTTGAAACTTTCTGGAATTCTTTGACACCCATGAGTTGGGCCATAGATAAGGAACTCATGAATATCGAGGCCAACTGTGTATGTATAACAAAATATCATGTTATAGCCTTAAATGTATACAGTTTTTTGTTTAAACAACAACAAAGTAGCAACAATATTACGTTGGTCATGGCCTCAGCTGGGCAGAGGGTCCGTCCTCTTTACCTGTTAGGGAGGGACCTGTTGAGAATCAGCTTCTTCTGTTTGGTCCTCTTTTCATCCTATATTCAGGGTCTTGTGTGAAACCTCTGCACCAAGGAAGCCTTTGTAATACTCAAAGGGCAAACACTTACTGGGAGCCTACAGGTCAACAGTTACTGTTTGCAAGTGAAGGTAAGACCCCTGGGGGCTTGACCTGGGGATTTGGGCTGGGTTGGGGAAATCTGATTTGTACTTGAACACCTTGAGAGCAGGAAAGCACTCTTCAATGATCCAACTGGTGGGTGGGTCGGGGAGGCTAGGTAGGAAGCTAGGTAGGTACGTTGGTGGGTAGGTAAGTGGGCTAAGGAGGTAGGTGGACATGTAGGGAAGGAGGTAGGTGGGCAGGTAGGTAGGTAGGTAGGTATATAGATGGGTGGGAAGGGAGGTAGGTAAGTGAGCAGGGAGGTAAGTAGGTAGGTGGTTAGGGAATAATCAATAGGTAGGTAGGTGGGTGGGTGGGTAGGGAAATATGTAGGTCAGAGGGTATGTAGGTGGGTAGGGAGGTGGGTGGGTAGGTAGGTAGAAGAATGGCCTTAATCTTCACACTCACCCTACAATTTCCCACCTAAAACTGACCACTTTAGGGATGAATTACTTTCTCATTTACTTCAATCCAATTAAATAACTATTTATTAGTACATTATCTGGCAAGTGCTTCTTCATCATAAAACATATTTACAAAGCAACTTTGGTTCCAATAGAAAGACAGGATATTTAATGATCGGAGCAAATACTATGTTATTTAGTTAAATTGTATAATTTTAAAACTCTTGCCTGCATTTAAAAAGATCCACCTAGTTTACAAAAACAATTAATCCTCTCACTGAGACCGTGTTTTTCCTTTGCAACATGTATTTTTGTTTGTTCATTTCTTTTATTATCTTCCATTACAAAACTGTTCCTAGCATTAGTTTATTCTAAATATGATAGTAAAACTCCACAAGATTTATAGCCCAGACTCCCTGGTGCTCATGAATATGATCCTTAGAATATGAAGGAAAATCACGTTTTTGCTGTTTTTTAACTGACCTGACACCAGCGGTTCTCATTTAGAAGCCGATAGAAGTCAGCCTGTACTAAAAGGATTCTGAGACAGAGTTGACAATTAAGCTCAGTCATTAGCGAAAGCAGACCAGCTCTCAGATAACACCCAAGGCTACCACTCCCCGCACTGATTATAAAGAGCTTTGTAGGTCCTTCTGTCATCAGCAGTATTAGGCATGGAGACACAGCCACCGCTCCGGAGCCCCATCAAAGACAGAAGGGAAGTGAGAGAGTTGGCCACGTGGCACAGACCATTCCATGTGGAGGAAGCATCTCCCTTCTGACTCTGAAGACAGTGTGAAGCTTCCTGGCAAGTGGAGTGTAAGACTTCCTCTGTGGCTACAGCTCAGAGACATAGAGCATCAGAGAAGCACAGCACAGCAGTCAGTGCTGCTGTACCGCTGAGGCGCCCACCTCCAGCGCCCGCCAGACGGAATCTTGGGACGTGTTAGAAAAACATTATTTGAGATGAACTTGAAACCTCAAACAGGTAATCAGGTAGAAATGAAGTCTTACTAATAAGTAAACAAATTAAAAAAAAAAAAAAAAAAAAGGACTTACCAAGCATGTAGGTTGCTAAGGCTCTCAGAATGGCCTGCCCAGCATGTACCCATGCTCGTACAGAGGGATGAATGGAGTGTGTGAGCAAACAGAAGAGGCTGGGGCCTGCCCAGGATGGCAGCTGAGGGCTCACAGCTGAGCTGACACTTTAGTTGGGTTTCTAAGAATGAATGGGATTTTAGTACATTGTAAGGGGAGAGGCTCCTTGGAAGGAAAGTTATGACCAACCTAGATAGCATATTCAAAGGCAGAGACATTACTTTGCGAACAAAGGTCCGTCTAGTCAAGGCTATGGTTTTTCCAGTGGCCATGTACGGATGTGAGAGTTGGACTGTTAAGAAAGCTGAGTGCCAAAGAATTGATGCTTTTGAACTGTGGTGTTGGAGAAGACTCTTGAGAGTCCCTTGGACTGCAAGGAGATCCAACCAGTCCATTCTAAAGGAGATCAGTCCTGGGTGTTCTTTGGAAGGACTGATGCTAAAGCTGAAACTCCAATACTTTGGCCACCTCATGAGAAGAGTTAACTCACTGGAAAAGACTCTGATGCTGGGAGGGATTGGGGGCAGGAGGAGGAGGGGACGACAGAGAATAAGATGGCTGGATGGCATCACCGACTTGATGGACGTGAGTTTGAGTGAACTCCAGGAGTTGGTGATGGACAGAGAGGCCTGGCTTGCTGCAATTCATGGGGTCGCAAAGAGTCAGATACGACTGAGCGACTGAACTGAACTGAACTGAAGGGGAGAGAGGTGTTCATTCCAGTTGGAAGAATGAGATGAAAAAAGGCAAACCCAGAATGCAAATTTCATAAACACCCATTCCAGAAGCAACAACAGGGACAATGTGCAGAGTCTGTGGTGAGAGTCTTGAGAACTGTCTGGAAAGGAGCTAGAAAAGCAAGAGAGTTTGCGGCAATTATCTTGAGATTACATTTTATTCTCCTGTAAACAATGAGGCTGAACATTTTCAAGAAGGGCAGTGATGTGAGCTCTTTTTTTTTCTGTAAAATCAAGGGCCCCAAGGGGGTGTGGACTAGAAGAGACACATGAAATGCATTTGACTATTGTTTCTTTACTGATGAATTAATGTTCACATCAGTGCCTTGTTACCTTAACAGATCTCAACTGACAGCATGGAATACAGACTAGACAAGAGAGAGTCTAAGGCCCAGGGGACCTCAGCTAGGCCCTGCACTGCTGGGAGAGGGAATGACCCCATGAACCAGGGCAGGAGCCACGTGGTGCGGAAGATGGATGGGGAAGGCTGGTAGAGGCAGAATGAACAGAGCCGGGCTGGATGTCTGAAGGAGTGAGAGGAATGTGTAAGTCAAAAGAACAGGCAGGCGGTGGTGATTCTTTCAAAGAGAAGAAGGTGAGAGGGTTGGATGTTGGAGACACCTTGAGTTCAAAGTGCCTGCTGGCTCTTCAGGTGGAAACATCCACCTGGAACTGCAGTTCAGAAGGAGTCAGCTGGAGATGCCAAGCACCAAACTGCGCCTGGATTTCAAATGTGTAACTTCATAGCAAGAACTTCTCTTGAGACTAAGATGTAAATTCAATCCACAGTTTTGCACTTCCTTCCCTTGTAGTTCAGCTGGTAAAGAACCTGCCTACAATACGGGTTCTTTACCAGCTGAGCCACAAGGGAAGGAAGATCCCTGGGTTGGGAGATTCCCCTGGAGAAGGGAACAGCTACCCACTGCAGTATTCTGGCCTGGAGAATTCCATAGTCTGTATAGTTCATGGGGTCTCAAAGAGTTGGACATGACTGAGTGACTTTTCACTTTTTCCCTTTCCTGTCAATACATTTAAGCATCTGTTCCTTTATTCACCCCGTAAAGATTACGGAGCACCTACACTGGACAGACTGATGCTGAAGCTCAAGTTCCAATACTTTGGCCACCTGATGCAAAGAGCTGACTCATTAGAAAAGACCCTGATGCTGGGAAAGATTGAAGGCGGGAGGAGAAGGGGGTGACAGAGGATGAGATGGCTGGATGGCATCACCAGATCAATGGACATGAGTTTAGATAAAATAGTTGGTGATGGACAAGGAGGCCTGGCGTGCTGCAGTCCACGGGGCAGGAAAGAGTTGGACATGACTGAGCAACTGAACTGAACTGAACAGTACTGAGGCAGAGTTTTGGAACTGGAGCTGATGGCCCTGTTTTGGAACAGATGGTCCTGTTCTCAGGTAGATTATCTTTGAAGGAAAGAGTGACTAAGGCCAAATAAAGTAATAAGCATATAATAAGATTTCACTCATTATTAGAGAAATGCAAATCAAAACCACAATGAGGTACCACTTCACACCAGTCAGAATGGCTGCGATCCAAAAATCTGCAAGCAATAAATGCTGGAGAGGGTGTGGAGAAAAGGGAACCCTCCTACACTGTTGGTGGGAATGCAAACTAGTACAGCCACTATGGAGAACAGTGTGGAGATTCCTTAAAAAATTGCAAATAGAACTACCTTATGACCCAGCAATCCCACTGCTGGGCATACACACTGAGGAAACCAGAATTGAAAGAGACACATGTACCCCAATGTTCATCGCAGCACTGTTTATAATAGCCAGGACATGGAAACAACCTAGATGCCCATCAGCAGATGAATGGATAAGAAAGCTGTGGTACATATACACAATGGAGTATTACTCAGCCGTTAAAAAGAATTCATTTGAATCAGTTCTGATGAGATGGATGAAACTGGAGCCAATTATACAGAGTGAAGTAAGCCAGAAAGAAAAACACCAATACAGTATACTAACACATATATATGGAATTTAGGAAAATGGCAATGATGACCCTGTATGCAAGACAGGAAAAAAGACACAGATGTGTATAACGGACTTTTGGACTCAGAGGGAGAGGGAGAGGGTGGGATGATTTGGGAGAATGGGAATTCTAACATGTATACCATCATGTAAGAATTGAATCGCCAGTCCATGTCTGACGTAGGGTGCAGCATGCTTGGGGCTGGTGCATGGGGATGACCCAGAGAGATGTTGTGGGGAGGGAGGTGGAAGGGGGGGGTCATGTTTGGGAACGCATGTAAGAATTAAAGATTTTAAAATTAAAAAATAAATAAATAAATAAATAAAAGAAAAATAAAATAATAAAATGCAAATTTACCAAAAAAAAAAAAAAAAGATTTCAAGTAGGAGAACTGTATTGAAGAAACCAAAACAGGGAGGAAGAGGGAGAAGTACTCTATAACCTAAATATTTACAGTTTACTATTGAGATTTAAATCAAGGACTAATTAATGACTTTTCATCTTAGACTTTCCACTGCAGATGGGAACATGTGAAAGCCAAGTGGATTATCCACTTCAAAGGAAAGGTCACTTAGATGCCAAGGAAAGCTGAATTTCTGCTGAATATCCTCGATCTCTAGCTGGAGACCTTGACCCCAACTTAGATGCTCTCCTAGGGCTATACAACTTTGCTCTAAGGAAGGGAGTCTGAGCTAAAGGAACTAGGATCTGAAGACGTATCCTCACAACCCTAGGAATTAAGTACAACCAGTACCGAAATATCTTTTTCTCCCCTGAATCAGTCTATCTTTTCTTTTCTAGAAGGTATACAGGTGGTGAAATAAAATTTATTTCTTTACCACCCCTCCAAATCTAAATTGTTACTCATTGAGGGTTATCCATGTAGCAATAAAGTCTGTGTCATGCAGAAGGGACAGGGGAGGGAGGAGACTGAACTTTCATACAGAGAGGAGACACTAGACGAACTCTTCGAGAAAAGTTACTGGAATTCTGTGACTTGAGTATGCCTTTCTGCAACTGTCACTATGCTCACAGTTTAATGCAAAGAATGATGAGGTCATTCTACCTGCCCAGGCTGGTGTCCAGGCTTGGAATGTGTCAGAGATAAGCCTTCCAAGATGGTTCCTGAAGACCCTTATCTAAGATAAATCTTACACCTAAGAAGTCAAATCTTCTCTGATGCAAAGATGGATAGCAATGATACTAACAAACACGTTCAAGTATTTGAAAGCCCATCTGGTTGTGAAGGTGGAGAAGTGTGCATTCATGAGCTAGGCTTGCCTGGCATGCCGCTCTCTGCAGAGACAGGCATGCCTTCCTCCTAGGAAAGCCCTGTCCTCTGGCTTCCTGTGCGTCGAACTGCAGACTTCTTCCTCTCCCTCCTGGCTCCATTGCTGCTTATCTGTAAGTTCGTGCTCTTCTTCCCGGCCTGTAGTGTTGGCATTCCCCAAGGTTCCACTCTAGACTTGTTTTCTCATTTTCAATTTTCTCCTTAAGTATTACCTAATGAGAATCTATTCATTCATTCATTCAGCAAATGTGGACCGAGTGCCTCCTATATATCAGCAATGTTCCATGAGCCTGGGACATATCCGTGAACAAAACAAAGACAACATCTGTCCACTGGGAATTTACACTGGAGCAGGTTCAACTTACTCTCTCTTTATGCCGGTAACCTGGAGTTTATATGTCCAACTTCCATCTCTGAGCTCCAGATTCACCCACAGGCAGATTCTCTCTGCTTAGATATTTTAGAAGCATTTGTCAACTACAAATTGGCGCTTGCCAAGGACATTTGGCATCTGCCTCTACAGAGATTGAATCCTGTGCTGCTGCAGCTGTTGACTTTCGACACACCCTGAAGGGGGTTCAGGGTGAAGAATGAGGCACTTTGTGCTCCAGGAAAACTGACAGAATAGGTCTTTAGATGGAGAAGGCAATGGCAACACACTCTAATACTCTTGATGGAAAATCCCATGGATGGAGGAGCCTGGTGGGCTGCAGTCCATGGAGTCACCAAGAGTCGGACACGACTAAGTGACTTCACTTTGACTTTTCACTTTCATGCATTGGAGAAGGAAATAGCAACCCACTCCAGTGTTCTTGCCTGGAGAATCCCAGGGATGGAGGGAGCCTGGTGGGCTGCCATCTATGGGGTCGCACAGAGTCGGACACAACTGGAGCAACTTAGCAGCAGCAGCAGCAGCAGCAGCAGCAGCAGCAGCAGCAGCAGCAGCAGCAGATCTTTAGATAGATATTTTCAGGAACTGATTTCATGATGCCAATCCTTGCATCTCCTCATATTTAGAGTAACATGAAATCCCTTCACGGTGACATCCACTCCTTGTGACTACCAAAAAAACTTTTGTAAGATAAGTGTTTCATTTCATTGAACTCCCCCTTCAGCAAAACCACATATATTGACCTCCCCCCACTGCCTCTTCAGAGCAGTTTCTCAGAGCTATCTGAGATGCTGTCTCTCAGCTGCAGCCCTCATTTTGCCCCTAATAAAACTTGCAACTTGTGCATTTTTTTTAAGTCAATACATCTCAAATTCAGCATGTCCAAATGGCAACTGGTCAGGTTTGGGCATAAAATTACGAGTCCAGTGTTCTCCACCTCAAGAATAATAATGAAGTCCTTCTGTCCATAAAACCCAGAAATGTAGTAAGCTTTGTCCTTTCAGCTCCTTCCATAAATACCAATCCCCTTTTCTCCATCTTGACTGCCACCATTTTAGTCCAGTTTCTTCATTTCTTGGAGGCCTTTGGAGCTGGTCTCCTCAACCTCACTCTTTCCCTCATCACATCAGCCCCTTCGAGACAAAGGCCAGACTTTTTCCCAGAGACCACGAGGCCTTGTCTGATGTGAATCCCTCAGCCCCCGTCACATCGGCATCTACTGTTCTCATCTTTGATCTCAGAGCTTCAGCCACAGGGTTTTCTTCCAAGTTCTTGAACATGCTATGTGCTCTCAAAATGTACCAAACACAGGGCTGTGTGTCCAGCACACAGTGAGGACAAATGAAGCAAACCATGGGAGTCTGGAGCACAGAAAGGTTTATTTCAGGGCAATGCAAGAACAGGTAGTTTGTTCCCACAAACCCCAAACTCCCCAGTGGTTTCCAGGGAGCTTTTATAAGCAAAATTTGGGGTGAGGGCTGCAGAGTGTGTGACTTTCTTCTGATTGGTTGGTGGTGAGGTGACAGGTTAGTGCTCCAGGAACCTTGTAACCTGTTGGTAGCCTGAAGTTACAATCCTCCACTTGGATGGGGGCCTGAGTCCCTCCAGAGGAACTCAAAGGTGTATTATTATGTGTGTCCCTTGAGGAGGAACCAGGACCCTGCCCCAAGCCTGTACTATTGTGTCTTGGCTGCTCCTCTTTTGTTTCTACATCCCCTCACTTCCATGAGACACCTAGAGTAACAGGCAAATTTGGTCTTGGAGTACAGAATGAAGTAGGGCAAAAGCTAATTGAGTTTTGCCAAGAGAAAGCACTGGTCATAGCAAACACTCTCTTACAACAACACAAGAGACGACTCTACACATGGACATCACATATGACATCAGATGGTCAATACTGAAATCAGATTGATTATATTCTTTGCCAGAGATGGAAAAGCTCTATATAATCAGAAAAACCAAGACCGGAAGCTAACTGTGGTTCAGATCATGAACTCCTTATTGCCAAATTCAGACTGAAATTGAAGAAAGTAGGAAAAGTAGAGAAAGACCATTCAGGTATGACCTAAATCAAACCCCTTATGATTGTACTATGGAAATGACAGATTCAATGGATTAGATGCGATAGACAAAGTGACTGATTAACTATGGACAGAGGTTCATAACATTGTACAGGAGGCAGGGATCAAGACCAAGTCCAAGAAAAAGAAATGCAAAAAGGCAAAACGGTTGTCTGAGGAGGCCTTACAAACAGCAGAGAAAGGAAGAGAAGTGGAAGGCAAAGGAGAAAAGGAAAGATATACCCATTTGAATGCAGAGTTCCAAAGAATAGCAATGAGAGATAAGAAAGCCTTTTTCAGAGATCAATGCAAAGAAATAGAGGAAAACAATAGAATGGGGAAGACTAGAGATCTAGTCAAGAAAATTAGAGATAACAAGGGAATATTTCATGCAAAGATAGGCACAATAAAGGACAGAAATGGTATGGACCTAACAGAAGCAGAAGATATTAAGAAGAGGTAGCAAGAATATACAGAAGAGCTATACAAAAAAGACCTTTATGACCCAGATAAACAGGAAGGTGTGATCACTCACCTACTGCTAGACATCCTGGAATGTGAAGTCAAGTGGGCCATAGGAAGCACCCCTATGAACAAAGCTAATGGAGGTGATGGAATTCCAGTTGAGCTATTTTAAATCCTAAAAGATGACGCTGTGAAAGTGCTGCACTCAATATGCCAACAAATTTGGAAAACTCAGTGGTGACCATAGGATTGGAAAAGGTCAGTTTTCATTCCGATCCCAAAGAAAGACAATGGCAAAGAATGCTCAAACTACCCATACAATAGCACTCATCTCACACACTAGCAAAGTAATGCTCAAAATCCACCAGGCCAGGCTTCAACAGTACATGAACTGTGAAATTCCAGATATGCAAGTTGGATATAAAAAAGGCAGAGGGACTAGAGATCAAATTGCCAACATCTATTGGATCATTGAGAAAGCAAGAGTTCCAGAAAAACAACTACTTCTGATTTATTGCCTACACCAAAGCCTTTGACTGTGGGGATCACAACAAACTCTGGAAAATTCTTTAAGAGATGAGAATACCAGACCACCTGACCTGCCTCCTGAGAAATCTGTATGCAGGTTAAGAAGTAATAGTTAGAAATGGACATGGAACAACAGACTGCTTCCAAATCAGGAAAGGAATATGCCAAGGCTGTATATTGTCACCCTTTTTATTTAACTTTTATGCAGAATGCATCATTCGAAATATTGAGGTGGATGAAGCACAAGCTGGAATCAACATGGCTGGGAGAAATATCAATAACCTCAAATATGCAGATAACATCACCCTCATGGCAGAAAGCGAAGAAGAGCTAAAGAGCCTCTTGCTAAAAGTGAAACAGGAGAGTGAAAAAGTTGGCTTTAAACTCAACATTCAGAAAACTAAGATCATGGTATCCAGTCCCATCACTTCATGGCAAATAGATGGGGAAACAATGGAAACAGTGACAGATTTTATTTTGGGGGCTCCAAAATCACTGCATTGGTGACTGCAGCCATGAAATTAAAAGACGCTTGCTCCTTGGAAGAAAGGCTATGACCAACCTAGATAGCACATTAAAAAGCAGAAACATTACTTCACCAACAAAGGTCCGTCTAGTCAAGGCTATTGTTTTTCCAGTAGTCATGTATGGATGTGAGAGTTGGACTGTAAAGAAAGCAGAGTGCTGTAGAATTGATGCTTTTGAACTGCGGTGTTGGAGAAGACTCTTGAGAGTTCCTTGGACAGCAAAGAGATCCAAACAGTCCATCCTAAAGGAAATCAGTCCTGAATATTCATTGGAAGGACTGATGCTGAAGCTGAAACTCCAATACTTTGGCCACCTGATATGAAGAACTGACTCATTAGAAAAGACCCCGAGGCTGGGAAAGATTGAAGCCAGCAGGAGAAGGGGACGATAGGGGATGAGATGGTTGGATGGCATCACTGACTCAATGGACATGAGTGAGTTTGAGCAAGTTCTGGGAGTTGGTGATGGACATGGAAGCCTGGCGTGCTCCAGTCCATGGGGTCACAAAAAATCGGACAGAACTGAGTGACTGAACTGACCAACTGACCTACTTCCATGATTAGTAACTGTTTGAATCTGCTCTTTGTTATTCACATAGGTCTAGGAGGCAGAGCCTTTACCTTGCAAATAAGGAACTGGGGACAGGGAAAGACCTTTACACCCCGATGGACCCCCCGCTGGGTCTTGCTCAGCTTGAGTCTCTGCACATACTGTTCCTTTGTGCTTCAGTTCAAGTGGTGAACTTCTACTCCTCCATTTTCCAGCCTAAAGTTCACATCATCAGGGAAGCTGTACAACTCTGACGTTACTTCCATAGTGAAACACTAAGGGTGGGGTGGCTTAAACAACAGAAATACTCTGTCGCAGCTCCGGAAGCTGGATGTGTAAATCCAGGTCTGGTTTCTCCAGGAACCACATGCTCAGCCACTTGCCTGGTGCGTCATCTGTCACATGGCCTGTTCACTGTGTGCATGGACCCTTGGGTTCTCATCCTCTGCTTTTAAAGACACAAGTCCTGTTGGCTTAGGGCCCCACCCTTCTGACCTCATTTCACTTTAATTACCTCTTTAGAGGCTGTATCTCTAAATGTAGTCACATTGGAAGTTAAGGCTACAACCAGTGGTGTTAGGGACCACACTCAGTGTTGAATAGATGCCCCCCTAAATCTCCAGATCAGGTTAGGCCTCCACTTATCTGTTCTGTAACATCTTCTCTTTGTTACAAAGCACTTTCCTCAGTTTGTAATAATCAAAGCTGTTTGGCATGCATGACATTTTACCCCGTCTGCTTCTCAACCTCATCCTCTCCCCTCGCCCCGGCCCTCTATTGCTGGTCCCCCAGATGTTAGGCAGTTTCTGCCTGGAAACCTCCTTCTATGGCTCATCCCCCACTTCATCCAGATCTCTGTTCAAACACCACCTGGAGAGGCTACCGCTGAACTCCCATGTCTCTAAATATATTACCCAGCTTCCAATTCTTGTGCACTGATAGAGCTTTAGTTTTTCATAGCAAAACCTGCCATGAAAATGTCTATTGTTTTGTTGTATGCTAACTCTATTAAAATGCATATGTATATGTATATAGAGCCAAAATGTAAGCTAACTAGGTTTTGGCACACATCTAGAACAGGCATGGAACACAAGAGACATCCAATACATATTCTTGAGTGAAGAAATGATTGTATTTACTAATGCAATTCTTTGCTTCTTATCTTTTTGCCCTATCAGACTGTAATCCCTGTCAAATGGGAGGAATTCTGTTATGATCACCAGTAACCAGTCACTGAAGTGCCTAGGTACACTGGTACCAGTGGTTAGTACATGGTAGATCTTAGTAAATATTTGCCGAATGAAAAAATAAAAACAGAAGTAGTGAAAGCTTATCTATGGAAAACATCTTGAAACAATTTGTAGAAGATGAATAAAAGTTGTGACATGTCTGGCTATTTCACAATTCATTTTGATTCATCAGAGGTGTATCTCAATTTACACATGGCTTTCCAGGCCCAAATCTCTTTTAGGGGTCATAAAACTACCATTAGAGGGCTAAAAAATTACAGGAGAATGAGAATAACATTATTTTTATTTCTAGAAATGTTTTCAAGAACCAAGTGTAATATCAGATTATTATTTATTGGATATTCTTTTAGTTTACTAATGAATGCAATTCCAGGACCAAGTTATGTGAATATTCTGTATGGACTGAAATGGTCTTAAAAACAAGGCAATAAAAATACACATTCAGAATGGCTCTTCAAACCAGCAATTTTTAAAGTGAATATGTTCTTTACATGTGTTTTATTTTTGGAGATTCTTAAAGTAAAACTGATTAATATAATATTAAGATAATACACTATTTTATAGTTTGTTAAGAGTAGGTGTAACTTAGTAAAAAAAAATCTATATGTGTAATAATTGAAGCTTTTTAGAGAATTATGTTCTTTCTCCTCCAAAATCTCCTGGTAAGAAGCTGACTGCTTGTTGACAAGTATACGAACCAAAAATCAACTACACTTATGGTTATTTTGATTTGTCCCTTCATATAGAGGAAAGTTTGAGAAAATTGTGTAACTTTTTAATATAACTTTTTAATTCCTTTACAATAAGTAAAACTCTAACCAATTTGTCTTTAAGAACATCTAAGTGGTTTTCCTTTTTATATTTCAAATAAATTCTGTAAATGTTTTCTACCCTCACTCCCTTTGATTTCATATCTTAATGTATATAAAATATGCACTGATAAGCAAAATTGAAAAAAGTAGAAATTTTGAATGCATTGAAATTTGGTTGTAATTAAAATTTAAACATAAAAAATATTTTGGGGAATGGATGATGGGCAAAATAAGGGAAGGGGATTAAATGGTACAAACTTCCATGTATAAAATAAATGTCACAGAGATGTGATGTACAGTCTAGTAAATATAGTTAATAATATTGTTGTAACTTTTTATGGTGACCAGGAGATAACTGCACTTATGGGGATCTTTTTTTAATGTATAAAAATGTCAAATCACTATGTTACGTATCTGGACTAATATAATAAGTCAATTATACTTCAATAAAAATATGTTGAACAGAGGAAAAAAAACTTACTGTAGGAAATAATATGAGTAAGAAAGGGTAAAACATCCTTGCATCCCTGAAATGAACCCTACTTAATCGTAGTGAATGGTTCTTTTAATGGATTATTGAATTCCATTTGCTAATATTTTGCAGAGGAATTTCACATTTAGGTTCCTTAGGAATATTGACCTGTAATTTTCTTTATTGTAATGTCTTTGTCTGACTTTGGCATCAGGGTAATGTTAGATTCATAAAATGAGTTTGGAGATATTTCTTCCTTTGCAATTTTTTGGATTAATTTGAGGACAGATATCAACTCTTCTTTTAAGGTTTGGTAGAACTGACCTGGAGAACCATCTGCACCAGGATTTTCATTCGTTGAGAATTTTTTGATCACTTTTAACTTCATTATTATTCATCAGTCTCTTCAGATTTTCTATTTCTTCATGATTCAGTCATAGAAGATTGTATGTAGGTGTCAAAACTTGTCCATTTCTCCTAGGTTGTCTAATTTGTTGGCATATAATTTTCATAGTAGCCTCTTATCCTTTCTATTTCTGTAGCATCAATTATAATGTCTCCTCTATTATATCTGATTTTATTGTTTTGGGTGCTCTTTTTTCTAGATGAGTCTGGCTAAAGGTTTTTCAATTTTGTTTCTCTTTTCAAAGAACAAGCTTTTAGTTTCCTTTATCTTTTCTATTAATTTTTCAGCCTCTATTTCATTGGTTTCTGCTCTGATCTTTATTTCCTTCTTTCTACTAACTTTACACTTTCTTTTTCTTTTTCTAGTTCCTTTAAATATAGACTGTCTATTTGAGACTGTTCTTATAGGTCTGTATTGCTATGAACTTCCCTCCTAGAACTGCTTTTGCAGTATCCATTAGATTTTGGAAATTTTTGCTTCTATTTTCATTTGTCTCCAGGTATTTTTATTTCCTTGTTTATTTCTTCAGTGACCCATTGGTGTTTAGTAAGTATATTGTTTCCCCACGTGATTTTTCCCCCCAGTTTTCTTATAACTGATTTCAAATTTCATACCATTATAGTTGGAAAAGATGGTAGATATAATTTCAATATTCTTAAAGTTATTGAGACTTGTTTTATAGCCTAACATGTGATCCACCAATTCTACTATGGATAAGTATATGAAGAAAATGAACACACTAATTTGAAAAGATATATGTACTTCTGAGTTCATCACAGCATTATTTATTATAACCAAGATATGTAAGCAAATCAACTGTCCATTGATAGGAAAACAGATAAAGAAGGTGCAGTATATATTCACATGGAATATTATTCAGCCATAAAAAAGGAAGGAAGTAGTGCCATTTGTAACAACATGAATGAACCTTGAGGGCTAAGTGAAGTAAGTCAGACAAAGACAAATACTGTATCATTTCAGTTACATGAGGAATCTAAAAATCAAAACAGATTAACAAACAAAACAAAAAAAGAAACAGACTCACAGACACAGAGATCAACCTTCTGGTTGCTTGCAGTGGGAGGGGGTGAAGGGTGGGCAGGTAAAATGAGTGAAGAGGATTAAGAGGCACAAACTCTCACTCATAAGGTAAATAAGTAACGAGGATGTAACGTACAACATAAGGAACACAGTCAATAATATTACAATAATTCTGCATGGTGACAAATGGTAATTAAACTTATTGTGGTGGTCAACTTGTATAAAAATATTCTAAATCACTATGTTACCCACAGAAACTAATATAATGTTGTATGTCAATTACATTTCAATGAAATAAAAAAGGATAAAAATCACTGAAAAAACAAAAGGTTCAAAGATCAAAGAGTAAGTTGAGGAAGAATAAAGCTACTGTCAAAGGATGAAGGTGATTCCTACTATGCTTCAATAAATATAATGTAGATTCAGTTTATCTGATTTTATTGCATGGCAGCCATATGAGGTGTTTAAGAACTCAGTTTCCAAATCATCTTGGGATATCTCTGGAGTACTTGTTTGATCTTCCATAAATAGTGGGAGGAAAAGGGTGAACTGCATATAATTGTGTCTCGTGACTGAATCCCTAGAGGTTCTTTCTTTTGAGGAAATACATGAACTCCTTGGTTATTTGCAGTCAGATGGAACATCTACTTAAGTAGGATTTCTTAACTTCAGCACGACTGACACTGGGAGGTGGGGATAATTCTTGGTTGTGGGGCTGTCCCATGGACTATAGGATGTTTAGTAGCATCCCTGGCTTCTGTTGGTAAGATGCCATAGGACCTTTCCCTAATTGCGACAACCAGAAATGTCTTCAGACATTACCAAACATCCTCTGGTGTTGCTGATTGAAAACCACTGACTTCATAATGACTGTTGTAATCTACTCAATACATGAGCATTCACTGAGTACCTGATAAAGTTTCTGTGCTCTGCTGCTGCTGCTGCTGCTGCTAAGTCGCTTCAGTCGTGTCCGACTCTGTGCGACCCCACAGACGGCAGCTCACCCAGCTCTGCTGTCCCTGTGATTCTCCAGGCAAGAACACTGGAGTGGGTTGCCATTTCCTTCTCCTACTGGGAATTAAAAGAGGAAAAAGACATGGCTCCTTCTCTTACAAAGCTGAGTCTGAGCTGCGGAGACCACTTTACTGGAGTGGTCTCTATAAAACAGAAAACACTTATCACTAAGGTATACATGGAGTGTATTGGCAATAAATATTTCATTGATTTAAGAGATATCAATATGGTGGAGAGAGGTGGGGGAAATTTCTGGAAAGCATGCCTGGGGCATGGGTTCTGACGACTGGATTGGATATAGAAAGTCACAACTAAGAGGGAACTGCTTTTTTTGTGTCATGAAAAACATGTACATTTGTAAGGGGTTAAAGCAGAACCAGGTGAGATGAATGTGAGAGAAATCAATGAATGAAAATGTGGAGAGAATTCTCTGGGAGCTGACAGAAGGCAGCTCCTTTCAAAATATGACAGGATGTCAATTGAGGGAAAATGGAAATCTCAGTTACAAAGAAGGTCAGTTTCTTAAAACGTTTGGCTAGATTTTGAAGAGGGGATGTGTTTTCCTCAAAAGTGGTCTCAAGTCCTGGCTGAGCAGTTTGAAGATGCAGCTTAAGACTGATCAAAGAGATGGAGGGGGAGGTCTGAATCTTAAACCAGGAAGAACTACAATTTGCGAGCTGAGTTTGGTAAAAGGTAAGAATCAGACTTTGTCCTGGCTGATGAAGCAAATGTCCAAACATTGCTGTGAACCCTGAATCCCTGTCCACTTGCCCTGGACAACTATTAGGAAAAGTTTTCTTGATTCGGATTTTATTAAGAAGTTCTATGGTTGCTGAACCATTAAACATGTTCATATAAAAATGATAATTTGTATCTGTTTATATTCTGTCTTAAACTATTATCAGGTTAATGAAAAATTTAAATCACAGGAGATTTCAGGATCATGGAATAAATTGAATATTCTTAAGCACTTTATCTTAGCTATAATTCACCTCAAGGGATATTTTTGGCTTTTTAAAATATTATTCATTTCAGTGGATGAATACAAACTTTACTCCAGTTCAGTTCAGTTTTCAGTTGCTCAGTCGTGTCCAACTCTTTGCAACCCCATGAACTGCAGCAAGCCAGGCCTCCCTGTCCATCACCAACTCCCAGAGTTCACTCAAATGGAGTCAGTGATGCCATCCAGCCATCTCATCCTCTGTCGTCCCTTTCTCCTCCTGCCCCCAATCCCTCCCAGTATCAGTCTTTTCCAATGAGCCAACTCTTCACATAAGGTGGCCAAAGTATTGGAGTTTCAGCTTTAGCATCAGTCCTTCCAAAGAACACCCATCAGAGGGAGAGGGAGAGGGTGGGATGATTTGGGAGAATGGCATTGAAACATGTACACTATCATGTAAGAATTGAATCGCCAGTCTATGTTCGATGCAGGATACAGCATGCTTGGGGCTGATGCACAGTGATGACCTAGACAGACGTTATGGGGAGGGAGGTGGGAGGGGGGTTCATGTTTGGGAACACATGTACACCCGTGGTGGATTCATGTCAATGTATGGCAAAACCAATACAGTATTGTAAAGTAAAATTAAGTAAAAATAAAAATTAAAAAAAAAAAAAGAACATCCAGGACTGATTTCCTTTAGCATAAACTGGTTGGATCTCCTTGCAGTCCAAGGGACTCTCAAGAGTCTTCTCCAACACCACAGTTCAAAAGCATCAATTCTTCGACACTCAGCTTTCTTCACAGTCCAACTCTCACATCCATACATGACCACTGGAAAAACCATAGCCTTGACTAGATGGCCCTTTGTTGGCAAATTAATGTCTCTGCTTTTGAATACGCTATCCAGGTTGGTCATAACTTTCCTTCCAAGGAGAAAGCATCTTTTAATTTCATGCCTGCAGTCACCATCTGCAGTGATTTTGGAGCTCACAATAAATAAAAACTTTACTTCATTTCCTACTAAATCCAGGCATCTGATCCCATCACTTCATGGCAAATAGATGGGGAAACAATGGAAAAAGGGATAGACATTATTGTCTTAGGCTCCAAAATCACTGTAGATGGTGACTGCAGCCATGGAATTAAAAAATGCTAGCTCCTTGGAAGAAAAGCTATGACAAACTAGACAGCATTTTAAAAAGTAGAGATGTTAATTTGCCAACAGAGGTCCATATAGTCAAAACTATGATTTTTTCCAGTAGTCATTTATGGATGTGAGAGTTGGACCAAGAAGAAGGATGAGTGCTGAAGAACTGATGCTTTTGAACTGTGATGTTGGAGAAGATTCTTGAGTCCATTGGAGTGCAAGGAGATCAAGCCAGCCAATCCTAAAGGAAATCAACCCTGAATATTAATTGGAAGGACTGATGCTGAAGCTGAAGCTCCAATACTTTGGCCACCTGATGAGAAGAGCTGACTCATTCATTAGAGAAGACCCTGATTCTGAGAAAGACTGAAGGCAGGAGGAGAAGGGGACGACAGAAGACAAGATGGCTGGATGGCATCACTGACTCGACGGACATGAGTTTGAGCAAGCTTGGGGAGTTGGTGATGGACAGGGAAGCCTGGCGTGCTTCAGTCCATGGGGTTGCAGAGAGTCAGGCACAAGTGAGCGACTGAACAATAAAAATTATTTAATTAAAAATCTGAAATACATACACATGTGTACACAGGCATACACACATATAATCAAAGCCCAGATGATGCCGGCTGGGAAAGGAAGAACAAACTCATAAGGACAACTCCATTATCAATACAAATTGATGCTGATTCTCATTCATTTAGTTAGAGCTTTCTGCCTTGATATTTAAAAATGTTTCAAAACTGGTTCCATAGTCAGATAGGCAACATCTGTCAGATTCCCAAGGTCACATTTTGCAATAGAAATGGTCAATACTTTCCAAAAATCAGGTGGCTTTGTGAATATACATACAGATCTAAAAACCACTAACGAAGTAGCTAACTGACATTCCTAGCTGGAAACTCTAGTTGGAACATATGCCTAAGTGGGTGTACATACAAGCACACAGACCCATGGTCTACATAACCATGATACTTAAAGTTTATCTCTGTCCCTAAAGTGGAAGCCAAGAAACAACTAAGTTAGCTTTTCCCTAAAATATCTTAAGAATCATACAGGTAGAATGATTGTGTTGGTGTGGGAGTCTGCATCTTTTTGAATACGAATGAGCACAGAAAATTATTACATGTGGTTCTAAGCACAGTTCTTTTGACAAGAAAGGAACTGATAAAGATGACACTTAATCATCAATAATGGTGTGGATTATTATAGAAAAAGTATTCTGTTCTTTTTCTGAACATTTGCAATAATCACATTCTCCTTTTTTGGTTAAATTACGCCTTTTTTTTAAGGTGTTTATTTATTTATTTAATCTTTGGCTGCATTACATGGCACGTGGGATCTTAGCTACCGACCAGGGATGGAACGCGTGCCCCCTGCATTGCAAGGCAGAGTCTTAACCACAAGACTACCAGGAAAGTCCTCACGCCCTGGTCTTAATTTAGACATCATATGAAGGTACCTTGATGCTTTCAAGCCTATTATCATACCCATTTATGGTCGTGTGTGATTTTAGGAATTGATTAAAAGTATCTATTGCCTACAAAGTTGATGTGCTTTCTTATCTACTTAATCCAATATCAAGAAGTGCTTTGGGCTGGGGAAAAGTATTGAACAAGTGGTTATAGTGTTATATTCATAAACTGATTAAAAAACACAAATATGTGTATTCAGACACACTCATGCACACATACACATTCACATAGATTCTCATATTTTTGCAATTATAGGGAAACACATATATATGACTATATTACAGAATATAAAATAAATACTTTGGAACTATTCTCACAAGGCCATGAGCAAATAGCATCATTATCCTAGTGACTGTATTACATTCCATACAATCATCTACATGACATTTATTATTTCTGTTGTATTTGTTTGGTTACAAGTCTCTTACATGCCCTGAATTTCAAATTTCTGAGGAATGATAGTTATGATTCATCTCATCATCCCAAGTGTCTATCACAGTGTCCAGCAAACAGAAAATCCCCAGTAATGTGTTATGGATGAGTGAATTTATGTGTTTTTTGATTCTTACCTTAGAACAAATATCTTTTAAATTTCAATTATAACAAGATGTTTTCTAAAATATTAAAATTTTCAGAATTTCTCAGTGTATACGGAAGCATTCTTTCCATGTTTTTACTCAGATTTTAACACTTCTGCTTTAATGAAAGTAAAGCTAATAATAGCCAGATTTATGGTGGCCAATAAGATGCTTCTTTTTTGAACCACCCAATAACTCATTCTAAAAAGAAAATACAACTGCACTTTGAGTGGCATTCTATCAAATTTAATTTTGCAATGTTTAATGCTGCCTCCTTTTGCCAAAATTCCAAGGCAAATTGACCAAACGTTTTATGCAATTGACATTTGTCAAATGCTTACTGCAAAATAATTTCTGTAAATGTTAACACCCCATTTTAATAGTTTGCAATTCCTTTTTTTAACTTTCTCCACAATAATCCTTATTTTTTTAGTAGAACAGCAATGCTGCTGCTAAGCTGCTTCAGTCGTGTCCGACTCTGTGCGACCCCATAGACGGCAGCCCACCAGGCTCCTCCATCCCTGGGACTCTCCAGGCAAGAATACTGGAGTGGGTTGCCATTTCCTTCTCCAACATTAAAAAAGAATAAATTTTTTACCTTATTCTCGGCTTCTTATTTTGATCATTTATTTCAGGGAATTTGAGCCTGTCAACATTGTAACAATATAACAAACTAGCTCTCGAATTGAAGTAATTAAGGCATAAAGTCTGACAGCTCTTTTTGTGCTAAAAATTAGAAATGATAATTGCTTTGAAAATACCCTCTTACTTTTTAAAGGGGCCATGGAATCCTGCAGGAGGAGAAATTTAGTTTTATAGATTTTCATTTCTCTTATTGGCTGTGCTTTATCTAAAAAATACTTTGACATTAAAACCTGTAGGCATATTTTAAAGAAAAGCTGCACAATTAAAAGCACTTCTCCTTTTTAAACTGTACTTAATTTAAACACTCTTAGGAAAATACAAAGCCTTCAGAGGTATTTGAAGAAATACTGGTATTTCTATTAGTCTGTGAAGGCAATTCTACCATCTATATCTTGGCGAAGTATGTCTGCCCTATACATACTTATCAAACACTGATAAAAGTGGTAAATAATTTCAATATGAAGACACAGGCAAGGTTAGCTTCTGTATTTAAACTTGGCTAAAGACTGATGGACACACAGCAAATTCTAATGATCTAGGAGATCGCCTTACAACTTAACCATCAAAACTGAGGTGAACAAATAGTTATTTAGGACACCCCAGGGTGCAAGGATCAAGAAAGTCGCCACCTATGTGGTCAAGAAAACTGATGTGGATAGGGTTTAAATGGACCCAAAACAGAGAAAATTACATTGGGTAGAAGAAATAGATGGAGCAAAAGCAGAAAGACAGAAAAGAGCAGAAATCACTGGAGAAACGCTGACCAATTCAGTTCATCTTGGAGCTGAGACACCAAGAAATAGTCAAGTCAGAAATAACCTGAAACCACTCAGCCATTCTGTAGGCCGTGGAAGCTTCTCTTTGCTTTTGAGCTGAGGGTCACAACGAAACTGACAACTGTAACATTTTCCCTGTAAATAACTTTTGTATGTATTGTAGTGGCACTGTAATCATCTCTAGCGCAATAAACTTAACAGAGAACAGGAAGAAAAAGGCAAAGAAACAGCATGCTTACACAGCATCATCAAATCAAAAGATTTGCAAAGGAACAGAGTCAGAAGTCAGAAACATAAAGATCAAATAACAGCTTTCCATGTTTATAAAGATTTTCAGATACAAAAATTATAATTCTGAGCAAAGAGGAAAAACATTTTATATCAATGCAACTTTTTCATCGCTCGCAATAATTATTTTCGGAAAAACTAAGATTAACTTTTTCAAAAGCAAGAATGAAATATATGAAAAATTTACACTTATGTTTCCTTTATATTAGGAAGGAATATGCTTAAATTAATTTAAGCAAGTTCCTTGCTTAAATTACAAAGTTGCTATTGGTATATATGATTTATATGTGATTTTATTTTTTGGAAATTGTTAAATATATCATACTGAGCAAAGAAAGTCATTACTGCAGTTTCCTAAAATAATTGACTGAGCATTTCGTAAAGACCCCTCTACAGGCTTCCCAATGGGTCATCTCTGAGAAATGAGAAACAGGGTGATTTATAAAGACATTGAAGAATATGCATATTGCTGATGTGTTATTTTAAGACAAATAATGTCTTAAAATATTGTACTATATTGTACACTATATTGTACACCTGAAACTAAAATCACATTGTATGTCAACTATACTCCAATCAAAAAAACAAAATGAAAAAAAGACAAATAATAGATTTGCAATACTTCAGTTTGGACTTTATGTGTATTAGAAGACAATATCTTTGATTTTAATCATTCTACAAATATAACAAGAAATATTTTTTGATAGACTTGTGTTGGCTACATTAAAAAAGAATATAGGTACTAATCTTCCCCCTAAACTAATTATAATATGATGAAAACATATCTAAAAATGTGATGCTCCCCAGAATAGAAACTATTGAGAAAATTTTAAAAACACAATTAACAGCTTACATCATGCGCAGTTGTATGCAGAGGGAAGTAAGGTAGGATTCACTTATTTTCATTAGAATAGCATGACTTGGCCATATTTTGTAAGGCACCCAAAAATGTGGTTTAAAATACTGGTATCTGAAAACAGCCATAATTAAACCATTTATTGGATTTGTCCTATTGTAAAACCTTACTTTAAGAGAAAATCTCTCAGAATGAGCAGTTTTCAACTTTCACAAGAACAGCAAATATATCAGATGTCCTGTTTCTGGGGAGCCACTTCCTTTGCAGGGCCCGGTACATTCTTGAAATCTAGCTGCAAATTAAAACACACATCACAAACAGAACTGGTTAATTGGGAAAAAAATATGCTGAAAAACTATCAGAACCAGTGATGAGACACTTTAAAACACCATCACACATCTAAACCACCTGAACTTGCCAGTTTCTATACTGAACTGGCTTCCTTGCAGAAAATGAAGGCTGTGGACCTTGGTTCTGGCCAAGTGAAATATTTTTAAAGGAACGGTTTAACTAGATGTTTTCATCACTTCTGGTTTGGCTAGCGTAGTGTGACATTGTTCTCATCCCCTAAGTTAATCCATGGAGGGAGGCAGATTTACTGACATGACAAAACAACGTGGAGGGCAGTAAACGGTCAAGGGCCTCCAAGCCTACATCTGGAGGAGGTGACCCTCTACAAAAGAAAAAAAAGAGTCAGGAAAGAGAAGGATAAGAAGGGGAAGCCTGGGCAGAAGGGAGGATGGGCAGGTGGACACAGCTCGCATTCAGAGTCACAGGTCTTGGCAGACAGAGGATGGAGGTGGCGGCTCCGTGTGCAGGGACTATGGTCTGTCTGTGTCCTCATCAGTGCGTGTCCTCTGTCTGCTGGTCCTGGGGTCAGGGTCAGGGTGGGGGTCATTGCAGGGCTCCAGCAGGGGGTGACAGCCCCAGATCTCGCCCTAAGTAGACCACCCCATGGCTGTGCGAGGGTCCAAGTGGAAGAGGAGCCACCCTCTCCTGGAGACAGGCTGGGCAGGGTTGATCTGCGTCAGGTCAGAGGTCACAAGGATACAGAGGAGGAGAAAGACTAGTAAGTACTAGTAAGACTAGTAAGACTAGTAGGGAGCCAAGACTGATTCTTAGGAGATGAAAAGGCTGAACACTTGGAACCACAATAAATAAAAAGAATGACTGTTTTTCGCTTGGATCTGCCAAAACTAAAGCTTTACACAGTGAAATCTTATTATAAAGTCATCACTTTTTTTTTTTTTTAATTGCCATGAAGTCCTGACGGGAGGCTGTTTGTCCATCACTTCCACTGTTCTGCATGAAGAGGTGGCTTGCTGGGGGCATGGGACCGCGACAGCCAAATTTACCTGATGTTTGCACTCTGTCCTGAGACTGAGTCTTACAGTATTTCCTGAGGGTAGAATAACACAAAGGGAGCTTTTGTCCCTTGAAATTCAGAAAAGTACCTTTCTCTTTGTCAACCGTGGCTATTTTTTGCAACATTCCAAGAATTTAATATTTTTTTTTTTATCACTTGCAAAACTACCTGTGTTTAAACCCTGTTACATACTCCTTAAAAAAAAAAAAAGAAATCTGTATTTCCATAAGCCTGGCCAACCATTCAGGAACGCCCACCTTTATTTCCCTTGAGCCATATGATCCGATGATTGCATTTGGCGTCTAAAGCAAAATTGTCCAAGCAGCGCTTCACATTGCTACACAGATTCTAGCATTTATCTTCGCTCAACCCCATTCTCACCCTCATAATGTATCTTCATTGAAAAGGCATTAGTTTGTGAATATTGGCTTTTCTCTGGAAGAGTGTTCTACAGATGAAGAAGAGCAGCCAAGGAAAAATACTGTATTTGCTTTTAATGAGTCTTTAATTGTAATGTTTTAAATTATTCTATAACATCTAATGTGGAAGGAATTTAACACAATTTAACAGTCTTAATACTGATGTATAGTATATAACCCAGAGCTTATTTAGTGTAACAAAAACCCAGTCCATAACACTCTTTTTTCCTTCCATATACATGAAACACAAAATAATTCTCAGCTACAGAATTTATAATACTGTCTATTTATAAAACTGCCACATATTAAATTAATTCTTGAATAGTAATTTATTTGCTGATATCACAATATTTGGTATTTGCTATTCAGAAATGGAAAAAGAGGGGGCCTAATATAGTATTTTTTGAGTTTATACCAAGTGGAGTTTGTTTCAGAAGGTTTGAAGTTAGGGCTTTGTAAATTTTAGTTCTTTAGTGCACTATTTTACTAAAATGAGTGAAATTACCTGGGACAAAACTGTGGTTCAGAACCACAGCATTAGGTATTGTCTTCTAAAAGCAGAAACTGTAAATAAATCTGACAAATAACTTAAAAAAAAATAAGAAAAACAAAAACTTGAACATGAGAGAGGTGAATGGGTCTGAGCAGAGCAAAGACCAAGATGATGGTGATGAGGTTCCTCAAGTCTGGGTTAGCTCGGTGAATGCAGGCAAGGGGCTGGACTCTGAAAGCACAGAGAACTGCGCTTGTTTCTCAGCTTTGCCAGCTCCTTGTGTGAGTGACCAGAACATTCAAAAGTGTCAATAATAATAATGCCTATTATGGCTGTTTTGGTTAGTGAAACAGCTGATTTTAGTATCTTACATTTATCGAAGGCTCACTCTACTGTTGTAACTGCTTTATGTAAATGACCTTACTGAATTCTCAAACAAGCCCTTGAGACGAGTCTAGTTATTACCTCCATTTTACAGATGAATAAGCAGAATAGGGAATAATCAATAATGCATGAAAAGTCAGGGATAATGAACAGTTTTAAGTACAGTGCTCAAAACACAGATTCAAAAATGTCAACTATTTTGCTCAAGGAACTTTAACCTAACAGTGTAGGTAACAAGGAGCATTTCTGCATGAGAGCATTTAAGTCTACTCTATATTAAATTTTCAAATTAACCTAAGTTCAAATTAGTCATTTCATCTCTCAGCATAAACCAAGCTAAGTGGTTAAGAATGAAATTTATGTGGTTAAAGAATGCTTATATTAAATAAACCTTAAACTCATCAAATTGTAAATTCTCTAGGTTAATAGAACCATTGTTTCTTTTTCAAGTGCAATAATTATCCAGCTCACCATGAAGCCAGGGGTTTGGCAATTCTCTAATGACCTTGATGATACAGGTAGCTAAGTAGGATAATTTAACTCTCAGAGTAACAAAAAATATGACCTACATCATTAATTTTAGAGGTCAAGAGAAGACTGCAGCTGTCACAGATAAAGGAAATGTTTCAATGCCTATTTGGCCACTAGAGCAGTTTGCAAATCTCTAAGCAACAGTTTGTCACCGTTTTCCCAATCTTATTTTCACACATCATTAGTTGCAATCTGACACAGTCACCTGATAAATAATATTTCATGCCACAAAGACTAGAGCAAAAATTTTTCTCTTCCCAACTTCCTCTAAATTTTCCAATTCTGAAATGCATCTTGGATTACAGTTTTCTTTGCTGCCCTCACCTGCTTTCTTTGCATATAGTTTAGAGAAAAATGTTCTTCCAGGAAAAAGCCTAGAATTTGTATTCCAAATTTCGGCAGCAGAAGCTGCTGAAATAAACACAGCTGTGACCCACCATGAGTTACACTGGATCCTCTGACTCCTCTACATGACCCTTCCTCTTCACCCCTGCATCCCGCTAGTTCCCTTCTCATTTCGAATAGCACCCACAGATGCATTGTTGCAAGAAGTAGAAAATGAGCGAATAGTTCGAGTGGCCGATAAAAATAACTATTCTTATAGAGCTGCTGAATCAATACTCTGAAATACTGTTTCACAAGGAAAATGTCAATCAGTGGTCCTTGAGTGGAATAAAACTACAAACTAAACCCTGCTTGACTTAATGATCACTTGATTTTGCAGAATGGGTTAAAGAAAATATTCCATCAGCTTCACAGGGATGAAGACAAGACATGAAAACGAAGGATAAAACCACAATCAACTGCAACGCTGAGGCTTTGGAAGGGGCCGTGGAAACCCAGTTATCCTCCTGGTCAATGGACTTTATCACCATAGTTACTAACGTGTGCACTGAAGTGTCAATCATTGCGTAGGGCTAAAACTACTACCTTCCAAACTATGGATGTGCCTTTCTTCCTTATGCGATAGATGTATTCCTGAAGCACTGAAAATAAGGTCAGTGTATGGAATTATACTCAAGATATCATGAGTGTCCCTATGCAAGGATATTTATAACTGTAAATCCTGGCATCCTTCTATTTTAAGCTTATGCTTTAATATGCCAGGTTTTCTTAAATCAGAGAACTGTAAATAACACTACTGTAAGGGACTTCTTTGGTTGTGATCCAGTAATAGCATCGAGTATACAGGATCCGGCACAGGCAGAGTATAAGAGTTGCCCCCCAGCACTGCAGCAAAGCACTGGCTAATCCTTGCATCTTCATTCTCTCCTCACTGAACATCACTACCAGCAAGAACGGGAGCATTTGAAGGTCACAGGTACTGCTAAGCATGATGCCAATATTCAGGCCCCAGGTAGAGACATCCACACGGTCCCTGAGAGGCTTCCTGGGATACCAGAGGCCTGGGTCCCACCAGCTGATGCCTGCAATATTGAGGACCAACTGTGAAATAACTGTGGTTTTAAGAAAGGTTGAAAGAAAAGCCTTAGGAACAGTGAATATAAATATCTCTCTCCAAATCAAACCTTAGGGCGCTAGTTTTAATATCCCAGTTTATTAGCTCAGAATTTGGATTCCATATAAGCTATTAAAAGATTCAGCGCTTCGAAATATGTTACGTGGGGTTCTGGCCATGGTGTGCAGTGTAAACATCAGTGATGGATGGTCAGTCCTGTAATTCTATAATGTGGATTTATTTCCTTGATAGTCATCAGGTTAGTTTCATTTTCCTGGAATCCTTCCTTCTCTCCTCCAAAGAAAAATTTTAACTCCATTAGGTCCCTGCTCTTGCCCCCTAGAAAATCCCTTTCTCAGAAAATCCTTTTCTCCATTACTAACAGGGTCTCCCGGGGCTTCCCAAGTGGCTCAGTGATAATCAGCTTGCCAATGCAGGAGATGCAGGGCTGGATCCCTGGGTTGGGCAGATCCCCTGGAGGAAGAAATGGCAACTCACTCCAGTATTCTTGCCTGGAAAATTCCATGGACAGAGGAGCCTGATGGGCCACAGTCCAAGGGGTTGCAAAGAGTCAGATATGACTGAGCTTACAGGCAACAGGGTCTTTTCCTAACAAACGAGACTTTATGAACTGAACCCAAATGGCCCTAAGGTTCAAATGACTTTCAGTGGCCAAATCTACTATAACCTTTGCAGTTTTCATCCTGTTGGGCTCCTTGGTAGCATCTGGCAGCCTCAGAGAATCAGTCGTCCCAACCACACCTTTATTATCTCTAAGTCAGCAACCATTCAAGTCAGCCTGTCTCATGAAAAGCCAAACTTGATACATTCCCCATCTTGCTACTAGAATTATTCCTTTAATCCCACTTCTGGGCATACACACCGAGGAAACCAGAATTGAAAGAGACACATGTACCCCAATGTTCATCGCAGCACTGTTTATAATAGCCAGGACATGGAAACAACCTAGATGTCCATCAGCAGATGAATGGATAAGAAAGCTGTGGTACATATACACAATGGAGTATTACTCAGCCATTAAAAAGAATTCATTTGAATCAGTTCTGATGAGATGGATGAAACTGGAGCCAATTATACAGAGTGAAGTAAGCCAGAAAGAAAAACACCAATACAGTATACTAACACATACATATGGAATTTAGGAAGATGGCAATGACGACCCTGTATGCAAGACAGGAAAAAAGACACAGATGTGTATAACGGACTTTTGGACTCAGAGGGAGAGGGAGAGGGTGGGATGATTTGGGAGAATGGGAATTCTAACATGTATACCATCATGTAAGAATTGAATCGCCAGTCCATGTCTGACGTAGGGTGCAGCATGCTTGGGGCTGGTGCATGGGGATGACCCAGAGAGATGTTGTGGGGAGGGAGGTGGGAGGGGGGGTCATGTTTCGGAACGCATTTAAGAATTAAAGATTTTAAAATTAAAAAAATAAATAAATAAAAAATAAAATAAAATTTTAAAAAAATGCATATTAAAGAATTATTCCTTTAAAAAACGATCACACCTCTTCTCTTAAAAGATGTGATGACTCCCCTGCCTGGTGGACAAAGTCCAAGTATCCCAGTCTGGCAGACAAAGCCTCCACAGTGTGTCTTTATGTAACTTTCTAGTTTCAATCTTTACCGCTCCTCACCGGAAACCTTTCCCACGCTGAAGCAGTGCTCCTTCATCCCTTTGAATTTTTGCTCTACTGACCGTATTTCTAGGACCAATGCCATCAGGACATACACAAGTTCTTACCCAGGTAAAAAGATTCATTTAAAATTAGGACTGTCTTAGAAAACAGAGGCTGTTCCTGGTGGTCCCTACAGGGCCCTTTCCCTTCTTCATCTGTTAGAAAATGTCAGCAACATCCATGCTGGCATAGAATGTATTTGCAGAGTACTGGGTCAAGGAACCCAAATTCTAGACTCTCCTCTCTGGGAGGAAGAATCTTCCCTAGTTATCTTCTTTAACCAACAGTTTGGTCCCAGAAGTGGAGAGGAAGGAGAGAGATGGGCAGATAAATGAATAGACCAGTTGGATGAGCCTTGATGATGAAGGAAGTGACCGGGCAGCAGGCAGATGCTCTCGCAGGTCCACAAGCTCAATGTGACTTAGGGAACAGTTCTTTTGTGTCGTCTGCATTCTTACAGCATCTAGTTCATGCTTGATTATGGCTCACAATATACTAATCTGTCATTTCTTGATTCTTTGTCATTTTCCTAGGCGTTTGAGACTCCTAGCATGGAGCAGATGCCAATAAGGGAGTAACAAGCTCACGCTTTGGGACTAGCAAGGCCTAGGATACAATGAAGAAGTGTCTTTAAGATTTGTTTTTTGGAATCACAGCAATGGTTATATTCAAGCAACACAATCTGGCCAAAGAAATTATGCTGCTATAAACACATCCCGTGAAGCCTTTCTCATTAAACCAGTATGCTCAGGAAACAATTTTCCAAATAACATAAAGCAACAGTGATGGTGCAGCTATTTGTGCTCGAAGACACAAAATTAAAAGTTGATAAATACCACCTGATGCGATTCCATCAGAAGCTCATTTGCATTAAAAAAAAAAAAACTCCACTAAGAACCAATGACATACATTTATGTTACAAACAGAAGTCTTGATCCAGGAAAGGATGCAGATTTTCTGCTACGAGGGAAAGAATGCAGAGTGCCCAGGAGAGAGGACATCTGTCCAAAATGCCAGGCAGTGAACAAGAAAGCACTGATAGGATTTCTCTTTCTGATTTTCACATCTCTCAAATTCCTGATTATATTCCTTTCCTCATATTTCACATTTATGCGACTGCTTTCCCTGCAATTTGGTTCTTTATTTAGCTCACAAAGTAGGCTTTATACTAAGGAGGTAGAGTGTTCATCTTTTGGCGTCAGTACCCGTTGCCCTTAGCAACCTCACTTGAAAGGAAACCTTATTTTCATCTGGTGATGCAAAGTAAGACTGAAGGGTCAACTGCAGAGCAATTGTGAAAGGCAGGTCTCAAGCTGGCAAATCGCTCAGCACAAGCCCCTCTTTCATTTGGATCATTCCAAAGACATTGGGAGTTTTGTTCACAAATATTTCATAAATCACAGGTTTTAGACATTGGCTTCTAAACAATACTTGCAAAAAGATATTTACAGTCCAACTTGAAATCTCTTTATTGAAACTATGAAGAGAAACCATATAATTGACCCAAGTCTGAGGCAAACAGATAGGTAAAAGGAATAAATATTCAATTCAGATATAGTATGTCAAATGCTCTGAATCTGTACTAATTTTGAATTCACTGATCTTTCTAACTTTGAGTTCAAGCTTCTAAGAACCTATGCGAAGAATCAAAGCCAATTTGCTGCCTGTTATTAGTTTAGACTTATAAATTCAGTGATAGAACAGCTAATAATTTTGAATATTTTTGAGTCATTATCTGATATATGACAATTGTTAATCTATTTCTAAGGAAAAATAAGGGATAAATGTAATTTTCACTCTTTGAAGCCTACTTATATATAACTCATGTATAGTACTCTAAATGATACCTCATATATACTGTACATTGACATTTTCCTTATGAGTCAAAGGATGAAAAAACTGCAGACTAAAAATAACAATAGTAATAATAATAATACACTTCTACTATTGTGGCTTAAGACAGGGGCCCCCAGCCCCTGGGCCCTGGGCTCTTTCCTTCTATGACCTGTTAAGAACTAGGCCACATATACGGCAGGAGGTGAGCAGTTGTCTTCCACGAAACTGGTCCCTAGTGCCACAAAGGTTGGGAACCACTGGCCTAAGAAATCTAAGCTATCAGGCTGTTGGGCAGTTTTGGCAACAGGAAGACGCCCTGGTTATTGCTAACATCGACTTTTTACATTGTTTAAGTTGATTCAGTGCAACTATGTATGACAAGCTATTTTATTTATGCTTTGTCCACAATCTTTATCCACAAGCCTAGTTTAGGAAACACAGTTAAGCAGGAAGGTAAGGCAAAGAACAAACAGAAACTAATGCACAGAGAATTGGAAGGGGGTCAAAAATTTAGAGAAACAATTGTAAATATGAATATGATGAAATTATACTATTGAGCATAAGAGTGTGGCTAGGTATGTCTGTGCAGCAAAAAGATTCCATAGAAAAAGAATGTTTTCCCACTTTTGCAAGATATTCCAGCTAAATTTTGAAATCCCATGTTACAAATTTAATCTTGTAGTCTTTAACTCTTTAGTAACTCTTGAAATTAAAACTAAATCAGTTACTGAATCAGATACTGTCCACTTACTACTGGGTTTAGCTGTTTTTCATTTTTCCTTCAGCACTTAAGTTGAACCAAAGATGGTTGTTTTCCAAACTTATGTTTACCAAAGGAGGAAATGTGTGGGGAGGGATAAATTAGGACTTTGGGATTAACATACACACATTACTATATATAAAATAGACCATTAACAACAACCTACTGTATAGCACAAGGAACTCTACTCAATATTTTGCAATGACCTATATGGAAAAAGGATCTGAAAAAAAATGGATATACGTAGATGTATAACTGAATCACTTTGCTGTACACCTGAAGCTAACATAAAATTGCAAATAAACTATACTTCAGTGTAAAATAAAATAATCCACAGAGAATAAAGCAGTATTCATAGTGGAAAAAAATGGGTGTTTTCAACTAAAACAACTAAATATAATTAAACTACTTTAAAAATCTACGTAATATCATTGAATTGTAGTGCATTTCTTGTATGTAAACTTTTCCTCAACAACATTAATTACAAAAAATAAATATAATAAGCAGAGATAAATAATTTGCTCAATACTTCATAAACACGGAGGGCTTCCCTGGTAGCTCGTCAGTAAAGACTCTGCTTGCAGTGCAGGAGATCCGGGTTCAACCCCCGGGTTGGGAAGATCCTTTGGGGAAGGAAATGGCAACCCACTCCAATATTTTTGCCTACATGAATATATACAGTCTTCGAATTCTTATTTGAACACAACCTCTCAGCTGCTGTAAAGTCAGCACCTCTGAAGTTTCTCTCTCCGATGTGACTGGAATCCCAAGGAATGGACTCATCCCAGAGCATTTGACTCTGCTGTCAAAGATGCTGCTCTGGAACCTTCACCCACTGGGATGCTGCCATCTTTCTGAGTGGATGCTCAGACCTCTCACCTGGCCTCCCTTGGAACAAACCATTACAGCTGTGAGAGGCCAGGACAAGCTTAGGGGTGCTCCCTGAGACTGAAGACCCTCTCTTTCTGCTGTTCCACTTTTCCCACATGAAGGCCAACTCCATTTCCAGTGGAGTGGACTTGAGGGGCACTGCCTCCCTGTCTCGGGCCCACTCGTTCTGCTACAACCACTGACATCAGAGAGCACCACACATTTGCAGGGTCTATATTCCTACCAGAGAGCTCCAGGGGCCGTCTCTAGACTTCAAACCTCAGAATTAATTGTTGACAGACCATCAGTAAATTAAGTTCTGGCTTCAAGAAGCTCAAATGAACAAAAGATGTATAATGACTTAATGAGACATTTTTAACAGTCAAACCCTTCAATTATTTTTATTGCTATAATGTTTCTCTCACTGTCAAGAACTGTTTTCACTTTATGTGTACCCTGTTTTGACATGAAATATTTCTGGAGGTGATAGTATTCAGTAACCTTATATTTTTGGCAACTCAAGGACAATGAGAAGATATGCCAAGAGATTAAAATTTTTAAAAGCTCACTTTTTGCAATCATAGAATTTTTTCATTGCTGTATACCACTGAAGCAACAGATGGATAACTATCATAAAATCTAAATATTTTAATAAATATGATGTAATTTTAATAAAGTGTTTGAAGAATGACACTAAGTGTGTTCTGAAAAACTATTGTGTTTTACTTGTTGTATATGATGATATCTCACCTATTCCAGATAACTTATCCAGAAACTTCAAGTGTATTGAATGTTGCTGAAAATCAACCATAATTTTAGAAGATCTAATGACAGGGATTAGAGATCTACTTAGATTTACTAGAGGTCGAATAAGACTGTATTCTGTTACAAATTTGTTATCAAGAAAAGCAACATAATGTGGAAAAAACTTTTAAGGGAAGTGTCTTCAGTAAAGGAAGCTGTGAAAAATGAAAAACTACTGAAATAAGTGAGCTATGTATGATCAGGGGCTTCCCTGGTAGCTCAGCTGGTGAAGAATCCCCCTGCAATGCAGGAGACCTGGTTCAATTCCTGGGTCGGGACGACCCAGGAGGACGACCTCCTGGAGGAGGGCAGGGAAACCCACTCCAGTATTCTTGTCTAGAGAATTTCCATGGACAGAGGAGCCTGATGGACTACAGTCCATGGGGTTGCAAAGAGTCAGACACGACTGAGCAACTAAGCACAATAACAGGGAAAATTGATGGCACATGACCCTCTTACATTTAATTGTGGGAGAGACATCACACTGTCACAGGGATCTTGTCACTTCAAGTGTTATTCTGATCAGTATCTTTACTGGAGAAGGAAATGGCAGCCCACTCCAGTGTTCTCGCCTGGAGAATCCCAGGGATGGGGGAGCCTGGTGGGCTGCCATCTACGGGGTCGCACAGAGTCGGACACGACTGAAGTGACTTAGCAGCATCTTTACCTGAGCTCCCAAGCAAGACATGTTATGAAGAACAAATGATTAAGTATAGACAGAAAGTAATGCTGGAGTAAACCCTTGGATCCCCGTCTGGACTTGGACAATGGAGATGGCAGAAAGCTCTT
Source organism: Ovis canadensis (assembly GCF_042477335.2). Classification (NCBI taxonomy): domain Eukaryota; kingdom Metazoa; phylum Chordata; class Mammalia; order Artiodactyla; family Bovidae; genus Ovis; species Ovis canadensis. The sequence goes on from NC_091253.1 coordinate 11,236,712, forward strand.
AAAAGAGTCACCTTCATGGCCCAAGTTACCTGGGAGGTCTTGAATGACCCAAGGAAGGTTCTGTGCTCTGCAAAATGGTTCTTATGTATTTATTTTGACTGCATTAGGTCCTCATTGCTGTGCATGGACTTTCTCCAGTTGCTGAGTGGGGCTGCTCTTCATTGGGGTGCTCAGCTTCTCAATGTGGTGGCTTCTCTTTGTTGCACCAGCTCTACAGTGCTGGCTCAAGAGTGTGGCACGCAGGGTTAGCTGCCCTGCGGCGCGTGGAACCTTCCGGGACCGGGGATCGAACCCAAGTCCCCTGCGCTGGCAGGCAGATTCTTAACCACTGGACCACCAGGAAGTCCCTAAAAGACATTCTTGATGTTACTTCTGAAACTTTTTTCTCTTGCCCCATTTTCTTTTTCATGCTGTGTGTTTATTTGGTTTGGGCCTGATGTATAAACAATCAGAATGGAGGAGGGACAAAGTCTATGCCAAGAAATGCAGCCCGAAGGGAAATGTTTTTAAAGCACCATGTAGAGGAGGAACAGAGCAATGTCTGGGCTCTGATAATAATGCCCTGGGGCTGTGTATGGGGCAGAGGCTGGTCTGTATAAGGCGGGGATGAAAGTTTTTGGAAACTTTCATTATCTGTCAGAGTGGACAGAGTTTACCAGGCCACACAGTTAAGTAACACCTTAGGAAGGGACCTAAATGCTTGGTCACTGCAGCCTCTCAGTCCACGGAGTGCAGGAGTGGCTGAGAGGCTAGGGTCTCCTCTGTCAGGGACTCCAGGTGTCGGGGGCAGGGTTGGGGGGAGCATGTAGTTTCTGCTGGTGCAAAACAGGAGTTCCTGAAATTAGAAGACGCTTACTCCTTGGAAGAAAACTTATGACCAACCTAGATAGCATATGGAAAAGCAGAGACATTACTTTGCCGACTAAGGTCCATCTAGTCAAGGCTATGGTTTTTCTTGTGGTCATGTATGGATGTGAGAGTTGGACTATGAAGAAGGCTGAGCGCCGAAGAATTGATGCTTTTGAACTGTGGTGTTGGAGAAGACTTTTGAGAGTTCCTTGGACTACAAGGAGATCCAACCAGTCCATTCTGAAGGATCAACCCTGGGATTTCTTTGGAAGGAATGATGCTAAAGCTGAAACTCCAGTACTTTGGCCACCTCATGAGAAGAGTTGACTCACTGGAAAAGACTCTGATGCTGGGAGGGATAGGGGCAGGAGGACAAGGGGACGACAGAGGATGAGACGGCTGGATGGCATCACGGACTCGATGGACATGAGTCTGAGTGAACTCCAGGAGATGGTGATGGACAGGGAGGCCTGGAGTGCTGTGATTCATGGGGTCACAAAGAGTCGGACACAACTGAGCGACTGAACTGTACCTGACAAAGCAGAGAAACTGAGAGGTCACATGTGATGACCCTGGTCCGGAACAGGCTGGGGGGCGGCGGCTGGGAGAACCAGTGGGCAGAGAAGACTTGCAGGAAATGACATCAGAAGCCTTTGTGTTGATATCCACTGTACAGGTCGCTATAAACTCCCTAAGCCTCAGTTTCATTATCAGCAAAATAAAAGTGCTAAAATCTTACCCTATAGCTAAGGTTTTCTCTGAGGACAGAAAGTGATGATTTATGTGGACATGTTAAAAAAAAGAGAGAGAGAGAGAGAAAGAGAGAGAATTGTTAAGAACAATTACAAACCTAAGCTCCAGGCAATGTAAATCTGTACATTTTAACATGATCACTCAGCTCATCATGATTGTCACTTAACTAATGAGCAGCTAAACAAACTGGAGACAGTTCAAAGACAGCCAAGCCCTGTTAGCAGAAGCCAGGTAAGAGGAAAGCAGGATGCGTCTCACTAGAAGCTTGAGTCAAGGCTCCCCTGGAGCCCAGACTCCAGCAGCAGATTGGGTGTGTGGGGGTGTCTCCTCCTCTAACCACAGGTCTCTCATGATGCGGTTTTGCTGAGCACCCAAAGGTCTGGAGGGGAAGGCTTGTCTTCCCAGCGCAAGCCCTTCAGCGTGAGGGCTGGTTTCTGCTCTCACCATCTGCGTGAACGCTAATTGCTCTTAATATCCCTGCTTACGGAGCTGTGATAAAGACGCCCTGCAGACCTGGTTGTACAATGGAAAGCAAATCAAATCAAACGTGGAGAAGCAAGCCTTTTCCATCTGCTGCATCAGGTCCAGGTGGACACTGTGAGGTCTGCGGTCAGTTGTGGTTGGGGACAGAGCGGTCCCTGGCAGGGGTTCACACTTGGTGGGGATGCACTTAGACATGGGGCAGCCATCAGCTCCTTCTGTCAGCACAGAAGCTGGGGCGTGGCCTCTCACTTCCCCTCCTTTCTCTTTGGCAAGTGTGAGAAATTAGTGGTATCTTCCCCTTTCCACCTTGGTATTCCACCAATTAAAGAATCACCGGAGCTCAGAAGCACTTCCCACTCCATCTCCTTCCTTATAGCAAAGTCAGAGGTACCAGGGGTCATTCACTCTCCACGGGAATCGCTTCAAACAGCTTATCTTCTTGGTTCCTTAAAGAGACAGACAATTTAATAAAAACCGTCAAGCGGGAGGGGTGTACGGGCAGTACTTTGGGGGCTAGGGCATTGAGGGGGCAAGGGATGAGGGAGGGACTGTCAGAGCAAAGAGCGACAGGGCTTCTTAAGGAAGGGAGGTGAGTGGGTGGAAGAAACCAAGAGGATTGGGGGTTGGGGTCAAAAGGAAAAGAATCCATGTCCTGGTTTGTAAACTGGAAATAATCAGAGAATCAGAGCAGTGCTAGAAGTTTGGACGATGACGTCCTCTGGGCGCAATCGCCCAGCAAGCCCTCATGCCTGCTTCTCACCCTTCACGCTGGGGTTTCCCAAACACGCAGGATCCGTGTGTTCTCTGCGATACCTAATAACCACACAGGTCACTCCGCGTGCACCGTGCGCTACAGAAGCATGTAATGAGACGAGCAAAGCTTCACCACCACTCCACGTTTTTTTACTCAAGCTCTTTGGTGCACAATTAGTAAGCAGTATTTTTAGAAGCTTGTGATTTGCAGTAAGTAATTGTAGCCTAGAACTCTTTCTTCTATTGCCACTCGCTAAGCACCCACTTAAAGTATCAGATCACGAAACTCACATAAATTGAAATTTATGTTTCCTTTTGGTTATCTGGGAAAAATCCAACAAAGACAATGAGGGGAACATAATGCTAATTTCTACTCTTGGTTTCATAATACTACATTGATTATTTCAGGCTTAATTTGGTGCACAACAATTAAAAGAGGTATTTCCTCTTATATTGAGTTAATGTGGATTTTTGCGGGGTGTGGTTTACAACCAATGAATTTATACTATCAAACGTCAGGCAAAGGAAGGAAAAACAAAACTAACTTGTGAAGCCATTTTCATAAGAAAACAAATTCTCCTGTTCTCTTTTGCCTGAATAATGGAAGTCAGGGTTTTTCTTTCTAAAGGTTCATTCTTTTCACAAGCAAAGGCAAGAGTGGCATTGTCCTCCAGTGGCAAATTAGCATGGATTGCATTCTTGCTCCTAATCTTCAGATTTTTAGTATGAAAAAAATATATGACCCAAATATACATCAGTTAACTAATAGACCAATAAAATATCTATCCATACAGTGGAGTATTATTTGGCAACAGAAAGGAATTACATAAACACTAATCATGCTGCACCACAGGTGGGCCTTGAAGACAGTATGTGAAGTAAAAGAAGCCAGACCCAAAAGTCCACATATTGCATAATTCCATTTATCTGGTTAATAAATGGCCATTACAGGCAAATCCCTAAACAAAGAGAAACTAGATTAGAGGTGGCCTAGGGCAGTGGCGGTGGTGGGAGGGGTGGGGAGTGAGTGCAAATGTGTATGAGGTTTCCTTTTGGAATGAAGAGAATGTTATAGATTTACATAGTGATGATGGTTGTACAACTCTGTGCATATCCTAAAAACCGCTTAATTTTATACTTTAAAGGGAGGAACCGTGTGGGTATGTGAATTATATCTTAATACCCTACATGGAACATTCTTGCCTGTCATCGTCATGATATTCCAAAACAAATATTCACTGCAAGCTTACCTTGTGGGGTTCAGTGAATTCTGGAGTGAGAATGCATTAGAAAAACAAGTTTAGAAATCTTTGTATGTAAATCTCAAGTTGGTTTCCATAGTTTTATCAACAAAATTTCCTGCCAATTTTGAAAAAAATTGCCTTGGGTGATTCTCTCCTTTTATTGGCTTTTCTCATAGGATAAAAGAAGGGCTTTGCATTTCTTTTTTTGTTTTTGTTTTTGGAATGAAGTGGAATAAAGATGGAATTAAGTAATATATTGTGTCACTTCCTGAAAGCAGCCGAAGATCAAATGTGGAACATACCCAAAATGGGAGAAAAATACTTAATAGCACACATTAATAAAAAAAAAAGACCTTGCAAATTAAATGCTGTTCCAAAGACATCCTAACACTTACTGTAGCATCACACACACATGCTAAGAAAATGCCACGTTTTTATTTTAGTCTTCTAGCAAACTAATACAAAGAAGTTTTCCAGATAAATAATAAGAATAATGTAATTTTTTAAAAAAACATACACACACATTATAAGCAGTGTCACTTTTGTCTTTCTTTTCTTTTTATTGAAGTGCAGTTGGCTTACAATGCTGTATTAATTCCTGCTGTATAGCAAAGTGACTAAATTATTTATCTTTATATTATTTTCCATCATGGTATATCCCAGTATACTGAATATAGTTCCCCATGCTGTACAGTAGGACTTTGTTGTTGACCCACTCTATATATAATAGTTTGCATCTGCTATTCCCAACCTCCCACTCCTTCCCTTCCCCACTTTTTCATTTCTTAATGAAATGCATTTGGGGGTATGATTAATACTAGATTTTATGTATAATGTGCAGCAATGTGGCTTTAGGAGCACAGCCCTAGGGTCAGGCTGATTTGAATCCTGATGCCCCCACTAATGCCCTTGAGAAAGTATCTTAATTTCTCTAGTTCTCAATTTCTCCATCCATGAAATAAGGATGAGGACACAGGGTTGAGAAAATTCAGTATGATACTTTTAAAGCGCTTAACATGGTGCTCGTTTGGGGTTGAATTAATGGTGTTATCATCATCTTTGTCTTTTCCTTGGCATTGCTTAATGTTCTTTTATAGGGTCATTTCTTATTCCAGTGACTTTTCTGATAGAATCCCCAGATTTCAGCCAGAGAAGCAATGACACAGACCAATTCAATCCCATAGGGAGACACTTTCTTCTGTTTTTCTCAAAAATTCAAATTGTAATTCCAAGAAACCACTGATCCTTTTTGCTAATAGGCCTCAAACCACAATTTCATCAAGTCTTTTTTTTTCCATAAACAAAGCCAAACATAATATCTGGTTCATCTGATTACACACAGAGGAGCTGCTATCTGAGTACTGCCCTATCACAGACGATAATGGCAGTCATTACTAACCACCCGGAAAAACATCACCTAAAGAAGACATGTGGTCTCCATCAACATAATGAAAAATGAAAAGGACAAAGCAAGGCTACGCCTCCCACTGCATGTGTTCATGTCTGATGAACAGTTCAGTAGTGTTACAGCCAGTCAACAAGTCGCTCCGAGGTACTCACTGTGTTCTGCACATGATGGGTGTCCAGAATAAAAGTGGTCTTCACTTGAATTCCCTAGTTATTGTGCCAGGTGTCATAGATACAAACTAAGGTTAAAATCTGGTCCCTTCCCTAAACCTTACTCTGAAATGCACCATTTTCAGAGCAAAGCCATTGGAAAGTGCTTCAAAGACAAGATAAGGTTTAGTCCAGGGAAAACAACTTCAGTAAAATGTTCCTGCCAGATACATTTATTCTTTGTGACATCACAAATGGATCACATTCCAAGATAAATTTAAGTAGTTTAGAAAAATTTGTGGTGTGCCAAATAGCTAGTAATCTTTACTACAAGATGCCTCCCTGTCAAAAAAAAATTATTTTATGCTATCCTAACATCCTCATTCCCGAGGTTCCCCATTTCTCTGGGAACCATCCCGCCTGCTCCATCCCTGGAGCTCCTCTCTTCAGGTGATCTTAAACCTAAGGCTGGTGCTGGTGTTTCTGGAGGGCAGAGCCTGGAAGGATTGGCATGCAAGCTGGCTGCTGATGGGCCCGAAGTGAGTAACCCCCTGGCCTGTCACATGTCACAGCTGGGGAGTGGGGCCATGGAGACTTCAGAGACTAGTGTGACGGGTGTGCATCTGAGCCCATGAACCAGGTTTTGGGTGAGCAGTTGTTAGGAGACAAAAGGAACTGAGACTCCAATACTGAACTAATTTGATTTAGAAGCTGAAGGAGATAAGCCTTAAACATTTCAGAGCTTGTTGTGGAAACAGACACACACACATACACACACACACGTGTCCACACATAGACACGTACACAAATGAAACCAAAAACAAAGCTGAAAAGAGAAAATACTAACCAAAAAGCAATTGTACCCAAGACCTAACTACACTCTGCTATCCAAAAAACTGCTTTGGATTTAGGTGAACAAGATCTCCTAACATGCAGTTCTGTGTAGTATACCAGGCTTTTGAATGAAAACAAAGTGAAAGATTTGGACACATCAATTTCATCTCCAAATAAGAGGATTTGAAAATCAGAATTTGATGACGAATCAGGATAAAGTCAGTGTAACAAAAATTTTACCAAGATTTTAAAGAAAATGTCAAATTTACGGGAAGAAACAAAAACAAGATACTAAGGAAAAGATGAGTGACAGAATTTTTTAAAAAGTCATGCTGGCTCATTTATGACAAAACTGCAGTAGAAAAAAAGAAATAGTCAGATTTATTTCTCATTATCAGAGTCTTACTTTCTATCATGTCCAAACAGAAATCCTTAATATTCTGTTTTAATCTAAAATCTTACTCCAGAAATTCACTTTGCAAGCTACGGATATGGCTACCCTAGAGAGTATATGTGTATTCAGTCGCTCAGTTGCGTCCGACTTTATGATCCCATGGACTGTAGCTCACCTGGATCCTCTGTCCGTGGGATTTCTTAGGCAAGAATATTGGAGTGGGTAGCCATTCCCTTCCTCAAGGGATCTTCACAATCCAAGGATCCAACCTGGGTCTCCTGTATTACAGGTGGATTCTTTACTATCTGAGCAGCCAGGGAAGCCCATATTATACTATATACTATACTATCTATATATTGTTTATATAGTGTATGTATATATATATATGTCTATAATACTATATAATATACTAGAGAATGTATTAAAAGGCAGAGACATCAATTTGCTGACAAAGGCCTGTATAGTCAAAGCTATGTGTTTTTTTTTGTTTGTTTTTTCAGTAGTCCTGTACGGATGTGAGAGTTGGATCATAAAGAAGGCTGAGTGCTGAAGAGCTGATGCTTTTGAATCGTGGTGTTGGAGAAGAATTTTGAGAGTCCCTTGGACAGCAAGGAGATCAAGCCAGTCAATTCTAAAGGAAATCAGTGGAGGGACTAACACTGAAGCTAAAGCTCCAATACTTTGGCTACCTGAGGCAAAGTGCTGACTTACTGGAAGAGACTGATTCGGGGAAAGACTCAAGACAGGAGGAGAAGGGGGTAACAGGGGATAAGATACTTGGATGGCATCACCCACTAAATGGACATGAGTTTGAGCAAACTCCAGGAGATAGTGAAGGACACGGGTTGCTGCAGTCCATGGGGTCACAACAAGTCAGATGGGACACGGCGACTGCACAATAACAATGGCTGCCCACCTGCTTCTTGGACTTGGCAGAAAACAGAACTATGCTGTTTTTCCTATGTCATCTATGACTCCACACTGACTCAGTGTAATTGAGTTTATGAAAGAGTGAAATATTTTGTAATGGGGCCTTTATTCCATTACTTCATGAGAGAGGAAAAGAAAAAAAAAAAACACCACACACACACAATATTTCAACAATCCAGGAAAAAAGAGCACCACTTTTCCATGTTTTGGATGTAGCGCATCCTCACACTCGTCTTCTGCTCCTAGTTCATATGCTCGGAGATGTCTCTGTGCTCAAGAGAAGTAACTAACTCTTTCCCTGAAAACTAAATGGGCTGGCCTAACTCAAGGCCAGTTACTCAGCTCCCATGAGTAACCCCCAAAGTCAGAAGATCTTTGTACGAGGTAGTAAAATCACATCTATCAGAGCAGCTGCAGGGACAAGAGGCTCTGAATTTATGTAAACCATTATATAAGGAGCAATGCAGTTTCAAAATCAGTAAGAGGTTCAGA